>NC_053389.1:289080414-289419584 GCF_905171765.1 Bufo bufo
TTAAGATCCTCTTTCTGATAAGAAACTGTCTTGCAGCGTACTCAAGTTGTGTTTAGAAATGTGTTCCTGGGTGTTGTAGTGCAATAGACACTAACCTGAGACGGCTGACTCTCTGCAAGGGCAGGTGATGATAGGAAATGTTCGTGACGCCAGTGCCAATTAAACGGTGGCACGCCGTTTGCTGATAGCAGGAATAAATGAGGAACCACGTGATGTTAAAGCAGAACTCAAACTTTAGTAGTCATCAAACATGGCCATAGCTGGAAACGCAGTTCCTTTGCAGACAGTTTGTTGCAGTACATTTGATGCAGGCAATACAGATATAGCAAGGCGACTTCAGAGTGTTAAACACAGGACTTGCAGTACAGGAGCTTGCACTCTATTCCTGACTGATCCTGGGACATAGAAAATCTTCTCCAAGGCCCAATACCCTAGCTCTGGCGTATATCCTTGGTTTTATCTTTATAAAGTACCTCCTCTGTTGTCTTGAGTACCTCTTGCTTCTCTGAGCTTGCCCCTGTCTCTCTCTCAGCTTCCTCAGACTCTAGAAACTTCTGAACTTCCTTTCTAGGCTAGGCCCTGCCTATTTATACTGCACTGGGAGCTCCCTCTGCTGACTGGAACAGGGATCACCTGCAACAGGCCTAACTGGCTTAAAGGGAAATACACATAAAACCTAGCGGTGTCGGGTAACCTACCCGTATGCTGCACACCCCCAGACTTTAACGTGAGTAAGGCCTCGTACTCACACTCGCCTTCCTGAACCGGCATAACATGATACATAACCTTGGCATTACGTTATAATATGATAAATAATTGTTTCACACAGAAAAACATAACATTGGTAACTTCATAAATAAGTGAAGCAAGGGAAAGGGGCGTCTTCTTGCTTCTTAGGCACGGCCGCTGACCTGGCACAGCGGACTTAGGGTGAACCAGGTTAGTCCATTGTCTTTGGTGACAGTATAATAACGGAACTACCCAGGAGTTTCCTGTGGGTGTATTACAGGCAAGGGCTCACGTGGAGGAGTCCATTCTTGCGCACAAATGTCAAGTAAGGTGTTACCAGTAGCAACTGTTTGGGAGGAGACACCACCAGAATAGTCAAAGTCCCCTAAACGGACTGGCGGGCGTCCCCTGGTCATCCGGGTAGACCTTCTCAAAACAGGGGTCTCCTCTTCCCTTAGCAACGAGGTAGAAGAGAGAGGAGCAACAGGAGGGTCTCCATCAAGGAGATCTTGGTCAGGAACAACAGGAACAACTGGAACAACAGGAACAATTAGATCCACTAGAGGGGGAACTGGATCCAGGGCATCTTGAACCGGCTCTTCTGGAGGTGAAGCTACAGTAGGTGCCGGAGCAGGCACCAGCAAGTTCAACCATGGTGTCAGAAGCCAATGCATGGGATCAGCGTCATACCTCAGATTACTAACAGCCTGCATAGGATCCTCGGGCTGTATTGCTGACTCTGACACAGGATATTCAGATCCAGAACTCTCAGCACTAGGTTCTGGTGTTAGGCAGAGCTTCAACCGGTTTCGGTGTACAATTTGGGATCCCTTGTCTTCCCGGGTGATCTCATAAGTGTGAGTTCCAACATTTGGGATTGCAGTGACAACATAGGGACTTCGCTCCCATTTACTGTCCAATTTACTGGTACGGCGGTTATTCTTTAACCATACCACGGCCCCTATTGTCAAGGGTTCTGCATGGGCTGCTTGATCATAGTCTCTCTGCTGTCGGTCCCTAGCATAGTCCATACGCTCCTGAACAATGGCTTTGGCTGTATTCAATCGCCTTTAATGTTCAGCAACCCAGTCGGTGTTAGGTAATGGGTTAATGCAATCAGGTACGTGTATGTCCAATGAATGATCAGCAGGCAATGTCCCTTGGCGCCCAAACATCAAATAAAAGGGGGTATACCCGGTGGAACAATGTATGGTATGATTGTATGTGAACATGAGCTGTGGCAACAGATTAGGCCAATCTCCCCTGGTTTCAGGAGGCACGGCCCTCAGCATCTCTATCAAGGTCTGATTCATTTTTTCACATAATCCATTACCTTGAGGATGGTAGGCCGTTGTCCGGATCTTCTTACAGTTGTGTAAGCGGCACAGTTCATGGAACAGATGGGACTCAAAAGCAGGTCCTTGGTCGGTGAGGATCTTTTCTGGACATCCATAGGGCAGGAGGAAGTGCTTCCAGAACATTTCGGCTGTAGTCTTGGCTGTCTGGTCTCTCACAGGCACTGCTACAACAAACTTTGTGAAATGGTCAATAATAGTCATGGCATAAGCATACCCTGAGCGACTAGGCTCCAGTTTCACATGGTCGATGGCGACAAGTTCAAGAGGACGGGTACTTACAATGGGTCTCAGTGGTGCCTTCTGATCATGGTGCTCACTTCGTTTTAAGGCACAGGCTACACACTCCCGACACCACTTCTCCATGTCTTCTCTCATGCCCACCCAGTAAAACCACTGGCGGATAGTAGCCTCAGTCTTTTGGACCCCAAAGTGACCGGATTGATTGTGGTACATCTCCAACACCATACCTGCATCTCGTCGGGGTATGAGAATCTGGTGCACTCTCTCGTTGGACACTGGGTCTAGGCTTCTCCGTAGTAACAGGCACTTTTGTGTGAAGAGTTGATGGCGCTGTGTCGACAGTGTGATGAGCTCAGGATCTGCACTCTTACGCCGAATCCTCTCAGGGGCTGTGCCAGTAGTAATGAAGTCCAACAACTCACCCAGCACTCTACTTTCAGACTGTAGTTTCACCCACCTTTCTTCTTTAGGTTCAGGCCTACTGGAGGGTGAAGGAACTGCAGCTCTGTCACTGGTAGCTCGAGCCTGGTCCTGTTGAGCAAATTTGTTATAGAAAGCCGGCATCTCTACATCTTCCCAAGCATCTCGCACATCATCAGGAGCTGTCTCTGTGGGAAGCCTGGATAAAGCATCAGCATTATCATTAGTACGTCCAGCACGATATTTTACAGAGAAATCATAGTTGGCGAGGCGAGAGGCCCATCTCTGCTCCAAGGCCCCTAATTTAGCTGTATTTAGATGTGCCAGAGGGTTATTGTCAGTGAATGCAATGAACGGGGTGGCGGCTAGATAATCCTTGAATTTTTCTGTCACCGCCCACACTAATGCCAGGAACTCTAGTTTGAAGGAACTATAATTCTGGTCATTTTTCTCAGCTCCTTTCAGGGAGTGGCTTGCATATGCTATCACTCTCTCTTTTCCCTCTTGGATTTGGGCTAACACAGCTCCCAGGCCTCGCTTGCTAGCATCGGTATAAAGATGGAAAGGCTTGCTATAATCTGGATAACCTAACACAGGAGGCTCGGTCAGTTTCTTTTTTAGCAATTGGAACGCTATCTCTCTTTCCTCATTCCACTCAATGGGCACAGGAGTTCTAGGACTTTTCTTGGGTTGTCCCCTCAGAAGCTCCTGGATAGGATCAGCTATTTGAGCAAAATGGGGGATAAAACGTCTATAGTAGCCGGCAAAACCAAGGAAACCCCTCACTTCCTTGACAGTAGTAGGAACCGGCCAATTACGGACAGCCGCTAACTTATCAGGGTCAGGTTGCACGCCCTCTCCACTTACCACATGCCCCAGGTATCTTACTGCAGGTTTGAGCAGGTGACACTTGGATGGCTTTACCTTCAAGCCATATTTGATAAGGATTTCAAATACTTCTGCTAAATGTTTCAGATGGTCTTCATATGTTTTTGAGTACACAATGACGTCATCTAGATACAGCAGCACCGTTTCGAAGTTTTTGTGACCCAAACACCGTTCCATTAGTCTCTGGAAAGTTCCTGGGGCATTACATAGCCCGAACGGCATACAATTGAATTCGAACAGGCCCATGGGAGTGGTGAAAGCAGTCTTTTCCCTATCTGCAGGGGCCATGGGTACTTGCCAGTAGCCACTGGTCAAGTCCAATGTGGAGAAATAGGCAGAGGAGCCCAGAGCAGTTAGTGACTCCTCAATGCGGGGCAGTGGGTATGCATCTTTGTGGGTTATTTGATTAATTTTCCTATAATCCACACAGAAACGGATACCACCATCCTTCTTCTTTACAAGGACCAGGGGTGCAGCCCACGGACTACGGCTGTCCCGGATTACATTAGAGTCTTTCATCTCTTGGATCATTTCTTTTACAGTCTGATATGAAGTAGGCGGTAAGGGTCTGTATCTCTCCTTGATAGGAGGATGAGAGCCAGTAGGTATGGTGTGTTGTATGGCACTCACCTCTCCATAATCAGTAGCATGCTTACTGAAGGCCTGGTGGTACTCTTTGACAAGCTGTATAATCCCTTCTTGTTGTTGTTGGGGGGTAGTCTCGTCCCCCACATGGAGCTCTTCCCACCAGGGCACTTGTGGCTGGGTCACCGACGGACGTCCGCTGACTGCAGCTGGTGGCTTTTCTGTCACTGGAAGACAAATGATGTCTTGGAAGGACACCTGGGACAGCTGGGCAACACGGCAATGCTTAGTAAGCGCAACAGGATGATCACTCAGGTTAATCAGACGGACAGGTACTTTACCTTGGGAGACGTTCACCAGGCACTTGGCAGCTCTCACATAAGGGTAATCCTCCATCTGGATTGGTTCCACCAGGGCTGGATAATCTCGGCCTTGGACTCCCAGGACAGCACGACACCATAAAAGAGTTTGAGAATTAGGAGGCAAAGTCACAGGCTTAATATCACGAATCCTGGCAGTACAAATTTCTCCTTTCCCATTAGCAAACCTCTGCTGGGCACTTAACACAGTAATAGTCTTTTGAATCACCCTCTTGGATGCAGAGGAAGCAGTGGGCAAAGTCTGGTGTAATACGGCAAGTTTTTCTGAATAACAGTTTTTGAAGACATTGGTGCCTAGAATGACAGGATGTCCTCCTCTGTCGCCGGCCTGTACTACTATCACCCCCTGTTGCGGTAAGGTTACTTCTCCCACCTGCAGGGTGGGTTCCCAGTATCCATGAATCTTTACTGGTTTGCCATTGCTGGCGATAATCTCCACCCAGGATTCAGGCGGCTGGGTCAATTGGTTGGTGTCCCAGAACTTTTCAAATGCAGGCAGCTGAATAGTAGTGACTTGAGACCCAGTATCTAATAGGGCTTCAAAGGGGACCCCGTTGATCTCTATATTGATTTTAGGATGGGATCCTACATAGCGTGGCATCCAATTTGGATCCTCTGGACCTAGTGTTCTACCTCCCGAGGGGTGGTCCTCAGCCTCAGGGGTTGCCCGTTTAACTGCCAGCACGTGGATTCTGTGTGTCCCAGCTTTTTGCAGTATGTACACACGGGCCGCTTGCGATCTCTATTACGCCTCCCAGGATCCCTGGGGTGAGTCTCTTGGTAAGGAGGTGGGAACGGCCTAGGAGGTGACAGGAATTCTTCTTCTGTCATTATGGGTTTTTCCCATTCCTCTATTTTTCTGCACACTTTCTCTAGACTTTTAGTGAGGTGATTTACCTGCTCTGTCAGCATGGCAATAGTATCGGTAGTTGACACTTGAACAGCTTGGCCGGCCTCAGCTCGGTTAGTGATAAGCGGTTTTGGCCTGCAGGCTGATGACTCAGGTGGGGTGCTCAACTCAGGAGATACTGCGGACCCCAGAATTTTTATAGCCAGTTCTTTAAAGTCCAGAAAGGTACTGTTAGGGTGCTGGGCGGACAGCATCTTTAATTGGGTCCTTATTTGTTCACTAGACACCCCGTTGATAAATTGTTCCCTCAGGGTCTGGTCCTGGTTATCAGCCTCTTTGGGATCTATCTGAATTACAGCCCCTAAAGCCTCCTGAAGTGATAGGGCATAGTCACGGAGGGACTCACCGGACTTCTGTTTCTTGCCAAAGAAGTGCATCTTTATCTCTGAGGCAGTCCTAGTTTCAAAAGTGGCCCTGAGGCGGGTGAATATCTGTTCTAGAGTACTCCGCTCAGTAGCAGGCCAGGATAATACATCCCTGCGGGCAGCTCCCTCCAGCTGCGCTAGCAGGATTTCCATTTGCTGGTCGGCATTTATGGGGTACAGTTTGAATAATGCCAGCAACTTTTCTTTAAAGTCCCTTAGGGTATGGGTCTCTCCTCTGTAGCGGGGGAACCATAGGGCCCCGAAATAGTAAGGCATGGTAAAGGGCATCATGCTGGGGGCTATAGAATGATTAGGAGCCGCAAGCTCTCCCGGGGCCGGCTGCTCGGGAACTCCCGGTTCTGACATGTTAGCTTATTGCGATGTGGCCGCTGGTGACTAAAGGGGCCGGAAGAATCCCCTTCCCTCCGGTTACAAGTTCTTACCGGTATCGCCGGGCTTGCGCAGGCCAAGTCTCGAGAGATTCCGGACGTCCTGAGTACGCGATGACGTAGAAGAAACCGGGCCGCGGCGGTGCGATGATGACGAGGGGCGGGATTTTCTGTGTCTTTGAAGGGATCCGCCCACGAAGGTCCTCAGCAGCGCGGGAAACTTTACTCCAGGCGGCCGGTGGCCATCTTTTAGCAAGAAACGCTGTCTATTTACTGACAGCAAGCAGGATGGTAAAAAGTCCGTAAAACCACACTCCGATGTGGCGATTTCCTTCCTCTTGATAGCGCAACACTGCACAGCGCTTTTTGGAGGTTTTAGGGACACTTTTGGTATGTTTTTCAGTCCACAAAGTCCACTTTAATAAAACAGGCAATTTGTCACTTTGGTCACAGGGCAACTGTATAAGGCACAAAGTTCACGCTTCTTGCACTAGAAAGCGTGCGTATCCTGTTCGTGACGCCAAAAGAGAGGTGCAGCGTACTCAAGTTGTGTTTAGAAATGTGTTCCTGGGTGTTGTAGTGCAATAGACACTAACCTGAGACGGCTGACTCTCTGCAAGGGCAGGTGATGATAGGAAATGTTCGTGACGCCAGTGCCAATTAAACGGTGGCACGCCGTTTGCTGATAGCAGGAATAACTGAGGAACCACGTGATGTTAAAGCAGAACTCAAACTTTAGTAGTCATCAAACATGGCCATAGCTGGAAACACAGTTCCTTTGCAGACAGTTTGTTGCAGTACATTTGATGCAGGCAATACAGATATAGCAAGGCGACTTCAGAGTGTTAAACACAGGACTTGCAGTACAGGAGCTTGCACTCTATTCCTGACTGATCCTGGGACATAGAAAATCTTCTCCAAGGCCCAATACCCTAGCTCTGGCATATATCCTTGGTTTTATCTTTATAAAGTACCTCCTCTGTTGTCTTGAGTACCTCTTGCTTCTCTGAGCTTGCCCCTGTCTCTCTCTCAGCTTCCTCAGACTCTAGAAACTTCTGAACTCCCTTTCTAGGCTAGGCCCTGCCTATTTATACTGCACTGGGAGCTCCCTCTGCTGACTGGAACAGGGATCACCTGCAACAGGCCTAACTGGCTTAAAGGGAAATACACATAAAACCTAGCAGTGTCGGGTAACCTACCCGTATGCTGCAGTCTTGCTTCTTGGTCTTTGTGGTTTTCATTCAAATTATGTGACACCCACGGCTGCTGGATGTCTGACAATAAAATTCTGCACTGATTCATATGAGCAAGGGGATTCGCTGCAAACCATTTTGCACCTCATCCCCGATACTCTCTGGGCCAGAGGACCCCAGGATATCGGATGCCTCAATGTCCCACCAGTCACTGTGACCCTGAAGGATCCCAAGGTTCTGCCATACAAAGCGCAATATCTGCTTTCTATCTCACAACAGGATGCTATTACCCTCCAGGTGCAGGCCCTCCTGCAGAATGGGGCAATCAAGATCACTACTTCACCCTGTAACTCACCCCTTTAGCCAGTACGGAAGAAAAGGGAGAAAGGACAGCCTCCAACGTACCGCATGGTGCAGGACCTCTGAGCTGTCAATGAGGCTACTGTTCTTGAGACACCTTTTGTCCCCAATCCGCACACACTCCTTGCTGGCATTCCACCCACTGCCACTACTTTCACTGTCATTGATTTGGCCAATGCATTCTTTTCTGTTCCCTTACATGAGAAATGTCAGTTTCTTTTTGCTTTCACACATGCAGGCAAACAGTACACCTGGACTGTTATGCCTCAAGGGGCTCAAAACAGCCCTTCCTGCTTCAGCAAGGCTATGTCCTCTGTTCTGCAACCCTGGCAAGCAGATCACCCGGATGTGGAACTCCTCCAGTATGTGGATGACCTTCTCCTCTGTGCGGTCTCTCCCCAAATCTGCATGACAAAATCTGTCTCACTTCTCCAGTTTTTAGCCTCTGCTGGATGTCGAGTCTCACAAGCCAAACTACAACTGTGTCTCCCCAAAGTTGTCTTCCTAGGTCATTGCATCTCTCAAGGTCACAAGCACCTAACTGAGGCGAGGAAGAAGGCTATCTCTGACATCCAACTCCCGGACACTCCTCATCAGCTGCACACCTTTCTGGGACTCATCTCCTACTGCAGGCCTTGGATATCTGATGCTTCTGTCCTCATGCAGCCCTTATATGACTGTATACCTCGTAATGCTGCTACTCCTTTCCAGATGACAATGGAGGCCGGAGAAGCTTTTCAGTCATTGAAGGCCGCCATTGCATCTGCCCCTGCTCTTGGCATCCCCAACTACAACCTTCCTTTCCGGCTGTATGTCATGGAACGCCAAGGTCACACCACTGGAGTCCTCACTCAAACTCATGGTGGCCGCAATCGACCCTTGGGTTACTATTCTAAGCGTCTTGACCCGGTAGCCAGAGCTGCCCCTTCCTGTGTCAGAGCTATCCATGCTGCCAGCTCTCTTCTAAACGTCACAAATGACGTTGTGCTGGGTCATCCCCTCACTATTCTGGCTCCCCATGACATTTCTGCCATCCTCCAGCAGACTCAACCTAAACACCTCACTGCACAGCGCCACCTCCGGCTTCAGTGTAGTTTGCTTCTGCCAGATAATGTCACCATTCAGAGGTGCCACATCCTCAATCCTGCTGCACTCCTTCCTCTTCCAAGGGGGGAGTATAATGGAGAATCTGAAGATTTTATTGATCTACATGCTGAAGAGGATCTTCAGGAAGAAGAACTATGGGCCTCAACCGACTCTCTTTACAAGGAACAAGAACATGATTGCATCACAATGATGGAAGCTGAAGTAGGGACACCACCATCAGTCCAAGACACTCCTCTGACAAACCCTTATTGGATTCTCTTTGTGGACGGCTCAAGGTACGCCGATGACAAGGGGAAGTTCCATACAGGCATGGCAGTCACAAGTGAGCATGAAGTGCTGTGTGCAAGACAATTGCGCCCAGACCAGTCAGCACAAGAAGCTGAACTCATTGCCCTCACTGAAGCCTGCCTCATGGCAAAAGACTATACCGCCAATATCTACACAGATTCTAGATATGCCTTTGGAGTGGTTCATGACTTTGGACTAATATGGAAGGCCCGGGATTACATCACAGCTGCAGGAACCCCGATTAAGAATGCTGCAGCAGTAGCAGCCCTAATGGCAGCAGTACTCCTGCCCAACCAAGTGGCAGTGATCAAAGTAAAGGCCCATACTCGAGCTGACACCCCTGAGGCCAGAGGAAACGCCCTAGCTGACCAAGCGGCCAAGGAAGCAGCAGTGAAAGAGGAAAGAGTCCAGTCAGACCAGATTATGATAACACAGGAGGACCTGGAACAAGAAGAAATCACATGGGACCTACTGAAACAAATGCAGAAACAGGCCACTCCCAGGGAAAAGGAAATCTGGCTGAAAGAATCAGCCCTCGAAGAAGAATCTGGACTCTGGACACAAGGAAAGAGAGTCTGCCTACCCAGAGCTCTTTATCCCCTAATAGCCTCAGTGGCCCATGGGCCCACCCACCAATCCAAAACCATCATGAAAGAACTAATTGACAAAATATGGGTGGCCCCAGGGATAACCCCTGTCCTGGTGAGACATACTCAAGCGTGTCTCATCTGTGCAGAGTGTAACCCCGGCAGAACCGAGCCCACTCCCAGAAAATGTCTCCCGAAAGCCTTATATCCCTTTCAGAGGATACAAATCGATCATATCCAGATGCCAATGTGCCAAGGGTTTCAATATGTGCTAGTAGTGATAGACTTGTTCTCTGGGTGGCCAGAAGCCTACCCCGTCCGAAACCAGACAGCAACCACTACTGCAAAAAAACTGATGCAGGAGCTTGTCTGTAGGTTCGGAGTACCTGAGGTCATTGAGAGTGATCAGGGCCCAGCATTCACTGCTAGTCTAACCCAAGAGGTCTGGAAGATGGTAGGGTCACACCTGGCGTATCATACCCCATACAAGCCCCAAAGCAGCGGCAAAGTTGAAAGATTGAACGGGGTGTTAAAATCTAAAATGCTGAAGATGACCAGGGAGACAGGGCTTAATTGGGTTCAGTGTTTGCCTATAACCCTCTTTTCAGTTAGGCATACACCAAGGCCCCCACACAAACTAACCCCATATGAGATCTTATTTGGAACAGGGCCAAGAATGGGACAGTATTTCCCACAACAGTTACAAATGCATTATGAATCTGTTGCAAAATATGTGATAGCCTTGAGCAAGCAATTGTCTAATATACATGCACAAGTTTTCTCTTCCATTCCAGATCCTAACTCCCTGGAGGGAAGCCACACTCTCAAACCTGGAAAGTGGGTGGTGGTCAATAGAGATGGCCCGAACTATCCGACGGCGAACAGTTCCCGGCGAACATAGCTTGTTCGCGTTCGCCTCTGCCGGGCGAACACATGCGATGTTCGGTCCGCCCCCTATACATCATCATTGAGCAAACTTTGACCCTGTACCTCACAGTCAGCAGACACATTCCAGCCAATCAGCAGCATACCCTCCCTCCCAGACCCTCCCACCTCCTGCACAGCATCCATTTTAGATTCATTCTGAAGCTGCAGTCTTAGTGAGAGGAGGGAGACTGTAACTGCTGCTGATTTAATTGGGAAATCGATAGCTAGGCTAGTGAATTCAGTGTCCACTCCAGTCCTGAAAGACTCATCTGATCTCTGCTGTAAGGACAGCGTCCTGACAGCACCCCAAAAAGCCCTTTTTAGGGCTGCAACATTAGTCTGCTTTTTTTTTTTCCTTTATATACATATTGCAGTTGCCTGGCCTGCCTGTGTGTGAGGAGCTGCAGGCCCACAGACTGTAGTGTGCCCACTGCCAGTGCTCACCCCTGTCATTCCGTGTGGCACAGGACTTTGCTTAAAAAAAGGCACTTAATTTTTACACTTTAATCTAAGGTTAGTTGCCTGCCAGTGTGTGTCAGGCTGACTTCCACTGACTGTAGTGTGCCCACTGCCAGTGCCCACCACTCATACCGGCTGGCACAGGACTTTGCATAAAAAAGGCATTTAATTTTTACACTTTAGTGTAATTTCAGCTGCTTGCCTGCTGCTAGTGTGTGTCAGGCCGACTTCAACTGACTGTAGTGTGCCCACTGCCAGTGCCCACCCCTGTCATCCCGTGTGGCACAGGACTTTGCTTAAAAAAAAGGCACTTCATTTTTACACTTTAATCTAAGGTTAGTTGCCTGCCAGTGTGTGTCAGGCCGACTTCAACTGACTGTAGTGTGCCCACTGCCAGTGCCCACCCCTGTCATCCCGAGTGGCACAGGACTTTGCTTAAAAAATAGGCACTTAATTTTTACACTTTAATCTAAGGTTAGTTGCCTGCCAGTGTGTGTCAGGCTGACTTCCACTGACTGTAGTGTGCCCACTGCCAGTGCCCACCACTCATACCGGCTGGCACAGGACTTTGCTTAAAAAAGGCATTTAATTTTTACACTTTAATGTAATTTCAGCTGCTTGCCTGCTGCTAGTGTGTGTCAGGCCGACTTCAACTGACTGTAGTGTGCCCACTGCCAGTGCCCACCCCTGTCATACCGAGTGGCACAGGACTTTGCTTAAAAAATAGGCACTTAATTTTTACACTTTAATCTAAGGTTAGTTGCCTGCCAGTGTGTGTCAGGCTGACTTCCACTGACTGTAGTGTGCCCACTGCCAGTGCCCACCACTCATACCGGCTGGCACAGGACTTTGCTTAAAAAAGGCATTTAATTTTTACACTTTAATGTAATTTCAGCTGCTTGCCTGCTGCTAGTGTGTGTCAGGCCGACTTCAACTGACTGTAGTGTGCCCACTGCCAGTGCCCACCCCTGTCATACCGAGTGGCACAGGACTTTGCTTAAAAAATAGGCACTTAATTTTTACACTTTAATCTAAGGTTAGTTGCCTGCCAGTGTGTGTCAGGCTGACTTCCACTGACTGTAGTGTGCCCACTGCCAGTGCCCACCACTCATACCGGCTGGCACAGGACTTTGCATAAAAAAGGCATTTAATTTTTACACTTTAGTGTAATTTCAGCTGCTTGCCTGCTGCTAGTGTGTGTCAGGCCGACTTCAACTGACTGTAGTGTGCCCACTGCCAGTGCCCACCCCTGTCATACCGAGTGGCACAGGACTTTGCTTAAAAAATAGGCACTTAATTTTTACACTTTAATCTAAGGTTAGTTGCCTGCCAGTGTGTGTCAGGCTGACTTCCACTGACTGTAGTGTGCCCACTGCCAGTGCCCACCACTCATACCGGCTGGCACAGGACTTTGCTTAAAAAAGGCATTTAATTTTTACACTTTAATGTAATTTCAGCTGCTTGCCTGCTGCTAGTGTGTGTCAGGCCGACTTCAACTGACTGTAGTGTGCCCACTGCCAGTGCCCACCCCTGTCATACCGAGTGGCACAGGACTTTGCTTAAAAAATAGGCACTTAATTTTTACACTTTAATCTAAGGTTAGTTGCCTGCCAGTGTGTGTCAGGCTGACTTCCACTGACTGTAGTGTGCCCACTGCCAGTGCCCACCACTCATACCGGCTGGCACAGGACTTTGCATAAAAAAGGCATTTAATTTTTACACTTTAGTGTAATTTCAGCTGCTTGCCTGCTGCTAGTGTGTGTCAGGCCGACTTCAACTGACTGTAGTGTGCCCACTGCCAGTGCCCACCCCTGTCATACCGAGTGGCACAGGACTTTGCTTAAAAAATAGGCACTTAATTTTTACACTTTAATCTAAGGTTAGTTGCCTGCCAGTGTGTGTCAGGCTGACTTCCACTGACTGTAGTGTGCCCACTGCCAGTGCCCACCACTCATACCGGCTGGCACAGGACTTTGCTTAAAAAAGGCATTTAATTTTTACACTTTAATGTAATTTCAGCTGCTTGCCTGCTGCTAGTGTGTGTCAGGCCGACTTCAACTGACTGTAGTGTGCCCACTGCCAGTGCCCACCCCTGTCATACCGAGTGGCACAGGACTTTGCTTAAAAAATAGGCACTTAATTTTTACACTTTAATCTAAGGTTAGTTGCCTGCCAGTGTGTGTCAGGCTGACTTCCACTGACTGTAGTGTGCCCACTGCCAGTGCCCACCACTCATACCGGCTGGCACAGGACTTTGCTTAAAAAAGGCATTTAATTTTTACACTTTAATGTAATTTCAGCTGCTTGCCTGTGCTGGTGTGTGTCAGGCCGACTTCAACTGACTGTAGTGTGCCCACTGCCAGTGCCAACCACTGATACCGGGTGGCACAGTAGCTTGCCGATAAATAAGGCATTTAATTTTTAGACAGTAGTCTAAATTCAGTTGCTTGCCTGCTGCCAGTGTGTGTCAGGCCCGCTTCCACTGACTGTAGTGTGCCCACTGCCAGTGCCCACCACTCATACCGGCTGGCACAGGACTTTGCATAAAAAAGGCATTTAATTTTTACACTTTAGTGTAATTTCAGCTGCTTGCCTGCTGCTAGTGTGTGTCAGGCCGACTTCAACTGACTGTAGTGTGCCCACTGCCAGTGCCCACCCCTGTCATACCGAGTGGCACAGGACTTTGCTTAAAAAATAGGCACTTAATTTTTACACTTTAATCTAAGGTTAGTTGCCTGCCAGTGTGTGTCAGGCTGACTTCCACTGACTGTAGTGTGCCCACTGCCAGTGCCCACCACTCATACCGGCTGGCACAGGACTTTGCTTAAAAAAGGCATTTAATTTTTACACTTTAATGTAATTTCAGCTGCTTGCCTGCTGCTAGTGTGTGTCAGGCCGACTTCAACTGACTGTAGTGTGCCCACTGCCAGTGCCAACCACTGATACCGGGTGGCACAGTAGCTTGCCGATAAATAAGGCATTTAATTTTTAGACAGTAGTCTAAATTCAGTTGCTTGCCTGCTGCCAGTGTGTGTCAGGCCCGCTTCCACTGACTGTAGTGTGCCCACTGCCAGTGCCAACCACTGATACCGGGTGGCACAGTAGCTTGCCGATAAATAAGGCATTTAATTTTTAGACAGTAGTCTAAATTCAGTTGCTTGCCTGCTGCCAGTGTGTGTCAGGCCCTCTTCCACTGACTGTAGTGTGCCCACTGCCAGTGCCAACCACTCATACCGGGTGGCACAGTAGCTTGCCGATAAATAAGGCATTTAATTTTTACACTTTAGTGTAATTTCAGTTGCTTGCCTGCTGCCAGTGTGTGTCAGGCCCGCTTCTACTGACTGTAGTGTGCCCACTGCCAGTGCCAACCACTGATACCGGGTGGCACAGTAGCTTGCCGATAAATAAGGCATTTAATTTTTACACTTTAGTGTAATTTCAGTTGCTTGCCTGCTGCCAGTGTGTGTCAGGCCCGCTTCCACTGACTGTAGTGTGCCCACTGCCAGTGCCAACCACTGATACCGGGTGGCACAGTAGCTTGCCGATAAATAAGGCATTTAATTTTTAGACAGTAGTCTAAATTCAGTTGCTTGCCTGCTGCCAGTCAGTGTGTCAGGCCCTCTTCCACTGACTGTAGTGTGCCCACTGCCAGTGCCAACCACTCATACCGGGTGGCACAGTAGCTTGCCGATAAATAAGGCATTTAATTTTTACACTTTAGTGTAATTTCAGTTGCTTGCCTGCTGCCAGTGTGTGTCAGGCCCGCTTCTACTGACTGTAGTGTGCCCACTGCCAGTGCCAACCACTGATACCGGGTGGCACAGTAGCTTGCCGATAAATAAGGCATTTAATTTTTAGACAGTAGTCTAAATTCAGTTGCTTGCCTGCTGCCAGTGTGTGTCAGGCCCGCTTCCACTGACTGTAGTGTGCCCACTGCCAGTGCCAACCACTGATACCGGGTGGCACAGTAGCTTGTCGATAAATAAGGCATTTAATTTTTACACTTTAGTGTAATTTCAGTTGCTTGCCTGCTGCCAGTGTGTGTCAGGCCCGCTTCCACTGACTGTAGTGTGCCCACTGCCAGTGCCAACCACTGATACCGGGTGGCACAGTAGCTTGCCGATAAATAAGGCATTTAATTTTTAGACAGTAGTCTAAATTCAGTTGCTTGCCTGCTGCCAGTGTGTGTCAGGCCCTCTTCCACTGACTGTAGTGTGCCCACTGCCAGTGCCAACCACTCATACCGGGTGGCACAGTAGCTTGCCGATAAATAAGGCATTTAATTTTTACACTTTAGTGTAATTTCAGTTGCTTGCCTGCTGCCAGTGTGTGTCAGGCCCTCTTCCACTGACTGTAGTGTGCCCACTGCCAGTGCCAACCACTGATACCGGGTGGCACAGTAGCTTGCCGATAAATAAGGCATTTAATTTTTAGACAGTAGTCTAAATTCAGTTGCTTGCCTGCTGCCAGTGTGTGTCAGGCCCACTTCCACAGACTGTAGTGTGCCCACTGCCAGTGCCAACCACTCATACCGGGTGGCACAGTACCTAGCACGCGTAGTACCACTTATCTAAAAAAAAAATGACAGGCAGAGGCAGGCCACCCCGCAGGGGCCGTCGTGGTCGTGGTGCTGTGATTTCCACTGTCCCTGGAATAATGCCCAGTTTTCAGAGGCCACGTACCCTGAACCCGAAAAATTCAGAGGACGTAGTTGACTGGCTTAGACAGGACACCCAATCTTCAACAGCTTCCGCTAAGAACCTTGACGCACCATCCTCCTCCAACTCAGCTTCGGTCACCTGCTCTCAAGTTACCACGCAGCCGCCCGTCGCCACTACCACCACAGCCACCACAGCCGCTTCACTTGATCCGTCAGAGGAGTTATTTACACATCAGTTGGATGCAATTAGTGATGCGCAACCATTATTGCCAGATGATGTAGATTACGGGGATATGTCTCAGTCAGGCAGGATTACACACATGGACGTACAGTGTGATGATGATGATGTTGTACCCGCTGCTGCTTCCTTTGCTGAGGTGTCAGATACAAGTGAAGCGGTTGATGATGACGATGTGTCCACGGATGCCACGTGGGTGCCTGCTCGAAGAGAAGAAGAGGGGGAAAGTTCTGAAGGGGAGACAGAGAGAATGAGGAGACGAGTTGGAAGCAGGGGGAGGTCGTCGCAAGGAGTTAGTGGCACAGTCAGACAGCATGTATCGGCACCTGGGGTCAGCCAGACAGCACGCCAGTCAACGCATGCTGTTGCCACCACTAGAATGCCGTCATTGCAAAGCTCAGCAGTGTGGCATTTTTTTTGTGTGTCTGCCTCTGATAAAAGCAATGCCATTTGCAACCTGTGCCAAAAGAAACTGAGTCGTGGGAAGTCCAACACCCACCTTGGTACAACTGCTTTGCGAAGGCACATGATCTCACATCACAAACGCCTATGGGATCAACACATGAGTACAAGCAGCACACAAACTCAAAGCCACCATGCTCCTCCTGGTCCTGCATCTTCAGCCACGTCAACCACTGCTGTCCTCCCTGCCCCCTCTCAACCACCCGCCACTCCATCTCTCACCTTCAGCAGTTCCTGCTCATCTGCCCACAGTCAGGTGTCTGTCAAGGACATGTTTGAGCATAAGAAGCCAATGTCACAAAGTCACCCCCTTGCCCGGCGACTGACAGCTGGCTTGACGGAACTCTTAGCCCGCCAGCTTTTACCATACCAGCTGGTAGAGTCTGAGGCCTTCAAAAAATTTGTCGCTATTGGGACACCACAGTGGAAGGTACCCGGACGAAATTTTTTTTCAAAAAAGGCAATCCCAAACCTCTACCATGTCATTGAAAAGGAAGTCATGGCATCTCTGGCATACAGTGTTGGGGCAAGGGTCCATCTGACCACTGATACCTGGTCTGCAAAGCACGGTCAGGGCAGGTATATCACGTATACTGCGCATTGGGTCAACCTGCTGACGGCTGACAAGCATGGAATGCGTGGCTCTGCAGCGGAGTTGGTGACACCACCACGACTTGCAGGCAGACCTACTGCCACCTCCTCTACTCCTACTCCATCCTCTTTAATTTCCTCCTCGGCTGAGTCCTCTTCTGCTGCGGCGTCTGGCTGCACATCAACTGATTCCCCCCAGCTCCCCAGGGGCTATTCCACATCCCGGATACGACAGTGTAACGCTATCTTGGGGTTGACTTGCCTGAAAGCAGAGAGCCACACAGGACCAGCACTCCTGTCCGCCCTGAACGCACAGGTGGATCAGTGGCTGACCCCGCACCAACTGGAGATCGGCAAAGTGGTGTGTGACAATGGAAGCAATCTGTTGGCGGCATTAAATTTGGGCAAGTTGTCACATGTGCCGTGCATGGCACATGTGTTGAATCTCATCGTACAACGTTTTGTGTCTAAGTACCCAGGCTTACAGGACGTCCTCAAGCAGGCCAGGAAGGTGTGTGGCCATTTCAGGCGTTCCTACACGGCCATGGCGCACTTTTCCGATATTCAGCGGCGAAACAACATGCCAGTGAGGCGCTTGATATGCGACAGCCCGACACGTTGGAATTCAACACTCCTAATGTTCGACCGCCTGCTCCAACAAGAAAAAGCCGTCAACGAGTATTTGTATGACCGGGGTGCTAGGACAGCCTCTGCGGAGCTGGGAATCTTTTTGCCACGTTACTGGACACTCATGCGCAATGCCTGTAGGCTTATGCGTCCTTTTGAGGAGGTGACAAACCTAGTCAGTCGCACCGAAGGCACCATCAGCGACCTCATCCCATTTGTTTTCTTCCTGGAGCGTGCCCTGCGAAGAGTTCTGGATCAGGCTGTAGATGAGCGTGAAGAGGAAGAGGAAGAGTTGTGGTCACCATCACCACCAGAAACAGCCTTGTCATCATCGCTTGCCGGACCTGCAGCAACGCTGGAAGAGGAGTATGAGGAAGAGGAGTCAGAGGAGGAATGTGGCGGCTTTGAGGAGGAGGAAGACCAACCACAGCAGGCACCCCAGGGTGCTCGTTGTTGTCACCTATCTGGGACCCATGGTGTTGTACGTGGCTGGGGGGAAGAACAGACCGTCAATGACATCAGTGAGGACGAGGAACGGGAAATGAGAAGCTCTGCATCCAACCTTGTTCAAATGGGGTCTTTCATGCTGTCATGTCTGTTGAGGGACCCACGTATAAAAAGGATAAAGGAGAACGATCTGTACTGGGTGACCACGCTACTAGACCCCCGGTATAAGCAGAAAGTGGCAGAAATGTTACCAAATTACCGAAAGTCGGAAAGGATGCAGCAGTTCAAAACCAAACTAAAAAATATGCTTTACACAGCTTATAAGGGAGATGTCACAGCACAACGGGAATCTAACAGGGGAAGAGGTGAGTGTAATCCTCCTCCTACCACGGCGGCAAGGACTGGACGATTTACAGATGTGTTGTTGATGGAGGACATGCGGAGCTTTTTCAGTCCTACTCATCGCCACAGCCCTTCGGGATCCAGCCTTAGAGAACGACTCGACCGACAGGTAGCAGACTACCTCGCCTTAACAGCAGATATCGACACTCTGAGGAGCAATGAACCCCTTCACTACTGGGTGTGCAGGCTTGACCTGTGGCCTGAGCTATCCCAGTTTGCGATAGAACTTCTGGCCTGCCCTGCTTCAAGTGTCCTGTCAGAAAGGAGCTTCAGTGCAGCAGGAGGCATTGTCACTGACAAGAGAAGTCGCCTCGGTCAAAAAAGTGTTGATTACCTCACCTTCATAAAGATGAATGAGGCATGGATCCCGAAGGGACTGACAGTGGGGGATACGTTTGACTAACAAAAGGCCTGATTACATGCCTTGGCCTCAAAATGGTCCCCACGCTGCTGTATTTAATGTCTGCATACCGGATGACTTTCGTGAATTCTCCACCACCAACTAGGGTTCAAGCCGTAATGTTTTAGTCACTTTTCTGCCTGGAAAACATAAATTTTTCCGGCCGCTGCTACAATAGCGTCTGCAACAGTGCCATTATTTTTCAGGCATGTGTACATGCCTAATTTTTCTGTCCTATGGTGCAGCACTGTGGCTGCAAAAACAAACCAAAAAAAAAAGGCACATACAAGTGTCAATTCCCCTTCGTGATCGTTACCTTGTTGTGGTGAAGGGGCTTGCGTATCACAATGAAGCAATCATCATCACCTCTATAAAAGTGTGTTGGCAATGTTGCCACACCCCAGATGATAAGGCCGTTGCTTCATTATGGTCAGACCAAAAGCGATCGGGTGGCCACGCTACTAGACCCCCGGTATAAGCAGAAAGTGGCAGAAATGTTACCAAATTACCAAAAGTCGGAAAGGATGCAGCAGTTCAAAACCAAACTAAAAAATATGCTTTACACAGCTTATAAGGGGGATGTCAATGGGGGATTCGACAATGGTTAATCAATTCGACCGGATAGGGTCCGTAACAGGGATTAAACTGATAGCAATAGTACTAGTTAAGACACCACTCATATAGGGTGTCACAGCACATTGCTCTGTGCACGCGCAGTGCCCCAATTTGGGAGTAAGAGGACCGACCAAGCTGCTTTTTCCATCTCCCGGTTCCTGAAATCAATTCAGTTTAGTGTATGAGAGTTTGGTCTGTCACTGTGAAGGCAGTCGAAGGTACCCGGCCTAAATTTTTTTTCATAAAAGGCAATTCCTGATATGGGACGTAACAGGGATTAAACTGATGAGAATAATACTACAGAAAATACCACTCATATCGGTGGAGGGAGCCAGCGTTTTTTTAACCATCTCCCCGTTCAAAAAATCTATTTAATAAATGGCCCCCAGATTGGGGATGTTAGAGGGATTAAACTGATGAGAATAGTACTACAGAAAATACCACTCATATCGGGTGTGACAGTAAATTGCACGGCGCAGATGCAGTCACCGTGGTTTAAAACAGAGTGGAGGGAGCCAGCGTTTTTTTAACCATCTCCCCGTTCGAAAAATCTATTCAATAAATGGCACCCAGATTGGGGACGTTAGAGGGATTAAACTGATGAGAATAGTACTACAGAAAATACCACTCATATCGGGTGTGACAGTAAATTGCACGGCGCAGACGCAGTCACCGTGGTTTAAAACAGAGTGGAGGGAGCCAGGTTTTTTTTAACCATCTCCCCGTTCGAAAAATCTATTCAATAAATGGCACCCAGATTGGGGACGTTAGAGGGATTAAACTGATGAGAATAGTACTACAGAAAATACCACTCATATCGGGTGTGACAGTAAATTGCACGGCGCAGACGCAGTCACCGTGGATTAAAACAGAGTGGAGGGAGCCAGCGTTTTTTTAACCATCTCCCCGTCCGAAAAATCTGTTTAATAAATGGCCCCCAGATTGGGGAGTCGGGGACGTTAGAGGGATTAAACTGATGAGAATAGTACTACAGAAAATACCACTCATATCGGGTGTGACAGTAAATTGCACGGCGCAGACGCAGTCACCGTGGATAAAAACAAAGGGGAGGGAGCCAGCGTTTTTTTAACCATCTCCCCGTTCGAAAAATCTATTCAATAAATGGCACCCAGATTGGGGACGTTAGAGGGATTAAACTGATGAGAATAGTACTACAGAAAATACCACTCATATCGGGTGTGACAGTAAATTGCACGGCGCAGACGCAGTCACCGTGGATTAAAACAGAGTGGAGGGAGCCAGCGTTTTTTTAACCATCTCCCCGTCCGAAAAATCTGTTTAATAAATGGCCCCCAGATTGGGGAGTCGGGGACGTTAGAGGGATTAAACTGATGAGAATAGTACTACAGAAAATACCACTCATATCGGGTGTGACAGTAAATTGCACGGCGCAGACGCAGTCACCGTGGATAAAAACAAAGGGGAGGGAGCCAGCGTTTTTTTAACCATCTCCCCGTTCGAAAAATCAATTCAATTGACCTTTCGGGGACCCTTGGTGTTGTACGTGGCTGGGTGGAGGAAGAAACCTTCAATGACATCACCGGGACGTGGCTAGCTTGGTATCCAACCTTGTGCAAATGGGGAGTTTGCGGTTGTGCAAATGAACTGTTTGCGGTGCATTAAAAGGGGAGTTTGGTCTGTCAATGTCTGTGATGCGGGCGTAACCCTTACACTACCTGATCGATACAACATCATACCTGATCGTATACACACACTGGATGTTTTAAAGCACGTTATTCCAAACAATTTAGGAATGTTAGTTGATTTATGCCCTTTATGGATTAAAACCCGACTCTGCGTCCACTACGTAATTTTCCATGGGAGTTTTGCCATAGATCCCCCTCCGGCATGCCACAGTCCAGGTGTTAGACCCCTTGAAACAACTTTCTCATCACTATTGTGGCCAGAAAGAGTCCCTGTGGGTTTTAAAATTCGCCTGTCTATTGAAGTCTATGGCGGTTCGCCCGGTTCGCCAGTTCGCGAACATTTGCGGAAGTTCGCGTTCGCTGTTCGCGAACTGAAAATTTTATGTTCGCGACATCACTAGTGGTCAAGAAACACGTCAGAAGCACCCTCGAACCACGATACGAGGGACCTTACCAGGTGTTGCTGACCACCCCAACCTCTGTGAAACTCGAAGGGAGACCCACCTGGATCCACGCTTCACATTGTAAAAGAGTGAAGGCTGTCCCACCGTCCCAGGAACCATAAGCCATAAGGATTCACATACTGATCATGACTTTGACAGTGGGCATATCTGCAGTATTTACGCCACTGGGTGATGAATAGGACAATTCACTGATATGGCACCATCAAATTTTAGTCCAGGGGTTGAAGGAGACTGAAACTCTGAGAGATTGTTGGATCTGTACCCACAGTCCCGTGAGTTCAACCAGTATGCCTTATTTTGCAATACCCCTGGACCTTTCTGAACTGATTGACCTGTCTAATTCTACCATCTTTCTCACTAGTATACACCAAGTTAAATCCAGTACAAACAAGGACAGGGAAGTAGCCTTACCTGTTGCAGGGTGGGCAGATGCCCCATGGCTCATGATAAACAGATCAGGACCCTCGGTAGATCATAGCTCTACTCCTTGGCAAGAGGGACACTGGGCTAATGTCACATGTTTTCCTAGCTGGACACACTGTTATTGTCTCCAAGTACAAACCAAAGGTATGACATTTAGTCCACACATACACTCAGGTTGCAATGATTCAAAAACAGACAGCCACGTGCAGTGTATTGGTGTAGATGCTGAGAACGGAAAGGATCTGCCCTGTAACAACCGTACTGTACAGGATCTTCGGACAGGTATATTAGCTAACGACACCGAAAGTCAGTCAAAAGGTATTGGGGGTTGGCTCATGGGAATTGTCCAAGTAATATTGCAGGTAGCCCTAATAATATTGGTGATATATGTAGTGATTAAGCTCGTTCTTATCTGTGTGACCCGCTTTTCAAAAAGAATGAAGAAAACTGATGAACGACCTATTATGCTCCTCTACGATGAGGAAGGACAGAAGGAAACATCGTTCAACACAGCTCCCCCTCCTCACAATGATGCCTGGCTGAGATAGGGTGAGATGAATCCCAGGGTATTACCACAAGTCCGAGCAACCGGGAGCCTACCTATAAGGGGTAGGTTGTCGCCACTGCGGGTGAAGAGGATACGAATGGTATGCCCAGGGGATTCGCTAGGCGAAGGGAAAGTCTACAATCAAGTTTCCAAGGGGGAACTGTTATGGACTATTAATACAAAATGGATACTTGCTTGTTGAGGACTATGTTTAGCTAAGATAGCGGCCAGGCATTCAGCCAACACCTATAAACTAGAATCTTACTTTGTGTTTTATCATGTGTTTACAAAGAGGTTTCCGTTCAGCTCAAGCAAGCAGTTACAAAGAAAAGAAGAAGTAACGGTTTCTCCCACGAGCAAGGGGGGAGGGGGGAGGAATTTACTCTGGCCGTCAAGGTTACAGAAAAGTATAGTGTTCGTAGCCAATAGAAAAGATATACTCTATCTTTTACCCCCCCTCCCACTTCTTCATGTCGTAAAACCTATGCTGTTTTCAGAAATAAACCAGAGATTCTGTTTTAACCCCGTGCTGTGGGTTGTCTCAGATTTGATCTCTCCGTGCACGTACATTAATTAATTTGGAGCAGTACATCAACCGAACTGGCAGCTTGGCCAGAACCAGAACAGTGGTCCGACCTCTGGCACCTCCACCAGTTCTGAGAATGAAGGGGCCTCAGGGGATCTTGAAAAAGAGAAGAACAAAAACATTTACCATGGGGAAACTTCTTTTGGGACCCGTTTCTGAAGGAAGAGGGCCATGTGAATGAGCCCCTATGTCTACTGTGTCAAGATATTTCTCCTTAAATTCTTAGAAGATGAAGAATGATGTTCCTTGGCAGTATATCTCATGAGATTTCCTCACTGTATAAAGCCCAGAAGAGTGCGTGACTTCAGGGTATCTCTGCATACAACAGCACTTTGAAGTCTGTCTCCCACACACCAGTGAGGTATGACATCTGCTTACTCTTATCAGTTCCCTCTTAGGGACCACAGGGTGGATATAAATAACTTCTTTCCACAGAAATCTCTCCACGGCTCTGATATTCCAATGTCCTTGGAAACTGGGGACTTTGGTGACCACTGCTGGTGCAGTTACTTTTTGACATTGCATACAGATATAGCACAATACACCAGAATTAGGGTCCATTCACACCACCGTATTTTTGGTCCACATCCCATCCATATTTTTTGCAGATCAGATGTGGACCCATTCATTTCAATGTGGTCGCAGAAGATGTGGACTGCACACCGTGTGCAGTCTGCATCAGTATGTCCGTTCCGCCGCCCAGCAAAAAAGCTAGGACACGTCCTATTCTTTCCGGTTTTGCAGAGAGGAATAGGCATTTTTAACATAGGGCGGAATGTGCGGGACTGCAAAATGCGGGACACACACAGACAGTATCCGTGTTTACTGGATCCGAAAAACGGATTTGATTGTGTGCAGGAGGCCTAAATTTGCATATTCATGACATTGTTAATCATGTACTCATCCTGAGTTTCACCCTGTTAGAGCAGTTTTCTACATGCCATATTTTTTGGGGGAAAAAGCATTTTATGCAATCTTCGAGCCGGAAGTTGGAAGTGAATTCAAGAGAAAGTGGAAATTAAGACTTATACATCTATTTCTTCTGGATCTGCACCTGGTTTTGTCCCAAAAAGCTGTGGTGGCTTTAAAAAAAAAAGCTGTGTGTGAAACCTCCTAGTCCAGAGCTGCATTTTGCTGGTTGTTGTTGGAAACAGTCAACAAGCTTCTTGGTAGACACACCCGTCCCCTAATAATACTTAGCTGAGCTTCTATAATGCAGTGGAAGAGTTACACTGCTCGATGTAAAGACTACTCTTCCAGGAATGCTCAACCCACGGCCCTCCAGCTGTTTCAAAACTACAACTCCCAGAATGCCCTAGTAGCTGTGGGCTGCCCAGGCATGCTGGGAATTGTAGTTTTGCAACAGCTGGAGGGGCCGCAGGTTGGGCATCCCTGCTCTATACAGATATTATCCTATGTAGAGAATGCTGGGAGATTCCAGCTCTGAAGCACATATGTCTGGTAACCCTCTCTGAAAAATTGATGTGTAGTAAAGTTAAATGATTAATAAAAATAAATATGACACCACTGTGAGCTCACTGTGTATGTATTTGTAATAGAATCCACTAGGAGCGGAAATTCCTATTAAATGAGCTCCCCCTTGTGGTGCCTGCAGACAGCCAAAATGTTATCGTGTAACTCTATGACAGGAGATCAGGAGAAGTCTTGAAAAAAAACAAGGTTTTGACTGCTAATTTAAATTATTGGGATGCATTCCACAACACTTCAGTTTACCCCTTAACCTTCCCAAACAAGGATACGTTTTCTATGAAAATTCTTGTACTTCCAGTAAAATCTCTAGGATAGGCCGCAAATGTCAAATAGGTGCGGGTCCCACCTCCAGAACAGGTCCCCCGAAGTGAAAGGAAAGCTGCCATGCTCTCCATTTACTCCTATGGGAATTCCGAAGATTACACACTCACTTGGCTGTTTTCAGAAGTCCAATAGTAATGAATGCAGAGGACGTCGTGCATGCATGGTGCGTTTTTCTTCCCTTCATGGACCCCACTTCTGGAGATAGAAGTGATCCCGGTGGTGGGATCCACATCTAAATGACATTTGTGGCATAACCTGCTGCCTCATGCTCTTGGGCGGGTACTGGCGTCACTTCACTCCCCCTGTGTTTGTCGCAGTTTTAGCCTTTGCAGCATTCCGGGGCGCCGGTTTCCTCTGTGTGTATTAGGGATATTAATTGAACCTCACCCTTCAGTACTGCAAGGGTTAATTTACCTTTTGCTCCATGTGCTGCTGCTTGACTAACTAGGGGTTAAAGGGTGAACACTAGGGAGCTGCAAGGATAATGCCCTTAGATTTAGAGCAAAGCTAAATCCATTGTTTGGCACGGTGGTTTCACAACCACTGTTTGCAATACAATCCCTGAAAATGTGGCCTGTCTTGGGCCAAAAATGGGATGGCATCAATGCATTTCAGTGGTGTTCTCAGGGTTCTGGTTTCACAATCTTCAGCATCAATTGACAGAACACAACACGTTATCACTTACTAATAGTGACTGATTATCTGTAATGCCCCGTTTTCCTGCACTCCATCGCGGTCACATGACATTTTCCGCTGTGTTGGTTGCCTATCCTGATGACATCATATTGGCATCTGAGGCGTGGCAAGGCCTGCAGTGATGAGCGGCAGGGGCAATATTCGAATTTGCGATATTTCACGAATATTCGTCATATATTCGCGAATTCGACAATTCGTGATCTCCAGTCATTATTTTCTTGATTGCGAAAATCGGCAATAAAAATTCGCGATACGAAAATTAGCGATCAATACTACTCCAAAGTCAAAGATATTGCAGCCTTCTCATTGGCCCACAAGCAAGAAGCAGTGAGGGATCATGGGTACTGATGAAAGAAAATCTAGAATATTCACGATTATGAAGATATAGCGCTATATTCTAGATATTCGCAAATTCTCGAAGTGCCAATATTCGCGATAAAAATTTGCAATTAGAATATTTGCGATCAACACTAAAGGCCTGTAAGGCTTTGCCCTATAAACACAACATCATCGATGACCTTGCCTCTGAGGGCAGTGTTCTGCTCATTTTCCTGGACCCTGCCCTGTAGATGTGATGTCAGCAATAATTCTTTGGCCCATTCACAAAACCATATTTTTGTGTCCGCATCCGTTCTGCAATTTTGCAGAATGGATGCAGACCCATTCATTTCAATGAGTTCGCAAAAGATGCGGACAGCACACCGTGTGCTGTCCACATCTGTACTTCTGTTCTTCCACTGCCCTGCAAAAAAGATAGAACATGTCCTATTCTTGTCCGCAACTGGCATTTCTGTCATAGGGCTGGCCATTCCATTTCACAAAATGCAGAATGTACACGGATAGTATCCATGTTTTGCGGATCCGCAATTTGCGAACCACAAAACAGATACGATCGTCTGAATAAGCCCTTAGTGTGGGAGTGTCACGGTCCCTCAGGTGACTGATGTGAGGAAATCAAGGAGATTGGCTGAGCGTGGAGGAATCTAACAGCCTTCTTGATTTCTCTTGATTCAGTGTTGATAGGGAAATTACCACTTCCCTTTTCGCAGTGGTCATCACTTCTACACTTTATAGTCTCACCCCACCCTTCTGACTATGCGGTTGATAGCTTCATTTGGGTTTGGCTGAGCTGGTGTTAGGTCGTCTCTGGTGTTCCTGTTCTTCCATCTCTACAGAAGTTAAGTGTCGCGTTTGTATTTGTTATATTCCCTGTTGTTGTATCTGGGCCTGAGACAGAGACTTCCATTCGTCCATCTGGGGAGGAATGGGTTGTCTCTGATCCTATACTTATTATAGGGCCTTATAGGGAAATCAGGGCCTAGGTATCCTGCTTATGAATATTCCTACCTTCAAGGTCTATTCATATTGATAGGTAGTCAGGGCCCGGATTAGGGTTGTCTAAGAGGTGACCTGTTTCTTCCCTAGTTTCCAGGCCCAGTTACTGTTCCTCTTCCCTCCTGTGTTCAGTGTGGAGTTTCCCCCCCACGCTGATCGTGACAAGGAGTTTCCCAGCAGTGCTTCAAGCAGGCTTGGATCTGTGATGTCCGAGCTGGGAGGGGAAGGAGAGACCTGATGCTATAGATATTCCCCAAGAGTCATTCACCAGGATGGAAACACAGGGTGTGAGTCACATATCGCAATTAGGGCTCATGCACACGAACGTATTTTCTTTCCTCGTTCGTTCCGATTTTTTTTTGGTGGACCATATGCGGAACCATTCATTTCAATGGGTCCACAAAAAAAATGAAAGTTACTCCGTGTGCATTCCGTTTCCGTATGTCCGTTCCACAAAAAAACAGAACATGTCCTATTATTGTCTGCATTACAGACAGGGATAGTACTGTTCTATTAGGAGCCAGCTGTTCCGTTCCGCAAAATACGGAATGTACATGGATGTCATCCGTATTTTATGCGGATCCGTTTTTTGTGGTCTGAAAAATACATACGGTCATGTGCATGAGCCTTAACTCTGGAGGAGTCAAACTGCCCTCAGAACTTCATCTTCTGACATATAGTGCAGTAATAATAATAAGCTTTATTTATATAGCGCCACCATATTCCACAAGTACAAAAAGTTGTACTTGTAAGGTTGAATGCTGGTGTTATTTCTTTTTTGTGTGTGTGTAACTGGAATCTCCCTGCTTGAGACGCCGCTCAGTCGCAGCAGAACATGTCTCAATCGACGGCATCAGGGAGAAGGAGACGCCCATTGAGAAACTTTGCGTCTCCTCCCTGTACCAATGGTGGAAATCAACATATAAGACGCCAAAAATGGTGGGGGGCACAGTATTCCCACAAAGCGGGATTTTTGAAAACAAACATTTACATGGGGAGGCGTTCATCTATCTGGTAGGCATATAATACTCAAACCAATTAAAGGTCTTTACATTTATTAATAAATTGCCAGCATTCTGCTATAAAGGTGCAGCTGGGTGGGGGGGGGGGGGGGGGGGTCACTGCAGTCTGGCATCATCCAATTAGCGCTGCCAGTGTCAGACTGTGCAGGGACACAAGCCCAAATGGTAACACCTGGTTGGAGCTTTATTACAAACTGCCAGCAATTCATTCATGCATTTCTAGTAGGAATAATAGAAGAACAACACAGCATAGAGTTGTATAAAAAGATGCTCCAGAATTATTTTATGAGATTGTGAGTAATGACTAAAAAAGACATGTCAGGAGAGGTGACAGGTCCTCTCTAAGGAACAACAATAGGCACGGAAAATAAAATGGTGTACTTTCCCTTTAAGTGACCCCATTCTTTGGGGTTGCTGTTAGTGATGTCATAGAATGAGTAGCAGAGTGCGCAAGTTTACAAAGTATTATTTTTCTGGGAATCAGATTACAACACAACCGTTTGGACTATGAGACAGGATGACCGATCACGGTCTGCTATCAATGCTGGTTCTGAATCTGCAGCCAAATAAAAAAAAAGGTGCAACCTTTGGCATAGTAGAGGGGATATGACCCAGAGAAGTTGAGTGTTATAACAGATACTGTTGTGATAGAAATCAGTAACCACAACACTCAGTCCTGCCCCATTTACTCACATGGGAGGACCCTGCCCCAGCTACACACACATACCGTAGTGATCCTAATAGAAGAGCTCCAACACTGGCTTTAAAGGTGACATAAGCTGAATTGTGCAACTTCACAGAAATCTATGGAGAAGATGAAAGTAAATGTCTGACTCCCGTGCCTTCTGCATTGGGGTTCCAGATTAGTGTCGAGGTTTAGTGCCACCACTAATGAATTTATCGGCAGGGTTGAGGCACAGCTAAACAACCTGCAACTGTTGCCCCAATTTATTACTCGCTTGCTCCATCTGGTAAGAGAAAAATACTGGGGTTCATGATAGCATAGTTGCCAACTGTCCCGAATTTGCAAGGACTGTCCCTGATTTTCAGAGACATGGTTGGGGCTAACAATAACCCCACCCAAAAGTGGGTGTTTCCTGTGGAGTCGACTCACTCCCATGGATGGGGTTTTGGATGCCCCGATTTTCAAAACCTAAACGTTAGTATGTGAGCTGCATTGTATATATTGAATACTGTGCGGCATTTAAATTTGGGAGCTGTCCCGTTGAAAAATAGCTCCCGGGACACATTTGTAGAAATGGCTGCACCTCTGGTTCCATGACCAAATTAATATAACGTTTATATAACGTAGTATAACGTATAAACATAATATAACGTTTATAATGTTTAGTGTACCTGATATGAAGACTAAAGGGGTCTGGCTACCGTACATTATGCCATTCTACACCATAATCCTGGGAGTAGGACTGGTGTGACCTTCCCTTGTTAAGGCCTCTTCATGGTGTTGCCCACATGGTCTCCAGACCAATCTCCAGCTGTCATTGCATCCGAGACAAAGGCAAGACTCATCACTGAAGAGGATAGACCTCCATTCCAACCTCCATTGCCATCTTGCTGGGCACCATGATAGCCTTTGAGAGTGGTGGCGTGGGGACAATGGAACATCTGTAGATGGACATCTGGTTTGTAGCCCAATATCGTGCAAACACCTTCTGATGGTTTGTGTAGACAGACACTGTTTGCCACCCTAGGCTTGGGATGTGATGGCCAATTTCACTTGCTGTTCAGAACGGATCAATATGCCTCATTCTTCTAATCAGATGAACTGTCCATGCAGAGCGCCTTTGTGCGTCTCTTACTGTCATTCCAGGTCATCATTGTTCTCCCAACCTCTGGGACAAACAACATTGAACAGTGGGCTAAGCATATATTGGTCTGATGGAGTGATAAACCAAAGTCTCTCAGTTCAAGGATTCGGTCCCTCTCAGTTGGCAACAAGTGGCAATAACTGGCACGTCAATGAACAGGAGGCATTACACAATCATCCCACGTGACATGATCTGATTTTAGAGGTTTCACGTGGCTAAAAAAACTTTGCTTTTAATCTGTCTTTCATGCCCCTCCCACACGACACAGATTGGAGCTAGGTGCTTGAAAATTTGATCTTCTGCAAATCTCAGTGTCAGCTGCTACTTTCTCGATTTGCATAAGCTTACGGCTTGTCCTTCTTGGTGTTGCAATTTCAAAGTTAAGGAGTATATAAATGAGGTGGCAGAACATGGACATGTTCCTCTCCATTGGGAGGTATGTAGATAGACGAGCCAGCAGATTTCTAAACGTATAGTCACATGTCGGAGAAATTTTATCTGAATGGTGTTGTTTCTGTAGCATTGGGTGGCTATCCACAAACCTGATTCATACATGTTAGTCGATACGGAAGCTGCTTGGCCAGGACAACAGAATTAGGGAGCAGGTCACCTCCTAACGCATCCCTAAATCTGACCCTGACTCCTAGCTGTATGACCCAACCCTGAAGGTAGGAGGACTCATACTCAGGAACCTCGGGTCCCTACTAGCCCTCAAGGGATCCCTGAACTAGGAGCTGGGTAAGACAACCTGTTCCTCCTTGACACGGACGAACAGGAGTCTAAACTGGCCAAACTGCAATGAAGGGGAAACATAAACAGCCTATGGATATGGCAGGTGAGTAAAACCACTTCCACCCCTACCTGCCACAGACACCCTGACTGGATTCCGTGCTCAAACGGTGACGTCCACACCAAACATAGAAAGGACACAGCAAGACAACAAAAGAAAATGGAGCCGAAAGTGCCAGATAGCAAATAATGTAAATGTAGAATTTTATTATAATGTAACAAAACACAATTAAAATTACAGTTACATGCATGTGATGCCGGGAGACAAGGAACAAAAAAGGGGAACAGGGAAGAAAAGAACGGCGCCACCCTGGGAGGAACACACCGGTCAAAAATACGTGATTACAATGGATCAGCGGGATATGTATGGTATAATAACCTACCCTCAGATCACATGCATATACATAATAGATGGTGAGTCACTAATCAACTGCAGAGAACCAAATACAAATATGAAGTGAAGTTTGTGGAGCAAAGGCTGTAATAAAAAAACAGAATGAGCAGCAAGCCACACTGGATGTGAACCTACAGTGTCAGTAAACAACCAGGTAAAGAGAGTCAAGGGGGTAAACATGCAGAAGAGACTCACCTAGAATAGACCAGGAGTGTAGCAACCAACCATTTCTATGCGGATCCGCAATTCCTTTCCCGAAAAAAATAGAACATGTCTTATTCTTGTCTGCAATTGCGGACAAGATTAGGCATTTTCTATTATAGTGCCGGCAATGTGCGGTCCACAAATTGCGGAACGCACATTGCCGGTGTGCATGTTTTGTGGATCCGTAAAACACATACGGATGTGTGAATGGACCTTTACTTTGATAAACTTTCATCAGACACAATCTTCCAACTTTGTCTTGGTCCAAGCAGGCTTTGGCATTAAAACTCTGGCAGGCAAACTCAACTATGCTACATCTGTTGCTCTCTAGCTCTGCTGTGCTGACAGGCTTGCTGTATAACTTAGCTTCTTCTTTATGCTGCAACTTCTCTCTTTGTAGTCTGTCTCTTAACTCTCCTCCTGGCTCCTGAGGCTTTAAGCTGTGGCCTCCACATCAAGCAAAGCTGACGGTGCTTGGGATGTCCAGCAGAGACATGCCCAGCACACCCTCCTTCCCCTAGCAGGGAGTAAGCTAGACTAACTAAAACTGATCCCCACCCTTCCTGCAAGAGGTGGGATTCGCCCACTCCTCCCTAGAGGGGGGGGGGGAGGGGTTGTTAGAATGGAATGGTCCATTCGACCTAACTGTAGCTCTGCCATATTTGCTGCCACCTGCTGGTGAACCAGGCACATTACATTTGAACATAACAGTTACAAACAGATTAGGAATGCACAGTGTAGTGGACCTGAACAAAATATATAAGATTACATTATATTAGCCCATTAAAGACAGTAGCGGGGTGAAGAAGTGGTAATGCCACTCTGGGGCATTACATACCCACGACTGTTGTAGGCTTTAGTTCCAATACATTCTTTGAGATGATGAAATCACCATTGCATGCTTCTACTTAAATGCCCTACTTTCATGATCTAATATCACTGTGGCTTTTTCATAAATTTCACCTGAAAGCCAAATATCCCTAACTTTTTGTGAGTAGTGTTTGAATGGAGCAATCACCGAACTTTCTACAACAAATCTGCCATGTGTGATCTTCGCCAGTCCCTTATTCACACAAAAGTTTTCTTCCATGTGCAATCTGTTAAAAAGAGAACAATACCAGTTAATGGGGCCATTCACACATTTTTTGGTTTTTCGGATCCCTGTGCCTGATCTGCACATGTCGTATTCTGTTATCTTTTTGTGTTTCAGATAAGCCATTTCTGTTGATGGGAATCAGTAAAAAACCCAGAATGCAAACTTTTCGGATATGTTCAAGTGAAATAGCTTTAAAGGGGTTGCGCAGCGATTTATATTGATTACCTATCCTCAGGATAGATCCTAAATATCTGCATAGCGGGGGTCTGACACCCGGGACCCCCGCCGATTAGCGATTTGCAGAGGAGATGGAACTCCATGCGAGCGCCCCTTCCTGTTTATTACACCGCACTTTGTCTCGGAAGCAACGACATGCGTTGCACTCCATTGTTTATAACGACTGTCAATGTTGTCGACACGACAGTCTCAAACAATCCATCCAAGTTGTTTTTTTGTGCGACACCATTGACTATCATTATTAATGTCACAGGACACATGTTACAATGTAGTTGTGCCCTTTTTGTCGCATAGCCTAAATCCCTTGGCATTGCCAGAGACCCAGTGCCAGGGTTATTATACTGGAATATAGCTATATATACATATCTATCCATATATATATCTCTAGGAGCAGCAGCTGTCACCTGGGGCCCTCCCTCCAGCCTCCGCTGCGCGGCTCTTCTGGTAATTACGGCCACAATAGTTTTGTATCGTCTGAAGTTTGTGAGGAGCAGGTTTACTGAGGAGGAGACGGAGCGGCCACAGGAGGAACAAGCAACGGGGCAAGATGTGAGGAGCACCGCTGGCTGCAAACCCCGGGCGCAGGCATGGGCTGCCGAGCCAGCAAACTCTGCCTCAGCCCTGGAGCCAGGAAGAAGGTACCGTCCGCCGCAGGTTCCCGGGAGGAAGTAGTGGTTCCCGGGCAGTGACAGGGTTAACTCCGAGCGCACATTAACCCCTGCCTCCCCGGCATACAGCTCAGTGTTGGGGTGATGTGCTTGCCCCCTGCAGGGGTTGGGGGATGTCAGTAAGATGGGGGAGTGATATCATTGGGCTGTGAAAGTGCCAGGCTCATTGAAGGCTAGGCAGGTAGGTGGAGGTGACCAGTGATGGGGTCAGAGGGCTGGGCAGGTAAGTGGAGGTGACCAGTGATGGGGTCAGAAGGCTTGGCAGGCAGGTAGAGGTGACCACGGATGGGGTCAGAGCGCTGGGCAGGCAGGTAGAGGTGACCAGTGATGGAGTCAGAGGGCTGGGCAGGTAGGTGGAGGTAACCAGTGATGGGGTCAGAAGGCAGGAATCACACAGGCAGATGGAGGTTCCATTTTGGAAGCAGATGTTCTTTGGATCCTTTTCCCCATATACAGTCAGGTCCATAAATATTGGGACATCGACACAATTCTAACATTTTTGGCTCTATACACCACCACAATGGATTTGAAATGAAACAAACAAGATGTGCTTTAACTGCAGACTGTCAGCTTTAATTTGAGGGTATTTACATCTAAATCAGGTGAACGGTGCAGGAATCACAACAGTTTGCATATGTGCCTCCCACTTGTTAAGGGACCAAAAGTAATGGGACAATTGGCTTCTCAGCTGTTCCATGGCCAGGTGTGTGTTATTCCCTCATTATCCCAATTACAATGAGCAGATAAAAGTCCCAGAGTTCATTTCAAGTGTGCTATTTGCATTTGAAATCTGTTGCTGTCAACTCTCAAGATGAGATCCAAAGAGCTGTCACTATCAGTGAAGCAAGCCATCATTAGGCTGAAAAAACACAACAAACCCATCAGAGAGATAGCAAAAACATTAGGCGCGGCCAAAACAACTGTTTGGAACATTCTTAAAAAGAAGGAACGCATCGGTGAGTTCAGCAACACCAAAAGACCCGGAAGACCACGGAAAACAACTGTGGTGGATGACCGAAGAATTCTTTCCCTGGTGAAGAAAACACCCTTCACAACAGTTGGCCAGATCAAGAACATTCTCCAGGAGGTAGGTGTATGTGTGTCAAAGTCAACAATCAAGAGAAAACTTCACCAGAGTGAATACAGAGGGTTCACCACAAGATGTAAACCATTGGTGAGACTCAAAAACAGGAAGGCCAGATTAGAGTTTGCCAAACAACGTCTAAAAAACCCTTCACAGTTCTGGAACAACATCCTATGGACAGATGAGACCAAGATCAACTTGTACCAGAGTGATGGGAAGAGAAGAGTATGGAGAAGGAAAGGAACTGCTCATGATCCTAAGCATACCACCTCATCAATAAAGCATGGTGGTGGTAGTGCCATGGCGTGGGCATGTATGGGTGCCAATGGAACTGGTTCTCTTGTATTTATTGATGATATGACTGCTGACAAAAGCAGCAGGATGAATTATGAAGTGTTTCGGGCAATATTATCTGCTCATATTCAGCCAAATGCTTCAGAACTCATTGGACAGCGCTTCACAGTGCAGATGGACAATGACCCAAAGCATACTGCAAAAGCAACCAAAGAGTTTTTTAAGGGAAAGAAGTGGAATTTTATGCAATGGCCAAGTCGATCACCTGACCTGAATCCGATTGAGCATGCATTTCACTTGCTGAAGACAAAACTGAAGGGAAAATGCCCCAAGAACAAGCAGGAACTGAAGACAGTTGCAGTAGAGGCCCGGCAGAGCATCACCAGGGATGAAACCCAGCGTCTGGTGATGTCTATGCGTTCCAGACTTCAGGCTGTAATTGACTGCAAAGGATTTGCAACCAAGTATTAAAAAGTGAAAGTTTGATTTATGATTATTATTCTGTCTCATTACCTTTGGTCCCTTAACAAGTGGGAGGCACATATGCAAACTGTTGTAATTCCTGCACCGTTCACCTGATTTGGATGTAAATACCCTCAAATTAAAGCTGACAGTCTGCAGTTAAAGCACATCTTGTTTGTTTCATTTCAAATTCATTGTGGTGGTGTATAGAGCCAAAAATGTTAGAATTGTGTCGATGTCCCAATATTTATGGACCTGACTGTATATCCCACTCCTGGCTTTGACTGTAAAACAACAGCCACGAAAACTGCATGTGTGGATCCAACCCAAAAGTGGTTGTCCAGGACTTTTATATTGATCATCCTCAAGATAGGACATCAATATCTGATCGGTGGGGGTCCGACTCCTGCACCCCCCCCTCCCACCCATTATCTGTTCTGGAGCAGCCCTGGCGCCTTCACTGTACCGCTCCATCCACTGTATAGAGGACTGGGAACCGCAGTGCTGCTGCCATTGAGGTGAATGAGAGCAGCAGTACCCAGCTCTGTCCACTACACAATGGATGGCGCTGTGGAGATGATGGGTGGGGGTGTCGGTCGATCCCTATAAAAATCCAGGACAAGCCCTTTACACGTATCGGGTGTGTTTGCGTTGGCTCGTCTTCATTACCGCCACTGTCGCCCTGATGTTCTTCTGTACATAGCGGGAGAAGCTAGCATCCTATCTTTTTGAGGAAGCATTTACTCCTGATATTTTCAGTTTTTCTTCTGTATATTATGTTGGGCACCACAGATGCGCCCATGTCATTGTGTCCTTATTTACGTCACTTGCTGACCATCTGTCCATGAGATCTGTCTGTGTTTTGGAGTGCGATGCCTTGCAGGAGGTGGTACACACCCTCGCTGTGCCCATGCTGAAGTGCCAAGAGCTGCCCCATTAGAAGACTCATAAGAGGCGGCGTGTTACATATGGAATTGCTTCAGAACCATTTACAACGAGCGCTATGGCAGTTTTTGCCAAAACCAAGTATTTAGATTTTTTTTTAAACACTTGTGCGACAATATTTTGACTGGTGGCGTTTTTACACCGTGCGGCTGGGGCTTCGGCAAGTTTCCTTTTACTGAAGCAAGTGTAAAAGAGGAGTAAAACGACTCCAGTCCGGGGCCCGAGTGCTTTTTACTCCAGGTGCACAGACTGCTGGAGGTGCACCTAATTTATGACCAGAGAATTTAGGCTGGGTTCACACGTGACTGATTAGCTGCGGATTTGCTGTCACGTTTTTTTGTGTGCCAAATCTGCAGCGTTGTACAGTACCAGCAGAGTGAATGAGCTTTCAGCAATTCTCAGTCACCTGTGGTGCGGATTTTAAATCTGCAGCGTGTCCGTTAATGCTGCGGATTTCACCCTTTGCAGTACAAAGAATAAAACGTCGTCTAATCTACAGCGTTTCTGGAACAAAATCGGCGACAAAAACACGCAGTTCCAAAATCCGCAGCTAATCAGTCACTTGTGAACCCAGACTAAGGGCTCATGCACACAAACGGATTTTCTTTCCGTTTCCATTCCGGTTTTTTTTGCAGACCGTATGCGGAACCATTCATTTCAATGGGTTCACAAAAAAACGGAAGTTACTCCGTGTACATTCTATTTCGGTATGTCCGTTCTGCAAAAAGATATGTTCTATTATTGTCCGCATTACGTTTCCGTTCTGCAAAATATGGAATGCACACCGTTTTTGCTGACTGCAAAATACATACGGTCGTGTGCATTAGGCCTTACGCTGTGGATTTTTTTCTGTAGTGCATGGAGGACCGTGTTTTTTCCGTGGTGCGGCCACCACCAGGCGCTCTCCCCGTAGTAGTGAATTTGACCACACCGCGCTTGTGTGGCCACTGCTCCCGGCTATTTCCGGCGGCCCCATAGAAATGAATGGAGGGCGGCTGCGCATGCACAGTGCACCCTCCACAACTTTCGGCCTCCGTACTCAGTGTAGGTGCGGGTCCCAGCGATGGGACCCACACTTATCAGACGCTGGGGGCATATTCTACCGATATACCCCCATTGTCGGAGATGTCCTCTTTTACACGAGCCATATGGATTGTGTCAGGAACTTTTCAGGAAAAAACTGATGGTTTTGCACACAAGTTTAGGGCTCATGCGCACGACCGTGCCGTTTTTTGCGGTCCGCAAATTGCGGATCCGCAAAAAAACGGATGCCGCCCGTGTGCCTTCTGCAATTTGCGGAACGGAACAGGAGGCCCATTATAGAGATGCCTATTCTTGTCTGCAAAACGGACAAGAATAGGACGTCTCATAATTTTTGCGGGGTCACGCAACGGATGCGGACAGCACACAGAGTGCTGTCCGCATCTTTTGCGGACCCATTGAAATTAATGGTTCCGTATACGGAATCAAAATACGGTCCATATACGGAACGCAAAATACTGTCGTGTGCATGAGCCCTTAATCAGTTTTCTCTGCGATTGCATTCAGTGTGTGCGATTTTTCCACGCGGATGCAATCAGTTTTTGATGCGTTTTTTCACGCGCATGAAGAAAAACTGAAGAATAATCTACCTCTCCAAGCAACCATCAGTTAAAACACATTGCATCCGGATGCCTTCAGTTTTTACACAAGCCCCATTCACATCTATGGAGCCAGAGCTGCATGAAAAACGCACAATATAGAAGATGCTGCGATTTTTCCGGAACGCAGAGATGATGCATAAAGAATGAACAGACCTATTGAAATGAATGGGTCAGGATTCAGTCCGGATGCTATGTGTTCACTACCCGCATCGCTTCCGGACGTAACACTCTCTCGTGTGAAAGAGCCCCAAGGGTATGTTCAAACATGATGCGGAATCTGATTGAGGGTTCTCCGTGGTTTTTTAGGATGCGGTTTTTATTCTCACTCATATTTTGAGATGGTTTTCATCCTACCCATGTCAGTGGGAACTCTGGCTGCGGATCCTGCCCGGGGAAAATCTTACCTGCGTTGTATTCTCCCTTAGGAGCCATTGGTGTAGATGCTGTAAAAATGGTGGACAATATAGCCCAGCATGCTGCACTAATTTCTCCGGTAAAATGATAGACACCATGATGGAAACCCGGAGCAGTGTAAGGGTACGGCCAGTGACGTTTCCAAAAGCGGTTTTGGAAACTAAAACCAGGAGTGAGTTATATATATGTCCTTTAGGCCTCTTGCACATGAACGTTTCCATATTTCCGTTTTTCCGTTCAAGGATAGAACATGTCGTATTATTGTGCGCAAATCACGTTCCGTGGCTCCATTCAAGGCCTCTTGCACACGAACATATTTTCTTTCCGTGTCCATTCCGTTTTTTTTTTTGTGGACCGTATGCGGAAGCATTCACTTCAATGGGTCCGCAAAAAAAACGGAAGTTAGTCCGTGTGCATTCCATTTCCATATGTTCGTATTTCCGTTCCGCAAAAAAATAGAACATGTCCTATTATTGTCCGCATTACAGACCAGGATAGTACTGTTCTATGAAGGGCCAGCTGTTCCGTTCCGCAAAATACGGAATGCACACGGATGTCATCCGTTTCTTGCGGACCGCAAAATGCATACGGTTGTGTGCAAGAGGACCAAGTCAATGGGTCCGCAAAAAAACTGGAATACATACAGAATCGTTTTTGCAGAACCATCTATTGAAAATGTTATGCCCAGCCCAATTTTTCTATGTAATTACTGTATACTGTATATGCCATGCTTCCGTTTCCGTTCCGCAAAAAATTTAAAACAAACGGAAAAATGGAACGGAACCGGAAACACTTCTGAAACAAAAAATGGAAAAAACGGATCCGTTAAAAACGGCCCGCAAAACACTGAAAAAGCCATACAGTCGTGTGAAAGGGGCCTTATACTTTCTCTCCATTTATGATCCACTTGTGGCCGTGCCCTTATAGTCAGGGATGGATCTAGTTATGAACCCAGCCTATGGGTACGGTTACACACAACTTTCCAGATTTAAATCTCTTGTCGCTGGTTAGTGACAGGGCCTGGCTCATGGAAGTGGTCTGAGGGGCTTTAGAGATTTGATGCTGGCCTGCCCTTCCTAACAGCTGGGTCGCTGTGCCCCGGCCCCTCTCCTCCTAGCATCTCGGAGCGGTGTTGATGGGCAGGAATGTGCATTGGCTGTTTTAAGCGATTCAGTCATTGCAGACCTGACCTTACATTCCCACACATATATACACACTACTACACCCACACACTACCAGATTATATTCCACCACTGAATAGATTACATGGTCGCCAAGGCTTCCTAATTTAGATTGACAGTCCCTGGTGAGTTGTCCTTAGAAATGTTGCTGATCATCTTCAGAAGAAATACATTTTATTTATTCTTCATTTTTCTTATGCTTTTTTTTCCCCTGTGTCAGTACTGAGTACAGCATTAGGGCTCGTTCACGTCCGTGTGGCAGGCGCATGGGGATCGCAGACCCATTCACTTGAATAGGTCTGCGATCCTTCCGTTCCGCAAAAAGATAGAGCAAGTTCTATCTTTTTGCGGTACGGAAGCACGGAATGGAACCCCAGAAAGCGCTCCATAGTGTTCCGTTCTTCCGTTCCGCATCTCCGGATTTGCGGACCCATTGAAATGAATGGGTCCGCATCCGTGATGCGGAATGGCCACGGAACAGTGCCCGTGTATTGCGGATCAGCAAATGTGGTCCGCAATACGGCAACGGGCATTACACGTTCGTGTGAACGAGCCCTTAGGCCTCCTGCACACGAACATGTGCTGCCCGTGCTGCAGACCGCGAAATTGTGGTCCGCAATGCATGGGCACCGACCATGGGCCAGCCGCATGCGGATCGCGACCCCATTGAATGAGGTCTGTGATCGGTCCGTTCCGCAAAAAGATAGAGCAAGTTCTGTCTTTTTACGGAACGAAACCCCACAGAAACACTCCGTACTGCTTCTGTAGTGTTCCGTTTTGTGCTTCCGTTCCGCATCTCTAGATTTGCGGACCCATTCAAGTCAATGGGTCCGCATCCGTGATGCGGAATGCACACGGAACGGTGACCGTGTATTGGGTATCCGCATATGCGGTCCGCAATACGGCAACAGGACACCTACGGTCGTGTGCAGGAGGCCTTAAAAGGGTTTGCCAAGAAAAAGTATCTGTCGCAGCCTCCTGAGGATGGGTCATCAGTATCTGATTGGTGGGGTCCGACACCTGGGATCCCAACCAGTCCCGGGTGTCGGACGCTCCTCAGGATAGGCCATCAGTATCTGATTGGTGGGGTCCGACACCTGGGATCCCAACCAGTCCCGGGTGTCGGACGCTCCTCAGGATAGGTCATCAGTATCTGAAGTTTTGGAAAACCCATTTAAGGCTACATGCGCATAGGAGTGTAGTTTGTGGTTTTTTCGTGCAGTTTTCACACCAAAATCCTGTCACGGCTGAGGATGGGGAAAACCCTCAGCCGTGCGATGCCAGGAGATGGTAGGTCGCTACTTGGCCAGGACCACAGAATTAGGGAGCAGGTCACCTCCTACCGCATCCCTAATCTGACCCTGACTCCTAGCTGCATGAGCCAACCTTGATGGTAGGAGGGCTCATGCTCCGGAACCTTGAAGTCCCTGCTAGCCCTCAGGGTGGCCCTAAACTAAGAGCAGGGTAAGACGACCTGTTCCTTCTGGATATGGAGGAACAGGAGTCTCACTGGCCAAGCTGCATGGAAGGGGGAACATATACAACTTATGGCAATGGCAGGTACCTGCCACAGACACAAAGCCTGGAACCCCTGTGCAAGTGCTGCTGTCCACAACAACACAAACGGACACACCACACATCACACAGGAACCCAGGACCATAAGCTGCAAAGAATAAAGACCAAACAAACATATTCATAACATAAACCTATGACCACAAGGGTGGCCCCCACTGGCAGATGGTATAACAGGAGGCCATCTCCAGCAACCATGACTGAAGGACCCCTCAGCTAACTGAAAACAGCAGAGGCTTTATAGCCCAAAGTAGCCACACCCACACTCAGACACACCAGGTGATCACACACACAGAAGGGAGTTAACCCTTCCAACACAAGGCAAGGGAAGACGGCCACTTAAAGGGGAAGTACACACATAAACACACACTTCACGTGCTGCCGCGGGCAACGGCATGCGTGGCAACCATGTCCTGGGGATCAGCCATAGGGCTGAGACACTGCCACCACATGCACACAACACCACACGTTGCCATGGGCAACCAAGTGAAGGAAAGTGTCACAAAACACACCATAGGCCCTGACAAGACCACATGTGTTGCATATTTTGATATGAAGTTTCCCTAAATCCATACACCCGCATCGCAGGTCAATTTCCACACGTTGTGGAATACGTGCATTTTTTCAGAGCGAAATCTCGTGTACTTTGAAGATTTTATCTGTGCAGAAATGGACCTGCATTGTAGATTTTTAATTCCGCAGAATGTCAAATATGTTTGCAGTCTTAGCTGCGGATGGAAAAGGGTGAGAGCTGCGGCAAAACCGCATCAAATCCGCACCAAGAAACACTGTTAGACATTGCGGATTTTAGTGCGGATATGCTGCAGAAACGCACAGAAATCTCCACGGAAATTTGTGCACGTGGCTTGAAAGGGAATTGAAGGGTCATTAAGGGCTCATGCACACGGCCGTTGCTCGGCCGCTCCGTGCATTGGGGACTACAGTTTGCGGTACCCAATGCCCGGGCAAAACATCCTTGCGGATTCAACTTGAATGGGTCTGTCCACACCACAAAAAAATAGAACAGGTTCTATTTTTTTGCGGTGCAGAGGCACAGGGAGAAACCCCATGGAAGCTCCTTCCGGATTGCGGATCCATGCCGCAATATGGGCACGGCTGGGTAACGGATGTGTGCATGAGCCCTAATTCACATCATTTGTAAGATTATGGAATGGTACCTTACATGCCAAACTAGGTTGGATGGGGCATGTCATTTGACTTGTGACTTTCCTTTAAAGGGGTTGCCTTTCCCTTTTGAAAAGGGGCACAGTGGGTTAAAAAAAAAAAATACAAAACCTTTCTCACTGATTCCCCCTGCCGCTGTCCTTCTGATGCTTCCCAGGTCACCCATAGTCTCCACTTCCTTTTCCCATGTCAACATACAAGAAATGCCTGCTCAGCCAGTCACTGCCTGAGAAGCGTACACATCTCCTGCCATTTCCTGGACCAGGAAGTCCAGGCCAGCAAGGACCTGCTACTCCATTCATTCTCTATGGGACCGCCCGAGATAGCAGAGTACAGCATTTGACCTGCCGCACCATCAGATCGGGGGAATAGTACCCCCATTCTCAGGATCGGTTTGAGTCCCAACGGTCGGACCCCCATTCTTCAGTTAGTTATCCCCTATCCTGTAGATGGGTGAGAACTTCTAAACTTGGCACAACCCTTTAATAATTCATACAGAATCTGTGGAAGGAGGCAATGTAGTGCCACACACAGTCACCATATCATGGCATGCACACAGAGTGCCTCTAGGTCCTTGTAGGCTTCATTATGTACATACGGTCTGTGTTCATCTAGACCAGGGATCAGGTGCTGTGACACTACAACTCCCAGCATACACACTTAGGCCTCTTGCACATGACCGTATGGCTTTCTCAGAATTTTGCGGTCCGCAAAAAAAATGATCCGCAAAAAATACGGATGACGTCCGCGTGCATTATGTTTTTTGCGGAATGGAACAGCTGGTTCCTGATAGAACAGTACTATCCTTGTCCGTTATGCGGACAATAATAGGACATGTTCTATCTTTGAACGGAACGGAAAAACAGAAATACAGAAACGGAAGGCATATGGAGTAACTTCTTTTTTTTTTTTGCAGATCCATTGAAATGAATGGTTCCGTTTACAGAACGCAAAAAACGGAACGTAAAATGGAAAAAAAAAAACGTTTGTGTGCAAGAGGAGGATTGTAGAACAGGTTGAGTGCGTGAGGTTGCTTTGAAAACTTTTCAGATTTGCGGTAAAACTTATGTGACGGCGCGGTTTTCAGCTGCACTGTGGGCAATAAATGTGACCTTGCGGGAACTCTCATAGAGGTTAGCACATTTTTAGCGCATTGGCTATCTAACTGGTGGATTTGTCCTAATCTAGGCCTGTGTGGTCATTAAAGGGTGCGTGGTGTTGTGCCCTGCTATTTGCGGCTCATAATCCGTGCCACCCTGACCACAGTGCTGAAGTACACAGACGCTCGGAGCTCCCTTTTTATTACCAGACAGCACGGATCTCGTAAACACTGTTTGACATTACAAATGTGGTTGGCATGAGCTGCGGATCTGTTTCCCAGTGCAGAAGATTGTACATTCCTTCTAGGGATCTGTCCGAAGTATGAAGCCAGGCTCAGGGAGGGTCCTTAGTACTCCTGTAGCAGTAAGGACTAGTCGGGAAGGGGCGGATACACTTTACGACTAAAGTGACTGATAGGGAGGAATAGAAACACACAGGTTCAGATGATATTGGCCCTAGTGTCTGGTAGAGGAGGAAATCTTGGGCCTCACTAAGGATACAGACTGATACGAGTGATGGCGATCTGTGTGTGGTGCTATGTAAGCAGCAATGTTTGTGCTGGCAGGCGAGCATTCAGTCTTGTGGCTCTTCCCGTCATATACAAGATACAGTTGCTAACATACACTGATAAGGGTGAAGTCACACTCTGCTGAATAGCTGAAGAATTTTAGTACGAGAAATCCATAGCAGGTTACAGTAAAGTACATGTGGACGGGGATTTATAAACCTCATCCAGCACGGAAACGAGGGCATGCTGTGGATTTTCTAACACGGAATCCTGCAGCGTATAAAAGGTAACCTCCTCCTGGTATCCATGGTTAGTACTTACCAAAAGTGGTCCAAGGAAGGACAACTGGTGAACCAGAGACAGAGTTCTGGGCTCCCAAGGCTCATTGATGCACATAAGGAGTGAAGGCTAGCCTGTCTGATTGTACTGAAAAGCTACTGTAGCACAGATTGCTGAAAAAGTTAATATTGGTGGTCGCGGGTCCATGTGTGGACAGGATCGGTGATGACAGATTTCACTGGATTCAGCAGTTTAACAGTCTAATACTGTTTATTTTCCATCCATCACACAGGAGATTAACTTTTACACAGCCAACAGGTCATGCAGCTTCTAGGCATCTGACACTGAATGAGCATTTCAGCCCTGTATTATCCTCACATGAGCCCAGCATCTACACCTGGGATTACTTCTGGCTATCAGAAAATGTACTGGAGTGGGGAGGGAACGGCGGGTCTTTCTACTAACCTACCCACCATGCCATAAAAATCCAGGCCCCTAAAACACTTGAAATAAAAGTGCCTCAGCAAACTACATTTTGCTGAAACTACCCAGCTTTACTGGCTTCTTTTACCTCACCCATCCGAGCATTCTGGGTGAGATATACATCCCCTCCAGTACTTTCCCAGCCACAATGCTACAGTGGCTATCCTAGAATGGTGTCAGAACATACAATACATCGCAGCTTGTTGCATAGCCTTAGACTGTCACAGTGCCCATACTGAACACTCACCAAAAGCATCCACAGTGAGCATCAGAATTGGGCTATAAAGCAGTGGAAGGAGATGGCCTGCTTTGATGACTCCTATTCACTTTTGCATCATGTGGACAACCAGGTGAGTGTGCATTGCTTACCTGGGGAAGAGATGGCACCAGGATGTACTATGGGAAGAAGGGAAACCAATAGAGGCAGTGTGATGCTCTGAGCGATCTTCTGCTGGGAAACATTGGGTCCTGGCATTTATCTGGAATGTATTTTGACACATTCCACCTACCTAAATATTGTTGCAGACCAAGTATAGCCCTTTATGGTAATGGTATTCATTAAAGACAGTGGTGTCTTTAAAGAGTATAATTCACCCTGTCACAAGGTGTTGACTTCAAATTTCCCAATCTCAGTCCAACTGAAACATCTGTGAGATGTGCTGAAAAACATCACCAATCCTTTCAGGCCTCACCTCATAACGTACAGAATTTATAGGAACTAATCTGTCGGTGCCAGATACTACCAGACACCTTCAAAGGTTTTTTTGGAGTCCATGCTTTGAGGGATCAGAGCTATTTTTGTTGGAGCAATGATGATCTTAGTTTTTAGTTTTGTTGGTTGATGGTGAACTTAGGGTACTTTCACACTTGCGTTAAACTTTTCCGGTATTGAGTTCCGTCCTAGGGGCTCAATACCGGAAAAAAACTGATCAGGTTTATCATAATGCATTCTGAATGGAGAGCATTCCGTTCAGTATGCATCAGGATGTCTTCAGTTCAGTCACTGTACGGTTTTTCTCCGTCCAAAATTCCGAAACACTTGCCGGCATTATTTTCCATTGAAATGCATTAATGCCGGCATTGTTCTGAAAAAATGGATCTGGTTTTGCAGTCTGCGCATGCGCAGACCTTTTAAAAATGTGAAAAAGATAAATACTGGATCAGTTTTTCCGGATGACAACCGGATTGCATACGGATTGCCGGAATCCAACAACGCAAGTGTGAAAGTACCCTTAGGCCTCTTTCACACCAGCGTGTCCGGATGCGTTGCGGCAAACCCGCGCGAGTAGGTACCCAATTGCAGTCAGTTTTGACTGCGATTGCGTTCCGTTATTCAGTTTGTATCGCGCGGGTGCAATGTGTTTTGCACGCGCGTGATAAAAAACTGACTGTGGTACCCAGACCCGATTTTCTTCACAGAAGTTCAGGTTTGGGTTCAAGGTTGTGTAGATTGTATTATTTTCCCTTATAACATGGTTATAAGGGAAAGTAATGCTAAGTAAAATAGGACTGGAGGGGTTAAAAAAATAAAATAAAAATTTAACTAGCCTTAATCCACTTGTTCGCACAGTCGGCATCTCTTCTGTCTTCATCTGTGAGGAAAAGGACCTTTGATGACGTCACTACACTCATCACATGGTCCTTTACCATGGTGATGGATCATGTGATGGACCATGTGATGAGCGGCTGCGCGAACAGAAGAGATGCCGGCTGCGCGAACAAGTGGATTAAGGCGAGTTCAATTATTATTATTATTTTTTTTAACCCCTCCAGCCCTATTTTACTTAGCATTCTGTATTCAGAATGCTATTATTTTCCCTTATAACCATGTTATAAGGGAAAATAATAATGATCGGGTCCCCATCCTGATCGTCTCCTAGCAACCGTGCGTGAAAATCGCTTGCTTGCGGATGCTTGCGATTTTCACGCAGCCCCATTCACTTCTATGGGGCCTGCGTTGCGTGAAAAAAGCACAAAATAGAGCTTGCTGCGATTTTCACGCAACGCACAAGTGATGCGTGAAAATCACCGCTCATGTGCACAGCCCCATAGAAATGAATGGGTCCGGATTCAGTGCGGGTGCAATGCGTTCACCTCACGCATCGCATCCGCGCGGAATACTCGCCCGTGTGAAAGGGGCCTTAGAGTGTGTGGAGTGAGGTATTTGTGCACCCTTGGGCAATAAAGGTCACATCTCGCCTACCAACTAGGAGGGCTATACTACACTTGAGTTTGGTAACAAGTTGCATTACAATAAATAACTCCTGTAAGCTACTTCCTTTTTCAATTGCAGGTAGCCTGGTGACCAGCCGGGTGGTGTTGTTTTTCCAGGATTTGTAGTTGTGCTGGTCACGGAAATAAATAGCCAACCATGTAATCCATGGATGGGGGATGTTCACTAGAACGAGAGAAGCTCTTTGTTAAAAACTCTACATTCTCTGGCTCAAAGAAGGGGGTGCCTTGCAAGGAATCCCCCGCAACATCCAAGTCCCCAAATTTAAGAAAAGACAAACGCTAATAGAGCATGGCGTAGCCTAAGAACAACATGGTCTGCTAATCTTTACAGCTGGGTTCTGCCAAGAACAGAGGTACTATAATGACCAGGGACCCCATTTATCAGACTTTTGTGTATTTCATACTACTGCTTCTGGCTAAACTGCATATATATGACATGGCTTTGTTATCATTTTTGTAATGCCGCTATGGTGCGTCTCCTGCCCCATGGAATGTCCTTCGTATATTCGAAAGTTTGAGGATGTTCTCCACTCCGATAAATAATCTATATTGTTCTAGAACCACCGTGCACATTTGACTACTATACCTGTTGCTATGGGTTATTGCACTTTCATGGTTAATAGCCCCTACAGTAGCAGTGTCGGAGCATAGGGTTAAATATGTGTTAGCTCACGTATCCTAGCTTGTTTTTGTCCGTGAATGTTTAACAGTGATTGTCTGTCTCTGGGAGTAAAATGGCTGCCGGCAGGGTCACTGTCATGAGACGCTGAGCAAGGGGAATGTGAAGTGATGGGGCTGGATCAATGTTACTTTCAGAAGACTATAAACAAAGATGTGTTCAAGAAATCATTGGCTTCAGTTTGCATTTGAAGTCCTGTTAAGGTTCTACTTGTTGTCCTGAAATGTAAGGGAGTCTCACAACATGGTCGTTGAGGGTCTCCCACCAGTTCAGCAAATGGGCTGTGGCTAGGGTGGCTAAACATCTGGCTTTAGGCCGGACAGTCCGGTTTCCTGGGTTCCTGTCCTCTGTTCAGGACAAAGTCTGGACGGGTGTCCTTGTCATCTGTTAACATGAACTGCAGCCACAAACTGACTGAGGCTTTCTCTCGCCTCCAGTCACTAGAGCCAGCGGACACGTCACTGTGACTGATTTGACTGTTTGACCTAAGCCTAAGCTATTCACTCTCTGCTGAGCCAGTCATGGAGCGAGATGTTACTCTAGTGATTGACTGAAGGTGAGAGAAGCAAGCTGGGCCCACGCGCAGGTCACCTTAAGGTGTTGGGAGGATATGATGGTCTACAGATGTAAGGCAGGTGGTTTTGGATGCAAGAGTGGAAGTCGCTCTACCCAATTTTCTTTTATCTTGCTGGCGCCTTTGCTGTGAGAAGAGTGTGGCTTAGCGGGTTGATGGGGTGACTTTTAACTGTGAAAGGCATGGCCTATGATGTTACCCTTTTTGGGGTTATGCAAGTTGCCAATGGGTAGCAAAGAAACTCCAGCACACCTGTGCCATGGGAAAGATTGTGCACAGATCTTGTCTGATTCTAGAAGTCTTAAACACTGAAAAATGTAAAATCCAACTGTCTTTATTTAATACTCACAGCAATAAAGAAACATGGGGAGACCACACCCCAGCACCTCGTTGATGCATTTCGGACGGGTTACATGTCCTTAGTCATAACGAATGCAAGTTGCCACTCTGGCTGTGGCGGTTCACTGCCATTTCAGACACTGTACCGCATACATCCAGTATGTTACCATCCATTGTAGGAAGGCGCAAGGGACCGTCGTTGACGGAAGGTTTGTGTCACCGAGGTTCCTGGCCTCAGTGGAGTAAGAGACAGTTTTCATGTGTCAGCAGCAGTTGCTGTTTAACACCTTGCTATTTAGTATAGCTGTAATAGCTGATCCGGGACGACTCTTAGGCCCCTTTCACACGAGCGAGTTTTCCGCGCGGATGCGTTGCGGGAGGTGAACGCATTGCATCCGCACGGAATCCTGACCCATTCATTTCTATGGGGCTGTTCACATGAGCGGTGATTTTCACGCATCACTTGTGCATTGCGTGAAAATCGCAGCATGCTCCTCTTTGTGCGTTTTTCACGTAACGCAAGCCCCATAGAAATAAATGGGGTTGCGTGAAAATCGCAAGCATCCGCAAGCAAGTGCGGATGCGGTGCGATTTTCACGCATGGTTGCTAGGAGACGATCGGGATGGAGACCCGATCATTATTATTTTCCCTTATAACATGGTTATAAGGGAAAATAATAGCATTCTGAATGCATAGTAAAACAGCGCTGGAGGGGTTAAAAAATAATAAAAATCCTTTAACTCACCTTAATCCACTTGATCGCGATGCCGGCATCTCCTTCTGTCCCCTTTAATGCTCACCACAGGTCCTATTCAGTAATTATAGGTAAAGGACCTTTGATGACGTCACTCCGGTCATCACATGGTACGTCACATGATCTTTTACCATGGTGAATCACCATGGTAAAAGATCATGTGACGTACCATGTGATGACCGGAGTGACATCATCAAAGGTCCTGTTCCTGGAATTAATGCTCACCACAGGTCCTATTCAACAAAGGAGACAGAAGCGATGTCGGCTACGCGATCAAGTGGACTAAGGTGAGGTTAAATTTTTTTTATTTTTTTTTAACCCCTCCAGCGCTGTTTTACTATGCATTCTGTATTCAGAATAACCATGTTATAAGGGAAAATAATACAATCTACAGAACACCGGGTTTGGGTACCAAACATGTGCGATTTTTCTCACGCGAGAGCAAAACGCATTACAATGTTTTGCACTCGCGCGGAAAAATCGCGGGTGTTCCCGCAACGCACCCGCACATTTTTCCGCAACGCCCATGTGAAAGGGGCCTTACTGGAATAGTCAAAGTGCTTGGTGGGTGACTACTCCCCACGTTCCAGGCCGGGTCTTGACTGGCCTATATAAAAAAAAAGAGCCAGCAGTGTCAGCTGGTGGTAATTACCTCTCTCTCTCTGACAGAGGAGCTTTGGCAATCGCTGGATTGGGATCTAAGTCGTGTGCTAGGCTGGAGGCCTGAGTTTGGGGGGTCTGCTCTGTCCTGAGCAATGCCGATCGGGTGTGAACTAACACCTAGGATAACAGGTGACTCTTTTGCTGTATGAACTGTCTAGGTGTGAACGAACACCAAAACTGCAAATGGACTGTCGTACTGTTTTGTTGCCATAAGTGTGACTAAAACACTGACGTTTTTGAGTTACAAACTGGTCTTTGCCTCTATTCTGCGTCCGCTTGTCCTGTCTACCAGAGCGAATCCCCACACCATACACACACAGCTGTGTCGGCACTCACTGTATTGTGCCTCCATGAGGCACCATATCTTCATCTACAGCTAGTGCCAGAGGACATCTCTATAGTCTGACCTGTATATGTGACGTATACAGCATTGGCCCATAGCAGCATGGATGCTGTGCATGAGTGAGGTGCATCATGTCAGGTATATAGGATTGTCAGGTATATAGGATTTGGCACCATGATGGTGCAGCGGGGCTTGGAGATTCTCAAGTATGCAGGTGGGAGTATCTGTGCTGGTTAGAGAAGAAACAGAGCACTGTATGCTGGCAAAGGGCTGAGAAACACGTGGCCATTAGGAGATGCTACATTTACTGACGGTTTGCAAACCTCCAGCTGCTTTATATTTTTGTAGCTACCCCCCCCCCCCCCCCCCCCTCTTACTTTTTACAGAAATAATAAATCAGTAACGAATGTTGTTGTGCCATGGTTGGCATCCTCAGACCGCTGGGCAATCTGGGTTTTAGGTCGTTCTCGGTTTCTTCAGTGTCAGTTATAAAGCTTAATCATTGTATAAGGAAAAAGTATGAAAGTAATATAATTCTATTTATTTCAATTTGCCAACATTTTCAAGATCTCTGCCTGTTGTCAGTGAATACATATATATTTTTTAAAGTGGTTTGATTTTGATGACCTACATCATCAATATCAGATTGGTGGGGGTCCGACTCCCGGCACCCACGCCGATCATCTGTTTGAAGAGACCTCTTTCTAGGCCAGTGATGTCACGTTCATTGGTCATGTAGGCTAGGCAGATTCAAGTGAGTGCCAAGCACTGCCACTGCTGCAATACCAAACACTGCCAGTATATAGTGATTGGCGCTGTGATTGGTATGCTGCAAGCAGCTCCTCAAACAGCTACCGAGAGTCAATCCCAGCTGATCTGATACTGATGACCTATCCTGAGGGTACAGTATGTCATCAATTTCAGAATCGTGGAAAACCCCACTTTAAATGCTTAAAAAAATACGCCAGCTTGCAGGACTATTTCTTTTGATAAAATGGCAGAAACCCGAGAGATCGCAGCTTGAGTTTCATTTTTCTGCTGGTATGTGAACCTAACCTTAGGGTTTCTTGCAGTTGTATCCAGATCAGCTAATTCTCCCTGAGCTTGACAGACTGATGCTTTATCTACACCGATACATTGTAGCAAACTACCAGAACTGGAAGAAATTGGTAGCGCTGATGTGTTTAGCTCACAGAGGATTGTCTACACTGGATACAAGAGTAGCAAAGTACAGGTTTTCATTCAGTGCCTGAAAGATTGTATTCACACAAAGCAAGCAGAGATTTTGAAACGGGTGCAAAAGCGAATTGCTATGCCTTAAAATACCTCTATTACTTAAATCATTATTACCTTGATACCCTCCTCGTACTCTAGTACATGCCAGTTTGATTCTGCTGGTGCCACAGGAGGGGAAGCAGGAAGAAGACCTCTCATCTCTCCTGATATGTCTGCTTTAAGCTGGCCTTACACATTAGGCTACTTTCACACTGGCGTTTCTGGGTCCGCTTGTGAGATCCGTTTCAGGGCTCTGACAAGCGGCCCAAAAGGGATCAGTTCAGCCCCAATGCATTCGGAATGGATAAGGATCAGTTCAGAATGCATCAGTTTGCCTCCGTTCAGCCTCCATTCCGCTCTGGAGGCGGACACCAAAACGCAGCTTGCAGCGTCTTGATGTCCGCCTGACGATGCGGAGCCAAACGGATCCGTCCTGACTTACAATGTAAGTCAATGGGGACGGATCCGTTTTCACTGACACAATATGGTGCAATTGAAAACGGATCCGCCTCCCATTGACTTTCAGTGTAAGTCAAAACGGATCCGTTTGCATTATCATGAAAAAAAAAAAAAAAAATATATATATTTTTGTTCATGGTAATGCAAACGGATCCGTTCTGAACAGATACAATCGTTTGCATTATAGGTGCGGATCCGTCTGTGCAGATACCAGACGAATCCGCACCTAACGAAGGTGTGAAAGTAGCCTTAGATTTATGTTGGCTGCACCAGACTATGTATATGGGATCTCCTGACTCTCCTCCCACAGCAGATGTTGGGGGAGATAGGGATTGGGCTGCTTGGATTTTTAACTGCCCAATCCTTTTTTCCTCAGGGATAAGTCGCTCCCAGAGTCGTCTGGCATCGCCTTTCTGCCCTTCCCCGTTCATTATGGTCAGCCAAGCGCACATATGTATGGGAGAATCGGGAGAGTTAGCTGTCGCTATCTCATGTGAACAATCTGCTTTAGTAACAGTTCTGTAGCACCTTTTCTTAGAACTCTGAATTGTGATGTTCCTCTATTATTCGTCTTGGAAATGGATAGATAAATTGCACCTAGGCGTTCCCATTCCCCTTGGCCATGGGTTGTGTTCCTGTATAGTGTGGCACTGTCCAGTCAACTGTGTAGGGACACCCTGTTGACCGGGGAATAGTAACATCCACTTATCCATTTATTCTTACATTTCCAGGAGCAATCATTGAGGAATGCAATTTTTTTTTTGTAAAACAGACCTATCGGGAGAGGTTACGGATAAGTTCCTGGGGTTGGTTGCTGTGAATATCTCCAGGGACATGTTCGCTCCTTCTGTTGGTACAGTGTACATGGAGAGATCTACAACCCTTTGACTAGTGAATGATGCTGGCAGCCATCATAATAACCAAATCACCGACAAGCTATAAATTTACACCCGCACAGAGGCCTGCCTGGCTGAGCTTCACACATTCCTTGTGTATTCTCTGTCATCCATCTATGTTTTTTTTTGTTTTTGTTTTTTTCCCACTGCTTTCCTGTTTTCCATCTGAAACCCACATTACAAATATCTCCTCGATCAAATGTGACAGAACTCTGCTGGAGTGAGGGTGAATGGATGTCATCCGTGAGAGACTCCCTTACAGTCCTCATTCTTGTGATGGTCTCACAGGTGAAAGGGAGAAAGTGATCTCTAGGATGGTTATCGGCTATCCTGGATGAGAAATATTCCTAAACATATTATCATTTCACATTCTCAGGGCTCATGCACACGACTGCAAATTGCAGATCCGCAAAACACGGATACCAGCCGCGTGCATTCTGCAGTTTGTGGAACGGAATGGCCAGCGCCTAATAGAACAGTCTTATCCTTGTTCGTAATGCGGACAATAATAGGAGATGTTCTATTTTTGGGGAACGTCCATGTGGACATACAGACAATTGCGTATTTTTTTTTTGCTACCGCATTGAAGTGAGTGGTTCGGCATACGGGCTACAAACAAAACTGGACCAGAAACGGAAAAAATATATGTTTGTGTGCATGAGCCCTAAGGCCTCTTTCACACGAGCGTGTCCGGATAAGGTCCGGATGCGTTGCAGCAAACCCGCGCGAGTAGGTACTCAATTGCATTCAGTTTTGACTGCGATTGCGTTCCGTTCAGTTTTTATCGCGCGGGTGCAATGCATTTTGCACGCACGTGATAAATAACTGAATGTGGTACCCAGACCCGAACTTCTTCACAGAAGTTCAGGTTTGGGTTAGTTGTAGTGTAGATTGTATTATTTCCCCTTATAACATGGTTATAAGGGAAAATAATAGTATTCTGAATACAGAATGCATAGTAAAATAGCGCTAGTGACGTAATCAAAGGTCCTATTCCTCACAGAAGACAGAAGAGATGCCGGCTGCGCGAACAAGTGGATTAAGGTGAGTTAAATTATTTTTTATTATTTTTTAACCCCTCCAGCCCTATTGTACTATGCATTCTGTATTCAGAATGCTATTATTTTCCCTTATAACCATGTTATAAGGGGAAATAATAATGAACGGGTCCCCATCCCGATCGTCTCCTAGCAATCATGAGTGAAAATCGCACCGCTTCCACACTTGCTTGCGATTTTCACGCAACCCCATTCACTTCTATGGGGCCTGCGTTGCGTGAAAAACGCACAAAATAGAGCTTGCTGCGATTTTCACGCAACGCACAAGTGATGCGTGAAAATCACTGCTCATGTGAACAGCCCCATAGAAATGAATGGGTCCGGATTCAGTGCGGGTGCAATGCGTTCAACTCACGCATTGCACCCGCGTGGAAAACTCGCCCGTGTGAAAGGGGCCTAACTGTGTGAATAAGGCCTAAAGAGCCTCCCCTCACTACCATCTCTTGCCAAATGCAGAAGGCAGGGGTCTAGAAGGTGACTTGCTCCTTAACCACTTCAGCCCCCAGTGCTTAAACACCCTGAAAGACCAGGCCACTTTTTACACTTCTGACCTACACTACTTTCACCGTTTATTGCTCGGTCATGCAACTTACCACCCAAATGAATTTTACCTCCTTTTCTTCTCACTAATAGAGCTTTCATTTGGTGGTATTTCATTGCTGCTGACATTTTAACTTTTTTTGTTATTAATCGAAATTTAACGATTTTTTTGCAAAAAAATGACATTTTTCACTTTCAGTTGTAAAATTTTGCAAAAAAAACGAGATCCATATAGAAATTTTGCTCTAAATTTATAGTTCTACATGTCTTTGATAAAAAAAAAATGTTTGGGTAAAAAAAAAATGGTTTGGGTAAAAGTTATAGCGTTTACAAACTATGGTACAAAAATGTGAATTTCCGCTTTTTGAAGCAGCTCTGACTTTCTGAGCACCTGTCATGTTTCCTGAGGTTCTACAATGGCCAGACAGTACAAACACCCCACAAATGACCCCATTTCGGAAAGTACACACCCTAAGGTATTCGCTGATGGGCATAGTGAGTTCATAGAACTTTTTATTTTTTGTCACAAGTTAGCGGAAAATGATGATTTTCTTTTTTTTTTTTTTTTTCTTACAAAGTCTCATATTCCACTAACTTGTGACAAAAAATAAAAACTTCTATGAACTCACTATGCCCATCACAAAATACCTTGGGGTCTCTTCTTTCCAAAATGGGGTCACTTGTGGGGTAGTTATACTGCCCTGGCATTCTAGGGGCCCAAATGTGTGGTAAGGAGTTTGAAATCAAATTCTGAAAAAAATGACCTGTCAAATCCGAAAGGTGCTCTTTGGAATATGGGCCCCTTTGCCCACCTAGGCTGCAAAAAAGTGTCACACATCTGGTATCTCCGTACTCAGGAGAAGGTGGGGAATGTGTTTTGGGGTTTCATTTTATATATACCCATGCTGGGTGAGAGAAATATCTTGGCAAAAGACAACTTTTCCCATTTTTTTATACAAAGTTGGCATTTGACCAAGATATTTATCTCACCCAGCATGGGTATATATAAAATGACACCCCAAAACACATTCCCCACCTTCTCCTGAGTACGGAGATACCAGATGTGTGACACTTTTTTGCAGCCTAGGTGGGCAAAGGGGCCCATATTCCAAAGAGCACCTTTCGGATTTGACAGGTCATTTTTTTCAGAATTTGATTTCAAACTCCTTACCACACATTTGGGCCCCTAGAATGCCAGGGCAGTATAACTACCCCACAAGTGACCCCATTTTGGAAAGAAGACACCCCAAGGTATTCCGTGAGGGGCATGGCGAGTTCCTAGAATTTTTTATTTTTTGTCACAAGTTAGTGGAAAATGATGATTTATTTATTTTTTTTTTTTTCATACAAAGTCTCATATTCCACTAACTTGTGACAAAAAATAAAAACTTCCATGAACTCACTATGCCCATCAGCGAATACCTTGGGGTCTCTTCTTTCCAAAATGGGGTCACTTGTGGGGTAGTTATACTGCCCTGGCATTCTAGGGGCCCAAATGTGTGGTAAGGAGTTTGAAATCAAATTCAGTAAAAAATGACCTATGAAATCCAAAAGGTGCTCTTTGGAATGTGGGCCCCTTTGCCCACCTAGGCTGCAAAAAAGTGTCACACATCTGGTATCCCCGTACTCAGGAGAAGTTGAGGAATGTGTTTTGGGGTGTCTTTTTACATATACCCATGCTGGGTGAGATAAATATCTTGGTCAAATGCCAACTTTGTATAAAAAAATGGGAAAAGTTGTCTTTTGCCAAGATATTTCTCTCACTCAGCATGGGTATATGTAAAATGACACCCCAAAACACATTCCCCACCTTCTCCTGAGTACGGAGATACCAGATGTGTGACACTTTTTTGCAGCCTAGGTGGGCAAAGGGGCCCATATTCCAAAGAGCACCTTTCGGATTTGACAGGTCATTTTTTTCAGAATTTGATTTCAAACTCCTTACCACACATTTGGGCCCCTAGAATGCCAGGGCAGTATAACTACCCCACAAGTGACCCCATTTTGGAAAGAAGAGACCCCAAGGTATTCGCTGATGGGCATAGTGAGTTCATGGAAATTTTTATTTTTTGTCACAAGTTAGTGGAATATGAGACTTTGTATGAAAAAAAAAAAAAAAAAAAATCATCATTTTCCACTAACTTGTGACAAAAAATAAAAAATTCTAGGAACTTGCCATGCCCCTCACGGAATACCTTGGGGTGTCTTCTTTCCAAAATGGGGTCACTTGTGGGGTAGTTATACTGCCCTGGCATTTTCCAGGGGCCCTAATGTCTGGTAAGTAGGTAAATGACCTGTGAAATCCGAAAGGTGCTCTTTGGAATGTGGGCCCCTTTGCCCACCTAGGCTGCAAAAAAGTGTCACACATCTGGTATCTCCGTACTCAGGAGAAGGTGGGGAATGTGTTTTGGGGTGTCATTTTACATATACCCATGCTGGGTGAGAGAAATATCTTGGCAAAAGACAACTTTTCCCATTTTTTTTATACAAAGTTGGCATTTGACCAAGATATTTATCTCACCCAGCATGGGTATATGTAAAATGACACCCCAAAACATATTCCCCAACTTCTGCTGAATACGGAGATACCACATGTGTGACACTTTTTTGCAGCCTAGGTGGGCAAAGGTGCCCAAATTCCTTTTAGGAGGGCATTTTTAGACATTTGGATACCAGACTTCTTCTCACGCTTTGGGGCCCCTAAAATGCCAGGGCAGTATAAATACCCAACATGTGACCCCATTTTGGAAAGAAGACACCCCAAGGTATTCAATGAGGGGCATGGCGAGTTCATTGAAAAAAAAAATTTTGGCACAAGTTAGCGGAAATAGATTTTTTTGATTTTGTTCTCACAAAGTCTCCCTTTCCGCTAACTTGGGACAAAAATTTCAATCTTTCATGGACTCAATATGCCCCTCAGCGAATACCTTGGGGTGTCTTTTTTCCAAAATGGTGTTATTTGTGGGGTGTTTGTACTGCCCTGGCATTTGAGGGTCTCCGCAATCATTACATGTATGCCCAGCATTAGGAGTTTCTGCTATTCTCCTTATATTGAGCATACGGGTAATGAGATTTTTTTTTTCCGTTCAGCCTCTGGGCTGAAAGAAAAAAATGAACGGCACAGATTTCTTCATTCGCATCGATCAATGTGGATGAAAAAATCTCTGCCAAAAAAAGAAAAAGGAGGGGAAAGGCGTCTGCCAGGACATAGGAGCTCCGCCCAACATCCATACCCACTTCAGCTCGTATGCCCTGGCAAACCAGATTTCTCCATTCACATCAATCGATGTGGATGAATAAATCATTGCCGGGATTTTTTTTTTTATATATACAAAGTGTTTGCCAAAGTATATGAACACCGCCACCTCCTCAGCTCATATGCCTCGGCAAACGTATCTTTTACTGCAGAGGAGAAATCTCGTCTTGCAGCGCCGCATACACCGACTTGCGTGTAATCTGACAGCAGCGCAATGCTTCTGTCCGAATGCACATCAGTGCTGCAGCTAGTCGATCGGTTGGTCCACCTGAAAGGTAAAAAAAACAAAACAAAAAAGAAAAAACCAGGCCGCAAAGCAATAATTTTATTAACTGTTGAACAGAACATAGAAACTTTTTTTAAACTTTTTTAACTGAACATTTAACTTTTTTACTTACCGGTATTTTTTTTTTTTGTTTAGTTTTTTTTACCTTTTATAGAACAAACCTCTCCTTCCCCATGGGACAATGTGCAAAGCGCAAATCGCCCAAAGATGTGGCGAAGTACGTTATGCACTTTATCCCAGGTGAAAGGAGAGGTTTGCAGCAGCTGTGAGTGAATGGGCCCTAATAGCCCTGTGTGCCTGTCCTGGTGAGATGTGATCCCTATGCTAGGTGTACCTGTGTGTGGTACTTCCGGAAACACTCTCCATAGCATAGGGCAGGGTGGTCAGCACAGTCAGGACAGAAATAGCGGGTGTCACGCCTTATTCCACTCCTGCTACAGACACGACATCTTTTTCAGGGTGACGGTTGGGTTGAGGTACCAGGAACGACACTGGGGAAATGTCGCTCGTGTAGACGGCTAACTACACTGGTGGATGGGGCCACGGAACCTCCTGGGTAAAGGAGGTTCTCGATGATCTCTTCCTGGAATTTGAGGAAGGATCCTGTTCTCCCAGCCTTACTGTAGAGAACAAAACTATTGTAGAGCGCCAATTGAATTAAATATACAGACACCTTCTTATACCAGCGTCTGGTTCTGCGGGAAACTAAATACGGAGACAACATCTGGTCATTGAAGTCCACCCCTCCCATGAGCGCATTATAGTCGTGGACACAGAGGGGCTTTTCAATGACACGGGTTGCTCGCTCAATTTGGATTGTCGTGTCTGCGTGAATGGAGGAGAGCATGTAAACGTCACGCTTGTCTCTCCATTTCACCGCGAGCAGTTCTTCGTTACACAAGGCAGCCCTCTGCCCCCTTGCAAGACGGGTGGTTACAAGCCGTTGGGGGAAGCCCACGCGACTAGTTCGCGCGGTGCCACAGGCGCAAATCCGTTCTAGAAACAAATGCCTAAAGAGGGCCACACTTGTGTAGAAATTGTCCACATAAAGATGGTACCCCTTGCCGAATAAGGGTGACACCAAGTCCCAGACTGTCTTCCCACTGCTCCCCAGGTAGTCAGGGCAACCGACCGGCTCCAGGGTCTGATCTTTTCCCTCATAGATCCGAAATTTGTGGGTATAGCCTGTGGCCCTTTCACAGAGCTTATACAATTTGACCCCATACCGGGCACGCTTGCTTGGGATGTATTGTTTGAAGCCAAGGCGCCCGGTAAAATGTATTAGGGACTCGTCTACGCAGATGTTTTGCTCAGGGGTATACAAATCTGCAAATTTCAGGTTGAAATGGTCTATGAGGGGCCGAATTTTGTGGAGCCGGTCAAAAGCAGGGTGGCCTCTGGGACGGGAGGTGGTATTGTCGCTAAAATGCAGAAAACGTAGGATGGTCTCAAATCGTGTCCTGGACATAGCAGCAGAGAACATGGGCATGTGATGAATTGGGTGTGTTGACCAATATGACCGCAATTCATGCTTTTTTGTCAGGCCCATGTTGAGGAGAAGGCCCAAAAAAATTTTAAGTTCGGAAACTTGGACTGGTTTCCACCGGAAAGGCTGGGCATAATAGCTTCCCGGGTTAGCGGTTATAAATTGTGTGGCATACTGGTTGGTCTCTGCCACGACTAAGTCCAAGAGCTCCGCAGTCAAGAACAGCTCAAAAAATCCCAGGGCCGAACCGATTTGAGCCGTCTCAACCCGAACTCCAGACTGGGCGGTGAAAGGGGGAACTACTGGTGCGGCTGAAGTTGGTGACTGCCAATCAGGATTTGCCAGCACCTCAGGGACTCTAGGGGCTCTACGGGCCCGTCTTTGCGGTGGCTGCGACGGGGTAACTATTGCACGTGCCACCGTACCAGCTTCAACTGCCCTTCTGGTGCTCGCTACTTCACCATGTTGTACGGCAGTGCTGGTACTAGGTCCAGGAAGGGCTGCGCTGCTGGTGTATGCCTCACCACGTGATCCGGCAGCGACAGCCCCACTCTGCTGCTCTTGAAGCGGATCCTGCGTAACCTGTGGTCTAGCGACACGGGGCCGGGTACGCCTGGTGCTGCCAGGGACCTCCACCTCCTCGTCCGAACTTTGGGTCAGAGAGCCACTGCTTTCCACAGGTTCATATTCTGACCCGCTAGATTCGTCAGATGAGGGTTCCCACTCCTCATCCGACTGGGTCAGAATCCTGTAGGCCTCTTCAGAAGAATACCCCGTGTTTGACATTTTGGACTACTAAATTTAGGGGTATTCCCTGAGACTACCCAAGAAAAAAAGCAAGCCTGTCTTACAAAGGGGAGGCTAGCGAAGTACCGGAGGCCGCTGCGGTTGATAAAAAATATCAAAACTGATTTTTTTATCGCCGCAGTGCGTGTAAAATGAATGTGCAGTGATCAAAAAATATATATTTTTTGTCACTGCGGTGGGGCGGGCGTGGGTGAACGCACGTGTGGGCGACCGATCAGGCCTGATCGGGCAAACACTGCGTTTTGGGTGGAGGGCGAGCTAAGGTGACACTAATACTATTATAGATCTGACCGTGATCAGTTTTGATCACTTACAGATACTATAAAAGTACAAATGCTGATTAGCGATACGCTAAACAGCGAATAAAAGTGACTGCGGTGCGGTGGGCTGGGCGCTAACTGACGCTAACTACCTAACCAAGGGGCCTAAACTATCCCTAAAACCTAACAGCCAATACCAGTAAAAAAAAAAAAAGTGACAGTTTACACTGATCACTTTTTTTCCTTTCACTAGTGATTGACAGGGGCGATCAAAGGGGTGATCAAAGGGTTAATTGGGGTGCAGGTGGGTGATCTGGGGCTAAGGTGTAGTGTTGGTGTACTCACAGTTCAGTCTGCTCCTGTGCTGGATCCAACCGACGAAAAGGACCAGCACAGGAGCAGACAAGCCATATAACAGATCATATTTACTAATATGATCTGTTATATGACTTTGGATTGGATTTTTTGAAAATCGCCAGCCTGCCAGCCAATGATCGTTGCTGGCAGGCTGGTGACGAAATACTTATTTTAATTTTGCCGGCCCGCGATGCGCATGCGCGGGCCGGCTTTGAGCGAAATCTCGCGTCTCGCGAGATGACGCGTATATGCGTGACTCTGCGCAGCGCTGCCACCTCCGGAACGCAATCCTGCGTTAGGCGGTCCGGAGGTGGTTAATACATATTGCGGTTTGAGGGCCACATTATTATATTGTAACATTCCTGAGAGCCACAGTTTAGGAGGTTACTGGCTCCGACCAGTTGTGTTTGAGAAAATAATATGCAAAGAGATATCTCAAAAAAAAAAGAGAACCGTCTCGCCAGGGCCCCCTTCTGGAAGTGGCTTTCTATGAATCAAAGTCTGACTTTAGAACAAGACTTTGATCAACGGAAAATGGCCAAGTCGTTTTGGAGGCTTTGGCACCCATCAGTACGGTGTAGGATCCTGGCTGGTTGAGTCTTGAACACAGTTTAGCCTCAGTAAAATGATATTTCCATCTGAAACATGTCACGGTTTATGCTATAAATAGGTAGGGTTTAGTTCCTGAGATAATAGGGACTCCCTGCAAACGGGAACCACAGGCTTCCACCCACTTTCCATGTAGGTATTCCCTACAACGAATATGCCCATATTATGAGACTTCTGATGGAACATGCCATGGAATGAAAGACTTGAGGACACAATATAAGCCGACTACCGTGGGTGCCATCTTGCCATGCTGACCATCTCAGATGTTGTATGTAGCCATAATACAGATGTGTGCATGAGGCCTTGATTGCTGGTATGTTCACTGTAGGGTTACATGTGGACTTCTGAAATTCGTATTGCTGCTAAGTCCGGGCTGTATTGCGGCAAAGTCCAGCTCATAAAATAAGGTAGACACCATGGATACATTGAAGCAAGAAGTAGAACGTTTGTTTGGTGAATATTTGTCAATCGGCGGTTTCATGGAACCCTGCATTTGCATGGGACATTAACAGGGGTTTCATGCACTGTTTGTACACAATACATAGACCCTCCTGCTGCCTCAGGTCCTTCAGTGTCCAGTACGGCCAGCATCAGGACATTGAGCACATGGTACATACAAGGTCCTGATGCTAAGCAGCATACAACATCTTGGCACCGTGTACAGGTCTCTGAAACAAGAGCAGTGAGGGGCACAAAGTGGCAAGTTTTCATTTCTGATCTTAGAGCTGATAATTATGGGTACTTTCACACTTGCGTTGTTTGATTCCGGCAAAACTGTATGCAAACACATGTCATTTGCAGACTGATCAGGATCCTGATCAGTCTGACAAATGCATTGCAATACCGGATCCGTTTTTCCGGTGTCATCCAGAAAAACGGATCTGGTACTTATTACTTTTCCCATTTTTAAAGGTCTGCGCGTGCTGCGGTACTTTCTACATCCAAAAAACGTACAGTGAATGAACTGAAGACATCCTGATGCATAATGAACGGATTGCTCTCCATTCAGAATGCATTAGGATAAAACTGATCAGTTTTTTTCCGGTATTGAGCCCCTAGGACGGAACTCAATACCGGAAAAGTTTAACGCAAGTGTGAAAGTTAGAGGTCTGGTCTGGGGTGTGATTTGAGGTATGGGGTCTGAATTAATTTTGAATTGTGCGGTCTGATGTCTTGATCTGAATTCATTTTGCTTTGTCTTGTGTATTACTTGTTTTTAGCTTTTTTTTTTCCCCAGGGGTTCTCCAATACTAAAAAGGTTTGGAAACCCTGATGTAGGTATTCGAACTTTGAATGTAAACCGCAATGTTTCCGTATACTGATATGAATCAGATATCTTGAGCATTCCAAGCAAATTACGGGCAAAGTATGTAAGAAAGTTCCATGAAACAGTGGAACTGGACAACTCCTGGTAGAGGAGCTGTCCACACAGACGTCAGATACTAGCTGTTTGTATTGGATTGCACTGGGTAATCAAGATCCTATTGAACTATAACCACAACAGGATTGCCATAAGTACCTACATTTTTATCCCCATTCATGTGACAGTTTTAAGTCCCTCCCCTGGTCTGCCTGGAAATGAGCGTGAAACAACTTGGGTGTGTCCTTTTTATGCACAAGCACTGCCCACACTATAACCCATTTCATGGGATAGTGCCATGAAAAACTGGACTGTTAGGAAGCAGGGTTTACTATTGGACATTGTCCATCATCCCCTTACTGTTGTCCTTATAGTATTTACTACAGTGTCCCCCCACCAGTGTTAACAGTCCCCCCTTAGTAGTCACAGCAGGTATTCATGTATTCCATTCTTTGTCAGACTTTGTGATATCCATTACCCGGAGAAGCGGTCTGTGATCACCTAGCCTGTGTGCTTCAAGCAGGACCAGGTGCGGACTGGCCATAGACCCTACAGGACTTGGGTCGATGCCTAGGTGGCTGCCCAAGTCCTCCTCAGTCGGGTACATAGCAATCTGATGCTCTCGGCACTGATTAATGCTAGGAGCGTCTGCTACTTATGCACCTGCCTTGCAGAATAAAGTGCCGTCCTGCATTCAACTGTATTGCTGTCTTAAAGGGTTTCTACCACCTCATTTTGACCTAATTAGCTCTCAGACACTAGCGATCTGCTAGTGTCTGATCTACCTAACAATGCTATTCTCAGACCTGTGTGTGGATCCGTTTCACAAAAAAACGAACTTTTATTAATATGCTAATGAGCCTCTAGGTGCTATGGGGGCGTCTTTTCAGCACCTAGAGGCTCGGTCTACTCACATTGTATGCCGCCCCGCTCGTCCGTTAGGCCCGCCCATCTCCTCTTGAATGCCATCCTCCATCTGAGCCAGCGGACGAATTCTCGCGCCTGCGCCGTGCGCGTCTGTATTCGGCGCAGGTGCAGTGAATGTCTGACCGCTCCCTGCACAGACATCTCCACTGCGCCTGCGCCGATGACCGAGATGTCTGTGCAGGCATTCACTGTGCCTACGCCGAATACAGACGCGCACGGCGCAGGCGCGAGAATTCGTCCGCTGGCTCAGATGGAGGATGGCATTCAAGAGGAGATGGGCGGGCTTAACGGACGAGCGGGGCGGCATACAATGTGAGTAGACCGAGCCTCTAGGTGCTGAAAAGACGCCCCATAGCACCTAGAGGCTCATTAGCATATTAATAAAAGTTCGTTTTTTAGGGCTTATCCTGGAAAAGATAATGATGACTTATCCTCAGGATAGGTCATCATGATCACATCAGTGGGGGTCCAAGTCTCTGCACCCCTGCCAATCAGCTGTTTCAGGGAGCCACTGCGATGCAGGCTCCCGTCAGCCTTCTAAGGACAGAGCATACATCGTATTGTGGCAGTGCTTGGTTCTGCAGCTCTGTTACTTTGACTTTAATGGGGCTAGGATGCAACTAGGCCATGTGACCGATGTACAGTGATCTCACTGGCCCAGGAATAGGGTGCGGTGCTCAAGGTCTCTTCTAACAGTTGATTGGTGAGGATCACAGGTTTCGCACTCCTGCAGATCTGATACTGATGACCTATGCAGAGGATGAGTCATAAATATGTTTTCATGGAGAGAAACTGTGATCAACTTTGTGCTGCCCATACTAACTGTAGAATAAAGTGGAGACAGGTGAGTTGATTTCAGCGGTCTGTCATTTATAAGTTAAAAGTAAGTGGTTGCCGAGAACCAACATCACAATTATTGCTGACTAGGCCTGGAAAAGAGTCACGGCCACCTGAGAAGAGTCACGGATATTTGTAAATTCCTGTTCTCCCTGCCCACCTGCTGATGACTGACAGTCTTCTACCCAGTTTTTTCTCTTTCTCTCTAGTAGAGAACAGCCAATCATCAGCAGGTGGGCGGGAGAGCAGGAGATTATGAATAACCATGACTCTTCTCAGGTAGATTTGACTCTTTTCCAGGCCTGGGCTGCAATGATTATTATGCTGGTTCTCGGCAACCACTTACTTTTAGCTCATGAGTGACACACCGCTGAAATCAACATTTCTGTCACTATTTTATGCTGCCCTCAGTGAGATAAGCTTAAAGTTGATGACGGGTTCCCTTTAGGGATGATGGTAGAGTTGAATGCTGTAGTGGGGAAGGCAGTATTTTATGCTGCACTACAGTATTATAGGCCCTGCCTACTTATATTGGACCTGCATTCTGTCAATTTGGACCCGCTTAAACACATGAGGCCATTTAATTATTTTTTTCCCAGGGCCACTTTAAGTTCCCTGTCCGCCCTTGAGCAGAGCTACCCATATTCATGTGCCTATTGGGGAAAGGTGGCCCTGCAGGTAATGTTGCGTGTCCTCTAGCTCCAGTTTTGCAACTACTACTCCAGACCTTACAGATTGTTGTATGATGGATAGAACCTAGATGATGTGGGGATGGCCATTTACAGGGTGACCTTGACCCCATGTGATTGCTGGGTTATGTCACATTTGTATTTTATGTGCACTGTGTAATGAAAGGCGTAGTAGGGTATACATTGATGACAGACATAACTTTTATGCTGTGTCTTATGTGCACCTCCTGCTGGGAACAGACTTCTATTGCACTATAAACTGTGGTAATCTGTGAGATCAGAAAGGAAATCTGTCACCTGACCTAGTGAGCCCAGAGGTCTACCGTGATCCTGGGCGGGAGGTGTAGAAAAAGTAATGGAAGACTAGATTGCAACCTTAAAGGGAAACTATCATCAGGATTTAGGCTCCCAAACTGCCATTCGGCAGAAGTCTGAAAAAAAGCCGTCTGAATGCTGTTTTGTAACCCAATTTAGGAGTCATGAGGGAGGAGCCATTCCTTGGAAGAGTCATATGCCGGATTCTGCTGGAGGCAGCTTGTGATGACGTTCCTGTACAGAAAGCCGCCAATCAAGCCAAGAGGGGAACCGCCCAGCATGACTCTTTCAAGGAGTGGCTCCTCCTCCATGGCACCTGAAACTGATTACAATACAGAAATCAAAAAGCTTTTTTGGACATCATTGTAACTCCTGAGTGGCAGCTTGGGAGCCTAAAGGTAACTCCCTCACAACTCTCTCATATGCATACACTTTGGGCTCAGATGAACTTGTATGTGTATTTAATGGGCAAAGGGAAGAAGGCTGCTGCCAGACACTTATGGCGGCGGCTTATCTCACAGGAGAACAAAAGGATGAGGCTAAAGTATTATTTTTGCCGACCCTTTTCTCCCCTGATAGAGGATGTCGGTAGCTCCCCACACACAATAAATTGTCAGCCGGCAGTTTCGGCCAACAATACACTAATGGTTTAAAGGGGGTTTTCTGTGATTTTAATACTGATCGGTGGGGCTCCGACACCCCGGACCCCCACCGAACAGCTATTTGAGAAAGCAGTGACGCTTGCATTAGCTCTATAGCCTTCTCGCTGGTTTCCCTAGTCCAGTGACGACACGTTCATCGGTCACATGGCCTAGACGCAGCTCGGCCCCATTGACATGAATGGGGCTGAGCTCGATACCAAACATAGCTGCTATACAATGTACGGTGCTGTGCTTGGTGAGCAGAGAGAAGGTCGCTGCGCTCACTCCTTCTCAAACAGGAAGGAGCCGTTGCCTTCTCAACCAGCTGATCGGCGGGGGTGTCGGACCGATCAGATATTGATGACCTATCTGGAGGATAGGTCATCAATATTAAAATCTCATAAAACCATTTTAATGTTACATCCTGACGTCAGGTCCCATTGCAAAAAGCCCCTCATCGCTAAATTTCTTGCAGGGCTGAAAAGGTTAAAGTTTGGTGTCCGCCTCCAGAGCGGAATGGAGACTGAACGGAGGCAAACTGACGCATTCTGAGCGGATCCTTTTCCATTCAGAATGCATTGGGGAAAAACTGATGCGTTTTGGACCACTTGTGAGAGCCCTGAACGGATCTCACAAACGGAAAGCCAAAAACGCCAGTGTGAAAGTAGCCTAAGCTAGTTCTACAAGACATTGTGCCTGATTTAACGGTGAATTTACTCCTTTAAAGGGGTTGTGCCCCAATGGACACATCACCTATTAGGTGATAAATATCTGATCACTGGGGTTTCACTGTTTGCTGGAATGGAGTTTGTGAGCCCTTCATTCCCCCTCACTGCACAACCATGGAGTGGTGGTCAAGCACCCATGTCATTGTGGCTGAATCTCTACCTAAGGGTCCATTCCCACGTCCGTGTGTGTTTTGAGGATCCACGGATCCGTGGATCCGCAAAACACGGACATCGGCGATGTGCGTTCCGCATTTTGCGGACCGCACATCGCCGGGACTTAATAAAAAAATGCCTATTCTTGTCCGCAATTGCGGACAAGAATAGAACATGTTCTATTTTTTTCGGGAACGGAATTGCGGACCCGGAAGTGTGGATCCGCAATTCCGGATCCGGGCAGCGTATTGTGCTGCCCCATAGAAATGAATAGGTCCGCAATTCCGTTCCGCAAAATGCGGAACGAAATTGCGGACGTGTGAATAGACCCTTATGGTATTGAAAATGTTTTATTTAACTCAACTGCCATCTGTTTCTATAGTCCCAGACAGGACTTTGTGTCTGTAGGATGGGGTCAGGTACTATATAAGGAGCATCATTTCCTTCTATTCTATAAGTATCTGGCTCTAATTCAAAATCATACTTGTTGGTTCAAGGGGCTGCCTATTAATTAAAGCTTTTGGGCCAAGTCTCCTTTCCAGTTCTCTGACGACTTCTGTCCATATCAAAGCTTGTAGCTAATAGGCTGGTTGTACGCAGCCATAATAAAGCTGCATTTTAGCATCCAGACTACAACTATAGGGGCGACTTGTGTATCTGGGTTTTCCAGGATTTGACTATAGATGGCCTATCCCCAGGATAGGCAATCGGTATCTGATTGGCAGGGATCTGACACCTCTCACACTGCCGATCAGCTGTGTAGCGGTTGGAGTTGGTTACTTCAGCACTGCTGTATTCCCAGTGCCGAAGCAACTTCGGAACAGCTGATCTGTGGGGTGTTGGACCCCTGCCGATCAAATACTGATTCCCCCCCCCCCCAATAACATGTTTATAGGGGATATTCAAACTATTGTAAGGCCACTTTCACGATGGAGTAGTTGAGTAGTTTTGCATTACTATTCGAACGCCAAAGCCGTGAGTGGGTCCAAACATGGGAGAGGAGCAAATCTTTACACTGTACTTTTCCTCTGTAGGTACCATTCCTGGCTTTGGCTTAGAAGTACTGATGCAAAGTAATGACCAAATACTGACCGTGTGAAAGTGGCCCAACACTGAGGTTTGACAGCTATACTATACTATACTGGTTTATCTGTTGAGCTGGGCCTGAAAAACTGAAAAGAAGGCAAGAACCATCTATAACAGCCCAGTGCTCAGTGAACAGGATGTGGTACTTCTGTATCCTGTTTCACCCCTGGAGGACGGCGTCATCACAGTGCCGTGGTCTGCTACAGAAATGAGATCAGCTATTGCGAGTTCAGGCACACTATCAGCTTATGTGTCTGCTCCAATTACTTAAGGAAGTGAATAATAATACGCTGAGAAACATATTTAACCATTTTGCTGCCAGGGTTTTAGGCACACCTAAAAAAACTGAATTCTAACACTTGTGGGTGCCTTTACCTCTACTGGAATTAATGGAGCTCTCTCAATATTAGAAAAAACTGAGTAAAAACATTCAAGAAAATAATATGGGATTATATACAAAAAAATGTTCTATCATCGTGTCAGGTGACCAGTGCTCTTTAAGGTCCATTGATGTTCTGATATCTGGCTTAGTTCAAGTTACATATAGCGTGTGGTGGTGGCCTCTAGATTCTCCACATCACATGAATGGAGCTCAATGTAATGACCTGTTGTAAGTCAGTCTTTTTTCTCATTTTAGAGACGTCACAAGGCAAAGAACGAGCAAGAGCTGAATGACGTAAATGGTGAGAAAGTTCTGTGCAATCCATTCTTGTACAAGTGACAGGAGATGGTAAAAGAAACCCAATGCTATTATTTAACCCTTTTTCACATGTACGTGCAGAGTGGTGACTGATTAGAAATATCTAGGCATATAAATCAGGCCGCCCTGGAGAGACTCTGATCAAAGCTGATGTTGGTCCGACATGGGTCACCAATAGATAGTTGACCTGCATGTAAACATTGTGGGTTCCATGTTCAGCAAATGATTTTGCCGTGGTTGAATAGGTTTGCATGTCCAATGTATAGTCTGTTGGTTCTATCATGGTCTCTCTTCTTTTCTCCACCAAATATATAGATAATGGGACCCAAAAGATCAAGGACAATGAGCAGGAAATTCAAAACCTCCTTCAGAGATTCCAGGAGGAGAAGGTTGCTCTGGAAAAGGCCAACAGCCTCAAGTTGGAAGAGCTGGAATGTGAGGTGAAAGAACAGGTTAGTTGCACATATTAAAGCAAGCGTGGGGATCATCCCTAATTGCCTGGCTTTGAAGACGATGGCCAATCATTCATTTTGCTACAGAAGAAATGTAATATGAGATGTTGGCCATTTAACTGCATGGACGTCTACGTAATACATGGATGTCCACGTCTGCCATTGTTGGTAGTTCTCTGCTATTCGCTAGGGTTGAAGGATCCTTCCCTGTGTAGTCCATATGCCCTTTCATTATAAGGCAGCCCCTGTAAGTATTTCTGGAGTGGAATACTCTTAAGCAGGGATGGCCAACCTGCGGCTTTCCAGCTGTTGTGTAACTACGATTCCCACCATGCCCTGCTGTAGGCTGATAGCTGTAGGCAGTCTGGGCATGCTGGGAGTTGTAGTTTTGCAACAGCTGGAGAGCCGCAGGTTGGCCATCCCTGCTCTAAAGTTTTCCTAGAGGCTTGTTACACGTGTTTCCTGTAGGTCTTGACTTCAAAGCATTTAGCCTTCAGTAAAATTTCCTATTAGGGTACTTTCACACTGGCGTTATTCTTTTCCGGCATTGAGTTCCGTCACAGGGGCCCTATACCGGAAAAGAACTGATCAGTTTTATCCCTATGCATTCTGAATGGAGAGCAATCCGTTCAGGATGTCTTCAGTTCAGTCTTTTTGACTTTTCAGGACAGAGAGAGATAATACCACAACATGTTCCGTCCAAAACTCCGGAATACTTGCCATTGAAATGTATTAATGCCGCATCCGGCCCCGAGTGTTCAGGCAAAACTGATCCGGCATTGCGATCTGCGCATGCTCAGACTGCAAAAAAATGTAAAAAAAATAAATGCCGGATCCGTTTTTCCGGATGACACCGGAGAGACGGATCCGGCAGTTCAATGCATTTGTCATACGGATCAGGATCCTGATCCGTCTGACAAATGCCATCAGTTTGCATACCTTTTGACGGATCCGGCAGGCAGTTCCGGCGACGGAACTGCCTACCGGAATCCTCTGCAAGTGTGAAAATACCCTTAAAGGGAGTCTGTCACCACATTTCAGCATATTAGACCGATCAAATAGGGTTATATGATCCACCCAGAACTTAAAAACAGTACCTTTGTTGTAGAAAACAGACTTTTCTTTTAGCCGAAAATGAACTTAGAAGGTTATGTTAATGAGCCCTCTCAAGTGCCCAGGGCGGTCTCTCAATCCTCGGAGCCCCAGGCAGCACCTCCTCAACGGCTCATAACCCCGCCCTCCGTGCGCCTCTGCCCGCCCGTTTACTCCCCTCCCCTGTCCTTTTCCACTGCGGCTGTGCGATCCAAATCGTAGCGGGCGCATGCGCAATGCAATGCCCGCTCCTGGAAGGGCATCGCGATACCTACTTAAAAACGGTTCATTTTCGACCGTTTTTAAGTTCTGGGTGGATCATATAACCCTATTTGATCGGTCTAATATGCTGAAATGTGGTGACAGACTCCCTTTAAGTATTAAATTCTCCTGTCATCTAGAAAATTGTACCACATCTCCAGTCCTTAAAGGGGTTGTCCAGTGATTTATTTATTTGGATAAAAAATAAAAGAAATAATACCTCCCTGATCCCCTACCACTCCCGTTCCAATGCATTCTGTACTTTCTGCTCCCTCTTGAGATAGATATATGACCACTGCTGGCAGTCACTCGCTGCAGAGGTCATGGCTTGAGAAAATACCGAACACGTGACCTGTTGGGAGAACTTAAAGGGATTTTCCCATAACCAAGATTTATAATCCATCTACAAGATAGGTGATAACATATGATCACTTGGACCCCCACCATCCCAAGAAGTGGGGTCCCCTGTGTAAATTGCATGGAGAATGCATGCATGAACACAGATCTATTCACGTCTGTCGGAAGTGGTTACACCTGTATTGTCTAGGTAATGCTCTGCGAGCTGAACAGCTTGGACTCTAGACTGATACATTGTAGTAAACCAGCAGAGGGATTTGTACAGCAGATGCTGATGTATTTAGCTCGCAGAGCATTACCTACACTGGATAGAACTGTATGTCTATGCAATGCTCTGCGAGCTGAACAGCTTGGACTCCAGACTGATACATTGTAGTAAACCAGCAGAGGGATTTGTGCTGCAGATGCTGATGTATTTAGCTCGCAGAGCATTACCTACACTGGATATAACTGTATTGTCTAGGCAATGCTCTGCGAGCTGAACAGCCTGGACTCCAGACTGGTTCATTGTAGTAAACCAGCAGAGGGATTTGTGCTGCAGATGCTGATGTATTTAGCTCGCAGAGCATTACCTACACTGGATACAACTGTATTGTCTAGTCATTGCTCTGTGGGCTGAGCAGCCTGGACTCCAGACTGATACATTGTAGTAAACCAGTAGAAGGATTTGTGCTGCAGATGCTGATGTATTTAGCTCGCAGAGCATTACCTACACTGGATACAACTGTATTGTCTAGGCAATGCTCTGCGAGCTGAACAGCCTGGACTCCAGACTGATACATTGTAGTAAACCAGCAGAGGGATTTGTGCTGCAGATGCTGATGTATTTAGCTCGCAGAGCATTACCTACACTGGATAGAACTGTATTGTCTAGGCAATGCTCTGCGAGCTGAACAGCCTGGACTCCAGACTGATATATTGTAGTAAACCAGCAGAGGGATTTGTGCAGCAGATGATGATGTATTTAGCTCACAGAGCATTACCTACACTGGATAGAACTGTATGTCTAGGCAATGCTCTGCGAGCTGAACATAATTTTTTGCATAAAAACAGAAATTGACTGCATTTCAACTTTCCGTGACAAACATTGAGGAATCTTTGGTGTTACAGGCAAAGAGAGATGCAGAAGCAGAGACAGAGCGGCGACTTTCTGAAAAGGCCACAGAGATGAAAGCTGAAATGGATGTGAAAATTGCAGGTGAGGCAAAATATTGTATTTTTTTCAGACTATTAGACATATTTTTAACAGACTGAAAGCCAAATGTCAGGTTGAAGTGAAGCCGTGTGTCACAGCAGTTAGGCATGAATACCTAGAGCTGCTGTCCATGTGTCGCCTACAGCAATAATTGTCAGTGCCCAAAACGCCCATTGTTTGTCTATACATGCTGCTGTTAGGTGCTGTAATACATGACGATGCAGAAGTATGCTTTTCTCTGTTACACTGACCATTAAGCCCTCCCGTAAGAGCAAAGTCAGCCGAGCCTAGCAATGTCTGCAGGACTGGCTAACCACCGTATGTGTATGGGACTTTCGAAATCTCACGTACACAGTGCGGAAATTTTCAGCTTGGAAATTGAACTGTGATGTGAATTTAGAAATCCGCAGCATGTCAATTGTTTGTGTGGATTCTCAGTGCAGATTTTACCCTTTGCAATGCAAAGGGTGAGATCTGGGTCAAAGCTGCGTTAAAATCCACAAGTGACGCATGCGGATTTTGGTGCAGAAACACGAAAACCTGCACATTGTGCATGTAGCCTTAAACTTTGTAGCATGCTGCCAGCTGGTAGTATGATGTATTAGTCATATGCATGCTTCCCTTGCCCTCCACCTGCTGATTGACAGGTTTCTCCATATCCACAGTAATAGGGACTCAAAAGAGGGCATTAGAACGGAGTTGACAGGTTCCCTTTAATCATCTGGGATCAGAGTTATAACTAGTCTCATTCACTCCCAAGTATATCTATCTAGCAATCACCTCCAACTTTGATTGAGAGACACATAGAATGAAAAATAATAGTACATATGTATTTACTAGCCTTTTATGTTGTGTTTTATATTTGTCTTGGTTTTTGAATAGGAATAACGTTGAGTTTTTTTGGTCACAGAGCTGCAGAAATCCTTTGAGAAAGAAAAGGCCTCACTTACAGTAAGCAGTGAAAAATGATTGTAACATAGACACCCTGTCCTGCCTCACCCGCTGCCGGCCACTCATCGAGGCTGGGAATGAACGGAGTGGTGACTTACGTGTCCCCATAGTGCACGTACAGGGCCACCTTTCCATACATTCCTCCCCTGGATGTGGCAGCCTGTGTCAGGTGAGGTGGTACAGCGTTAGAGGTTTAACAAGATTTATATACTGATGACCTGTCCTCTGGATTGCTCATCAGTATCTTATCTGTGGGGGTCTGACTGTCGGGATCCCCACCAATTAGCTGTTTGAGAAGGCATCTGCGCTCACAGTAGCGCCGTGGCCGTCTCACAGCTTTTCCATAGGCCGGTGACGTCATCGGTCATGTGGCCTAGGCACAGGTCAGCTCCATTGAAGTGAATGGGGCTGATCTGCGATACCAATGTACTGCCCTGTGCTTGGTGAGCCGTGGTGAGCGCCGCTGCCCTCTCAAACAGCTGATCGGCAGGGATCCTGGATGTTGGACCCCCACCAATCAGATACTAATGACCTATTCAGAGGATAGGCCATCAGTAAAAAAAAATAACTCTCGAAAACCCCCTTCAAATATGCTGTAAGTGTCAGTGATGGGCATTGGCGGATTTGGCATTTCTGTCTACCCCCCCAGAACCCCCCCCATGTCACACTCTGTCCCTGTTGCACCGTTAAGCTCCCAGTGGCCCACTAAGCCCCACTCTCAGCTAAGCACTGTAGCCTGAGCACATCTGCTACTGCTGTACAGCTGGGAAGCTGGCCCTTGTCTGCCCCCTTTTTTTTTTTTTTTTGCTCTTTAGCCGACCACTTGTGGCCAGCAGGGGGCCCCCTCATCTCTGGGGCCTCAAGCATTTGCATGGTATGTGTGGCGTAAAGTCCACTCCAGCGATGGGACTGCCTCCTTTCACCACTTCCCTTCAGACCTACATATCTGTTGCTCAACTACATTTGTAGGAAAATAATGACCTTTAAAAAACTGGGAGGAGATCGCTAATGTAAAGGCTGTACCACCATGCTGCTGTGTGTACCATTGTCAGCAAGTCCCTGATATGTTATTTCTAATGATTTATTATAACCATATTTGATTCCCTTACATTGCTTTGTTTTTTCAAATTACAGTCTTCAGAAAAACTTTTCTAGTCACTGGTCCTAGGTTAACAACTCCGGGTAGTGACGTGACTGCATACTCGTATGTATTAAATGCACTAATTATTCAATATACTGTATCTGCTCTTTATAGGAAACCATCACTGACCTTAAAAGCCAGTTGGAATCCTTTTTACAAAAAATTCAGCAAAGTGAGGAATCGGCCTTGAAACAAAACTACGAAAGACATATTAAGGTACAAAACCCGAATCATTTTTTTTATTAAAATAACCGAGTTCCACAATTGGTACCAGCGCAGTTGCCAGTGCGGTACCGTCACCAGGTTACAGTTATGCTGTTAGCAGTGTAGGGACACATCCTATTGACAAGGGGAAAGATAATTCCCACTTCATATCTTTCCATGAGGAATAACAGAGGAATGGCACAGTGTAGAGTTTGAAGAATAGATGCTCCAGAATTTTGATTAATTAATTAATTAATTAAGTCCATGCTGCATTTACAATGTAAGTGCGCAGTTTAGTCCTCATGTTCTTCCGATCGGTGGGAGTTGTGCTCTGTTTACTCCCCTGCAGTGTGTTACTCATTGATATTCACAGCGTAGTTATTTTAGTGCACAATGCAGTAATCCTATTCCTTTCATAATCTGTCCGCACTTAGGTGTGTTTTGCATTCCTCGCCTCCCTCTTGTCATGCACATGGAGGCTTAAAGGGCCCGGAGTGTATTTTTGGAGCCAGCGTTTTTTTTTTTTTTATAAGGTCAAAAGTTTAAAAATGAAGAGTTCTAGTTTTTTTCTCTTTTTTATTTTTTTGCCTTATGTAATGTTTACTTGATTCAGCTGTTTGTTTGGACGCTGGAACCTATTAAATTTCAGTATTCATCATATTGTATGAGTACTCCCAACCTCTCGGCTGAACTGAAGCTCCTAATGTAGGCAGCTGTATGCCTATACAGCAGGGACCAGCAACCTTTGGCACTGCAGCTGTTGTAAGACTACAACTCCCAGCATTTCACTTCTGTGAGCGTTCAGAGAACAGTCATGCAAGTGTGCATGATGGGAAGCACATCTATTGTAAATACAATCTTCAACACTGAAATTGCAACACCAAGAAGGACAAGCCATAAGGTCGCTAAGATCCGCAGATGATCACATTTTTAAGCACTTAGCTCCAATTTGTAGCATGTAGAAGGGGCATAAAAGCCGGATTGGAAGCAAAGTTTTTTAGCCACATAAAACCGCAAAAATCAGATCAAGTCATGTGGGATGATTGGGCGATGCTTCCTGTTCATCGTTGGGCTAGTTATCACCACTTGTCACAGACTGAGAGGGACAGAATCCTTGAACTAAGAGACTTTGGTGGATCACTCCAGTAGATCACTACATGCCTAGACCGAGATGTCAGCACCGTTCAACATTGTGTGTCCCGGTTGTTGGGAGAACAGTGACGAACTGGAATGACAGCAAGAGGTGCACAGAGGTGAACCACTACATGGACCACAAACTGTTTGACTAGCAGAATGGGCATAGTGATCCATTCTGTACTGCAAGTTTAAAGTGGAAGTCATCATCCCAAGCCTAGGGCGGCAAATAGTGTCTACAATAACCATCAGAAGGAGTTTGCATGACATTGGGCTACGAGCCAGACATCCAGGTGCAGGTGGTCTATAGACTTCACACCACCGCTCGGAAAGGCGTATCATTGTGCTTGTTGCAGTGTCAGGGTCATGTACAGTGACATACAGGTGTACAGAGCGTGACTGCTGCAGCCAATCACTGTCCTCAGTATTAGAACACTAAGGATACTGATTGGCTGCAGCAGTCACATATAATATACCAACATGTCACCACTGCGGCTTGTAAACCAGCAGCGGCAGTAGGAACGGAGCAGTGCTGCAGAAAAACAGCGCTGGAAAAAGGGGGGAGTATAGCATCATTTTTATTTTGGGCTATTGTAGGGCTTGGCCAAGATTTTTTATTATCTTGGTCAACCCCTTCAATACAGAGCTTCAAATTCAAAGCATAGACCTAGAGTTAGAGGATTGTAAGCTCTTGCGAGCAGGGCTTGTCACTTCTAGCATTTGATTTGTGTATTAGTGTTTAACGCTGTGACGTCTGATTTAGTTTGTACATGTACCCTTTGAATAGGAAAGTACTGCAGAATATGTTGGCGCTATATAGAAATGAAGATTGTTATTATAAGATACAATTCTGGCTGCCTGCAGCCATCATGTGGGGCAGCTTACTGTTTATATGTTTTAATGTTACAGTATAATGAAATCCAGACATAAAGCGCCCTCTAGTGGTGGATGCACACAATCGGAATCCTATAATTCAAAGGGGATTTCCAGGACTTTCCTATTGATGACATATCCTAATGATAAATCATCAATAGGGGTCTGACTCTTGGCATCCACAGTGAATAGCTGTTTCCAGTAGCTGCAGCACCAGACCCAAGCACAACAATACACAGCTTCGCACACTGTCTAGTGGCTGTATCTGGTTACTACAGTGCTGCTCCCACGGACTTGAGAGAAGCGCTGCAGTAACTAGACAAGGTCACTACACAGTGTGCAGAGATAAGTACTGGAAAACCTCAGTAAAGGGGTTGTCCAGCCTTGAAGCAGACAACCCCTGGAGTCCTAACCTCTACCCCCAACATAAAAAACCCCACTCACCTGACCGCAATCCAAACGCTGTTACATTCCTGGATTCTTCCGGTCCCCGCAGGACCAGGAACTGGCTTGGTCCAGTGACCGCTGCAGCCAGTCACAGGTCTCAGCAGTCACATCAGCTTGAATGATGCACCACAGCAAATGGGCACAGGTTGGGACTTAAGGAGTTGTTGGCTCCAAGCCTGGACAACCCCTTTAACAATATGGTTGGACAGGGGATTTGACCCTCTGCATCATGTATCATTATGTAAAAATACATCCTATATTAGGAAATTAAGCATAGAATTATGGTTCTTTAAAGTGAACCTGTCACCTGCAAAACGCATATTAAACCGACCAAAGTACCTTACAGTATCCCCCAGTGTGTTGCTAATCATGTTCTTCTTTCCTCTTTGTGTTTCTTCATACTTGTTAAAAACGCAGTTTTAATGTCGGTTGGCGCCGTCTCCGAGTCAGGCTTGAAGTCAAGGGGGCAGCGGCCTCCTTGATTCAAGTAAAGCTAAGCCCGCCCCTTATCCCTCCTCTACAATTAGATGGACATGCTGCCGGGATCGCGCTCTTCTAGCGAATGCGCTGTACGCTGCCTGTTACAGCGCGATCCTCACTCACCCCCCTGCATTTTGCTGACTGCGGATGCGCCGGACAGTTCGATCGCACGCGCGCCCGACCGTCACGCTGTAACAGGCAGCGTACCGCGCATGCGCTAGAAGAGCGCGATCCCGGCAGCATGTCCATCTAATTGTAGAGGAGGGGTAAGGGGCGGGCTTAGCTTTACTTGAAGCAAGGAGGCCGCTGCCCCCTTGACTTCAAGCCTGACTCGGAGACGGCGCCAACCGACATTAAAACAGCGTTTTTAACAAGTATGAAGAAACACAAAGAGGAAAGAAGAACATGATTAGCAACACACTGGGGGATACTGTAAGGTACTGTGGTCGGTTTAATATGTGTTTTGCAGGTGACAGGTTCCCTTTAAAGGGGTTTTCCAGGTGTTTAATATTAATGACCTATCCTCAGAAATGGTCATCAATATCTGATCGGAGGGGTCAGACTCCTGGCACCCCTACTGATCGGCTGTTTGAAGGACAGCCTCTTACTAGACCTATGATGTCACATTCATCAGTCACATGTCCTAGGCTCAGCTTCAAGTGAATGGGCCTGAGCTGCAATACCAGGCTCAGCTGCTATAGAATGGATGCCGTTGCACTTGGTAAGCTATGACGATGCCGCAGCGCTCATTGGAGTTCTGTGGCCTCTTCAAACAGCTGATCATTGGGGATGCTGGGTGTTAGACCCCCATCAATCAGAAATTGGTGATCAACATAGAAGACTCGGAAAACCCCTTTAACTGACATGCTGATAAAATGTGGAGTTTCACTTTATGGATACCATGTACAGTGCAGGACTGGTAGCATTGGGGAATTTGAATGTCCGCATACGCTGGAGCCTCACTTCTGCTATGGCAGCCAGTTAGATGTCTGCCAGCTATAGGTTTGCAGAAGAGTTATACAAGAATCAGCTTGCCATTTAAATTCCAGTACATTGTGCTATTTAGAATACTTGTATACGTATTTCAGCCATTAAGGTCAATGCTTTTCCTTTGTTCTCCAATGATATCACCTTTATGGTATTTACTAAGGATTATGGGAGCCCTGGTGAGTTCTGGGAACAAGAACTGCACAGCTTATACTTTGTGATTGAAATGAAGAGCAACCTGAACAAGGAAAAAGACAAGAAGCTACTGAACCAGCAAGTCATGGTGAGATATATCCTATACTGACCTCCTAATGCACTATTATGATGCATGCAGGGGTGCACCACCAATGAGGCCAGGTGAGGCAATCACCTCGGGCAGCACCAGGTGGGGGCAAGAGGGGGGCAGCAGAAGGGCCATGGGCTGAAGGGAAGGGGTTAGGTTAAGAAATTGGCATTAGGGAGGGAGGGGCACCGTTTCAGTTTTCGCCTCAAGCAGCAGAAAGGCTAGCTGCATCTCTGGATGCATGCACATAATTCAAAATCTCTGCTTGGGAAAGTGAATTGAACCTGACTGTTGGCCATGCACTTGTCCGAGCATGCATGTGTCTTGAATGGGGAGAGGGGAGGAAGCAATTACTAGAAATAGAACTCTGATGGTGGTTTATCTCCCTGAGAACAAATGCTTCTGGCAAGGGCCTTATTAGACTGCCAATGTTCAAGCATTGTGAGCGCCAATGGATGATAAATCCATTGGCACTTGTTTGCATTGGCTTGATTACACAGGCTGAATCAAACTAAATGTGGGAGGAACAATTGTTACCGCAGTTGTCCCTCCCTTATTCAGTTCTGTTAATTCGCAGCAGTACATTTTTGATTATACAAGCCAGTTATCGGGAACGAGCAACTGAGCTCTGCGTCAGGAGGCCCTCATACACATTAGATAGTGATAATTGCTTTGCAAATCATGGTTCCTGTGGAAAATATAACTTTGTTTAATTTCTGTAATCTGCGAGCTGCATTCAGACAGACTTAATATAGGCATAAGACACAGACCATCATGTGAATTGAACTTAGGTCACCATAGAATCCATTTGAATGAGGCCTTATGCTATATATAAAGTTGAACTGGCCCACTATTGTACCAGATGATCCTCAGGTGGGCCAATGGTTACCAAAGGTCTAGCAGAAGGCCACCCAATCTAAAACAGACATTGTAGCCAATCAGTTGTTGCTAGGAGCAATTCTTGCTGAATTTCTATAGGATCCAGTGATAAGTTGATGTGCATGTGTTCTGTATAGATGGGGCAGACCATGAGCATGGTTTTATCTGGTGGGTCCAAGAAAACCTAATTTATAACTCGTCAATTCTATCTGTTTTTGGCAGATGGAGAGAATCCTTACACTGGAGGAGAAAGTGAAGATGCTCCAGCAGGAGAATGAAGCCCTTCAAGAACAGACACAGAATCACTCCACCATCGCGATGTGAGCTCTGCATTGAATTAAATTACATACATTTCAGCTTTGCATTGTTAGATTTCTGTCTAGGAGTTTTGCATAGTCAGGACCACAAAAATCTCTCAATTAAATTGAATATATTAATAAATCCTTCCCACAATGCTTTGCTTTCCACAAAGTACACGATACATATGGCTGTCTGGCGCTACCATTAGAGGAAGCAGGTGGATATATATATATATATATATATATATATCTTTTCCTGCCTGGGTTTTATGTCATATGTCCTTGCAGAATGGCAATTCAGTAGCCCAGAATGTACCTGGTATGTCCTTGCTGCTGATGGCTTGTTTTAAAGTTGACAATCTCAGATTTAAAACAGGATCAAGATCAAGGCTCTATCCTTGACACATCTCAAGTTAGAGCCCTTAGAGCGGGGTCTCAGTGAAAGCTGCTTATATCTGCAGCTTTCATTCTTGACCTGATTTCTAATTGCTCTGTCTCACAATTTATCTCAGATAGAGCCTCAATCTTGGTCTTGTTTTAAAGGTGAGACTGTCAAACCTGGCATGAATCTATAGCTTTTACACAGCCTGAAGCAAGTCAGCAGAAGTCAGCCCTCCTCCCTTCAGTCAGCTGAGATGTCAGCCAGCCTGGAGAAGAAGATGGGGGGGGGGGGGGGGGGGGTGCAGTGGGAGAGTGCTTACAGGCTGCACAGAGGAAAGTTACTGAACATGTTCCCTGAGGGAGGATAACATGGACTTCTTTGCATGTTATCAGTTCCCCTTTTCCCATAATTTAGAAAGCATACTTGTTATCTGATTGTCACATATGGGTGGTCATTTTATTTTATTTTTTTACAGAAAAGCATTATGAAGACTGTTTGCTTAATCACCTCTCTGTGCCTAATTAGACTGTTTATTGACGTTATGATCCAGGCATTTACGAGCGTCCAGATCACAGCACCAAATATATTGCACCAAACACGGGAGTTTTGCATGCTCAGGACCACAAAAATCTCTGAATTCAATTGAATATATTAATAAATCCTTCCCACAGCAATGCTCGGCTTTTCACAAAGTTCCAAACACACAAGCATAATAATAATTCCGTTATACACTGTCCCTGTTTTGTCCATATCCTATCTTTTAGGTTTAAATGATGGCTTCTTAAGAGATACTGGCTGCAATAATAGCAATAACGATTATCACTAATGATAAATATCTGTAATATGAAAAAATTTAATCGGTCAGAAAATACATTTTTGCTCACTGACTGTTGCCATAAAAAATCTTTTTCAATTACTGCAGCTTTCCTTTTTTTTTCTTTTCAAGCAGCAGTATTCAGACACTTTTCAGACAGGTGTAATAGGGCAGTTTGTCAGAACCAAAAGTAGGGCACTGACAGCTCATTTCCTGATGAACTACAGTAGGTTCAAGTGTCATGTCGATAATACGGGAGTAATAAAACATCTGTTTTATACCTGACTGAAAACGACTTGTATTTTGTATTTTTGTAGCACATACAGCATGTAGACTTGTGTGGTATGTATGAACTCTTCATATCTTACAGATTTTTGCAGACTATACTTTACCAGCATATGCGGTCATGATCACGTACATATGCAACATGACGGGCCACGAGGGGCACTCTGGCATTCACAGCACCCGTGACCTTGGATGTGACTGTAGGGTGGGACTCCGTCCCCACTCTCTACTAAGATGGAAGTGAACCCCCAAACACATCCACGCATCCACACCCAACGCTGTCACCATTCGTCAGTACGGCCAAAGAAATACCCTGGTTACAGGTGCACAGCATTCACAGGAACGCACTGCGTTCTAGCATGCGACAGAGAAACCAGCACACTGCCCATCAATGGTAACACAGCAAAGTGGTAATTAGAGGGCATGGCAGAAAGAATGACTTATCAAATTTAAGATTTATTAAACAAAAATGTACAGTGATAAGAGGTTACAGAAAGATGACAAAAAAGGACAGAAATAAAAGGGATAAAATAATGAATTGCACACCAGTTAGATCAGCGATTAGATAAGCGGGCGCCATAGCCACCGGGTGCCTGCTGTTTTAACCCACACACATTTAACCCCTCAGATGACATGGTCACATGTGACGTTTGAAGAGCGATGGTAGTCTATATAAGGTTATTCACACAGCAGTTTATTTGACAGCCAGTCAATAACGTACGTCAAAAAATAGAACCTGTTCTATTTTGTCCTGACCAACAGCCCCCATACATTCCTTCCCGATACTCTGCTGCTCGTTCAGTGTGGGTTAAGATACAGTGATCACCTCCACAGTATGAGAACGAGGGATAGCTATTGCGATTGCTCGTCCTCATACAGCTGTAGCGATCATGCTGCCCATAATTTATGTGCCTGCACTAATTAATCATTTCACCATTTACTCGTGCAGATCATCAGGAACAAGCGTTCCCAATCTGCCAGATTTATCTGAATGTGTAAATCCACCTCTAGAAGGAGCTGTATAAGCAAAGCTTTAGGAAATTTTTAATCAAAGACCTAATGCAAATTTACGTTATGTTTCATCCCAGATGGATTGGTACAACGTAAATTAATTGTGAAGGCAGACATAGCCTTTCTACTCAACTATGCATTGTGCTCCACCTAGTGGCAACTCCAGGACACTGCTCTCAAGCAGGAGAAGCAATTTGGTGCAAGGCACCATTCTCACCTTGGGCTTCATGAAAGTTGTTAGGCCTGTCTCCAAGTTTTGTTGTGGTATTGTGAAAATCCACATTATATTGAAGTTCTGTGCTGGATTATCAGATTTATTGATGTTCATATGTAACTATGTTAGGAATTAATGCCGCCACCTCTGTTGTATTTCAGGTGCTTGACTGAGGAGCTTCTGAGCACTAAGGCTGCCCTGGAGAAGGAAATACAGCTCCGGGAACAGCTTCAACATGATAAAGAGCAGCACGTGTATCGGGCAGTCAGCAGGGAGCCGTCCTTGCCATTCTCATTGTCTATTTCCTCACAGGATGTGGCTGTTTTGGTGACTTAGACCAAAGACCAATAAAAACTAATGGACAAATTGTTTAATCATTGTTTTATACTGAAGCTGAACTGGCCTGATCCAAGGATTGCCGTCTCTCCTGGATGGAGCCAGATGTTGGATTTTATTTATTACTTTTAATTATATAATCAATAAACCCAGTTCTTGTCACTGGTGTCCATAACTGAATGAGTGCTTCACCCCCTCCACCACTCGTAATAATCCTTCTTGTTACCCTGTCACTAATCCGGAACCGAAGAACACGACTGTCATTAAACTCTAGATTTCTACTTCTCTTTATTGTTCTTGTTGTGGCCACCATCGGTCAACATTGCTTTTACCATACTACATAAGAGGGAAGTCAAGCCAAAGTGGTCTTCTAATGCGTGAAAGATACATGACAGGAGATCACATTGGTGAAGTCAGTCTCGGCCTACAATTTGTCTGTAGAATGAAGGGGCTTTATACAAAGCTAATACCCTTTTGCACTTGTGTCGGGTTTCTGGTGCCACAAATCCTGTTAACAGTGCCCTCACAGGGGTATAAGCATTCTATAAAGGGCTTTCATACCAGAAATTAAAATCAGACTTCACCAATGTTGTCTCCTTGTACATATCGGGGGAGATTTATCAAAATTGGTGTAGTTGCCTCTAGCAACCAATCATATTACACCTACCATTTCCCACAGCTTCCACAGAAAATGAAAGGTGGATTCTGATTGGTTCCTAAGGACAACTTAGCCAGATTTCCTTTATACCAATTTTGATAAATCTCCCCTTATTATCTGCAATATAACAAAAGATCATTTTTGATTATCCCCATTGTGGGACAGACAAAGCGAGACCGTACAGTACAAAGTTACTGCCTCTCAAAGCTTACCTTATGAAAATGGACATGGGTGTAACTATAGCCATAGCACTCGCTATGGAGTCCAGAGGTTAGGGGGCCCAATCAGGTGCAAGAAATTTGGACATTTTTGTGGGGAATAACAATAGGGTGGCTTTTTGCCATAATGTGGTTTTTCTGATATATGGTGCTATTATACATATCTATAATTTTTGCTACTTATGCAGCCATTTTAGGTGGTGGGGGCCCTATGAATTATAGTTACACCTCTGAAAAAGGATATTTATTAACTCGCATAACGGACAAGGATAGTACTGTTCTATCGGGCCAGCTGTTCCGTTCCTCAAAACACGGATTGCACACGGACGTCATCTGTGTTTTTTGCGGACCGCAAAATACTGAAAAAGCCATACGGTCATGTGCAAGAGGACTAAAATACGCGTGTCTACTTTTATGGCAAAAATAGGCGAGCTTGATAAATGTGTCCCCAGGTGCAGGTGGAACACGGACGTGAGCGGTCCATGGTATCCCGGCCTGGCATCCTGCTGACAGCAGGAGCGCACGGCGTCATTGGTTGCTATGACGCTGTGCGCTTCATGCCGCCGCTCCACTACAGTAATACACTCGTATAGATCATACCAGTGTATTACTGTAGTGCAGCGGCGGCATGAAGCGCACGGGCGTCATAGCAACCAATGACGCCGTGCGCTCCTGCTGTCAGCAGGATGCCAGGGCGGGATACCACGGACCGCTCACGTCCGTGTTCTACGGCCGTGTGCATTCAGCCTATCACGGATGATTATCACTGACCAAATGCTGACATGTGAATAAAGCCTGTATTAGGGCTCATTCACACGAACGTGTGCTGCCTGTTGCCGTATTGCAGACCGCATTTGCGGATCCGCAATACACGGGCACCGTTCCGTGGCCAATGGATGCGGACCCATTCATTTCAGTGCTTTCTGGGGTTCCGTTCCGTGCTTCCACACCGCAAAAAGATAGAACTTGCTCTATCTTTTTGCGGAACGGAAGGATCGCGGACCCATTCAAGTGAACAGGTCTGCGATCCCCATGCACCTTCCCCACGGATGGTGCCCATGCATTGCGGACCGCAATTTGCGCTCCACAGCACGGGCTTCACATGTTCTTGTGAACGAGCCCTTATGCCTCATTCACATGTCAGTGTTTTGGTCAGTGATTTCCATCAGTGACTTAGGGCTCATGCACACGACCGTTGTTTTGCGGTCCGTTTGTGTGCATAAGCCCTTAGAGCCAAATCCAGGTGCAGATCTTTCCCTGATACCTGATCTGTGTGGAGGCTTCACGCCTGTTTTTGGCTCACAATGACTGATGGAAATCACTGACCGAACACTGACTGTGTGAATAAGGCATTACACTGGCCAATATTTCAGCCGATGATCGCTAACGAGCGTTCGCATGAACACTTGCTAGCAATCATCTTGCAGTATAATACCGCCGCTAACGCTCGTTCATCTGACCATTCTGAATTTCAAGCATGCTTAAAAATCAGCGCTTGCCGGTGGCAGATCGTGCTGTCTAATACGGTAGCGATCTGCCAATGGCAAACCACTAGACAGTATGGGGATGAATGATGGCATAGCCATCGCTTCTCCCCATGCTGCGGAGGAAGTCGCTGCATGTAATAGCTGCGGTCTCCTCAGCTAGCGCTCGATTGGTGGGAGGGAACGCTTCCTGATCTGCCTGCTTAATACAGGCTTAAGGCTTTAGTTAGGCTGCATCTCTGTATGAAAAATATATATCATTAAAGGCTAGATATAAAAATGGCTAAATATAGGCAGGGTCTGTATTTTATAGTTTTTGTGGCAGTTAAAGCATCAGAAATAACTACTTTTCTATGAGGTTGTCAGTGATGTAACTGCAGGGAAAAACTATAAAATATTTCATCCATTTTTTTTGTTCTAGCTTTCATTGATATATATTTTGCATATAAGATGCAAGGGCCCACAATGCCTAATCAATTTAGTGTCAATTATTCTGCACTGATTATTCTTTTATATGTTTTATTTTACAATTTCCTATTGGTTACATGGATGTATTATGTCATTCTATTATTGTCAACCCCATTTCACCGATACCCTTGTAGGAACAGTAAACCATCCAAAAGAATTCATTCAAGTGGTCACTCTATGGGCTGCAAAACGGATCCATCCCATTTCCGTTATGCAGGAGAGGACTTAATGAGCACCATGTAATACTTAATTTCCCCTGGTGGGGGTGCTGCAAGGGAATGGAACACTTTCCAGATTTTAGCAGGTTGCTGCAGGTCTGAACAGCAACCCTTTCAGGGTTTCCAACCTAAATTATTGGGGGTTTTTTCTGGACAATTTATCCAAAAATAACGGACAGACAATATTTTTTACGGACAAACTGGAAAACTATAATGAACTATACAGAGAAGTAATACATGTCTATAGGGCAGATACTCATAATGAACACATTAGGGTGGATTAACGGAATCCATAAGATGGAAGTCAAAACAGAAGCCTTTAAGAGGCATTCCGTTTTGAGCCGTCATAATAGAAGTCTACGGGAATCATAACGGATCCGTCTGGTTCCCATTATGCAAGACGGAAAACAAAGTCCTGTCGGGATTTTGTTTTCCGTCTTGCATAATGGGAACCAGACGGATCCGTTATGATTGCCCATAGACTTCTATTATGACGGAAAGCAAAATGGAATGCCTCTTAAAGGCTTCCGTTTTGCATTCCGCCATAATACAAGTCTATGGACAGCAGAACGGATTCGTCCTGGTTTCCTTTATGCAGGACTGGACACCTGCATAATGAAAACCAGGACGGATCCGTTCTGCTGCCCATAGACTTGTATTATGCCGGATCAAAATGGAATGCCTCTTAAAGCTTCCGTTTTGACTTCCGTCTTATGGATTCCGTTATTTTCCGTTATAACCATGTTATAATGGAAAGCCATAATGCTGATGTGAACCCACCCTTACCAGCATTTACTGCGAGCTCAGAAAAGCTGAAAATTACAGTGACCTGCTCAAGTACCACCAGCCTCAAAGAAAAAAAAAAAATCATGGACACTGAAAAAATTATTATTAACTATTTTTATAGTCTGGTCAGGAATTTGTGGCCGATAGGCACCCCTGCACCCTATATCATAGTAACATAGTGCATAAGGCCAAAAAAATACATTTGTCCATCCAGTTCGGCCTGTTATCCTGCAAGTTGATCCAGAGGAAGGCAAAAAAAAAAAACCTGTAAGGTAGAAGCCAATTTTCCCCACTTTAGGGGAATAAAAAATTCCTTCCCGACTCCAATCAGGCAATCAGAATAACTCCCTGGATCAACGACCCCTCTCTAGTAGCTATAGCCTGTAATATTATTACGCTCCAGAAATACATCCAGGCCCCTCTTGAATTCCTTTATTGTACTCTCCATCACCACCTCCTCAGGCAGAGAGTTCCATAGTCTCACTGCTCTTACCGTAAAGAATCCTCTTCTATGTTTTTGTACAAACCTTCTTTCTTTCTGTCCTGGGGATAAATAGATGATGGGAGAGATCTCTGTACTGACCCCTGATATATTTATACATAGTAATTAGATCTCCCCTCAGTCGTCTTTTTTCTAAAGTGAATAACCCTAATTTTGATAATCTTTCAGGGTACTGTAGTTGCCCCATTCCAGTTATTACTTTAGTTGCCCTCCTCTGGACCCTCTCCAGCTTTGCTATGTCTGCCTTGTTCCCTGGAGCCCAGAACTGTACACAGTACTCCATGTGTGGTCTGACTAATGATTTGTAAAGTAGTAGGAATATGTTCTCATCACGGGCATCTGAACCCCTTTTGATGCAACCCATTATCTTATTGGCCTTGGCAGCAGCTGCCTGACACTGGTTTTTGCAGCTTAGTTTGCTGTTTATTAAAATTCCTAGATCCTTTTCCATGTCAGTGTTACCGAGTGTTTTACTATTTAGTATGTACGGGTGACTTGCATTATTCCTTCCCATGTGCATAACTTTACATTTGTCAGTGTTAAACCTCATCTGCCACTTATCTGCCCAAGCCTCCAATCTATCCAGATCGCTCTGTAGTAGTATACTGTCCTCTTCAGTGTTAGTTACTTTACACAGTTTAGTGTCATCTGCAAAAATTGATACTTTACTGTGCAAGCCTTCTACAAGATCATTAATAAATATATTGAAGAGAATAGGGCCCAATACTGACCCCTGAGGTACTCCACTAGTGACAGTGACCCAATCTGAGTGTGTACCGTTAATAACCACCCTCTGTTTTCTATCATTGAACCAGTTACTGACCCACATACAGACGTTTTCTCCCAGTCCGAGCATTCTCATTTTATATACTAACCTTTTATGTGGTACAGTGTCAAATGCTTTGGAGAAGTCCAGATATACGACATCCATTGATTCGCCGCTGTCAAGTCTAGAACTTACCTCCTCATAGAAACTGATTAAATTAGTTTGACATGACCGATCCCTCACGAAGCCATGCTGATATGGCGTTATTTGCTTATTTCCGTTGAGATGCTCTAAGATAGCATCTCTCAGAAAACCTTCAAACAGTTTACCCACAACAGATGTTAAACTTACCGGCCTATAGTTTCCAGGCTCTGTTTTTGGACCCTTTTTGAATATTAGCACCACATTTGCCATGCGCCAATCCTGTGGAACACTCCCTGTCAGTATAGAGTCCGCAAATATCAGAAATAAGGGTCTGGTTATGACATTACATAATTCCCTTAGGATACGGGGGTGTATGCCATCCGGTCCTGGCGATTTGTCTATTTTAATCTTTTTAAGTCGCTGATGTACTTCTTCCTGGGTCAGACAGGACACTTTTAATGGGGAATTTATTTTTACATTCTGCATGTCATCTGACAGTTTATTTTCCTCAGTGAATACATTGGAGAAAAAAATATTTAACAGCTTTGCTAAATTTTGCTTATTTGAAGTTTGGTATTTTTGTTCCTCCCTGTAGAAACGCTCTTTTGAATGATAATTGGAAGGTTATTACTTTATGGTCACTATTTCCCAGGTGTCCCCCAACATGCACGTCTGTTGTTCTGTCAGGCCTATTGGTTAATACTAAGTCCAGTATGGCCGTCCCTCTAGTCGGTTCCTGAACCAGTTGGGAGAGGTAATTGTCTTTGGTTATTGCCAAGAACCTGTTTCCTTTATGAGATATACAGTCCTAATCAAAAGTTTAAGACCACTTGAAAAATGGCAAAAAATCATATTTTACATTGTTGGATCTTAACAAGGTTCCAAGTAGAGGTTCAACATGCAACAAGAAGAAATGAGAGTGAGACAAAACATTTTTTGAGCATTCAATTAATTGAAAATAACGATTAAACTGAAACTCAAATTTTAGGACCACATGCCTTTAACCCCTTAGGGACCCATGACGTACTGGTACGGCATGGTTCCCGAGTCCTTAAGGACCCATTACGTACTGGTACGTCATCTATAGTTCCGTCATCAAATCATTGAGCAGGCACCACGGCTAAATGCGCGGGGGGGTCCCGTGATCCCCCCGTGTCGGCGATTGACGCAAACTGCAGGTCAATTCAGACCTGCGGTTTGTGACTTTTACCTGGTGCGGCGGCGGTGGTCGGCGGTGCCATCGGGTCCCCATGGGGCTGTGGGGGGGACCCGATGGCCGGTGAAGAGCCTGTGAGATCCAGCCCCCTGGGTCTCAGAGGCCGGAAGCTGTATGAGTAATACACACAGTATTACTCATACAGCCAATGCATTCCAATACAGAAGTATTGGAATGCATTGTAAAGGATTAGACCCCCAAAAGTTCAAGTCCCAAAGTGGGACAAAAAATAAAGTGAAAAAAAAAGTTGAAAAAATAAAGTTTTCCCCCCAAAAAATTAAAAGATTCAAGTAAAAACAAACAAAAACATCATTTTCCCCAAATAAAGTTTAAAAAAATTGGTAAAAAATAGTATACATATTAGGTATCACCGCGTCCGTATCGACCGGCTCTATAAACATATCACATGATCTAACCCCTCAGATGAACACCGTAAAAAATAAAAAATAAAAACTGTGCTAAATAAACAATTTTTTGACACCTTACATCACAAAAAGTACAACAGCAAGCGATTAAAAAGGCGTTTGCCCACCAAAATAGTACCAATCTAACCGTCACCTCATCCCGAAAAGACGAGAACATGCAATGCGACAATTCACTGCAATATAAAGTACAAAATTGCATAAAAATTACAAGTGCTTACACTATAAGTGAGAGATACTTGGCAAATCGTTTTGTACAAAATAATCTGAGCCCGTCTGCCGAACGTCAAGGCAATCTCTATTAGACGGGTTCCTACGCTAAATTCTACCTGTTAGGCGCCATGACGGCTTCCATACACTTCAGGGAGTGTAGGTTACACAGCAGGCACACTCCACAGCATCACCGCCGCCAATGGATACCAAGGGCTGCAGTGAGAGTCCACAAACTATCTCACTCCTGGTGCAATGGCTTCAGTGAGTGAAGTGGAGCAGGCCTGACTATGTACTGACACTAATTAAAATCGGCCTGTAAGGCAGACAGGGTGGTCAGGAGTGCATGACCTCATCCCGCAAAAAATGAGCCCCTACCTGAGACAATCGCCCAAAAAATAAAAAAAACTATGGCTCAGAATATGGAGACACTAAAACATCTTTTTGTTTGTTTTAAAAAAGCTGTTATTGTGTAAAACTTACATAAATAAAAAAAAGTATACATATTTGGTATCGCCGCGTTCGTATCGACCGGCTCTATAAACATATCACATGACCTAACCCCTCATATGAACACCGTAAATTTTTTTAAATAAAAACTGTGCTAAATAAATCATTTTTTGTCACCTTACATCACAAAAAGTGTAATAGCAAGCAATCAAAAAGTTACACACACCCCAAAATAGTGCCAATAAAACCGTCATCTCATCCCGCAAAAATCATACCCTACCCAAGGTAATCGCCCAAAAACTGAAAAAATTATGGCTCTCAGACTATGGAAACACTAAAACATGATTTTTTTTGCTTCAAAAAAGAAATCATTGTGTAAAACTTACATAAATAAAAAAAAGTATACATATTAGGTATCGCCGCATCCGTGACAACCTTGTCTATAAAAATATCACATGATCTAACCTGTCAGATGAATGTTGTAAATAACAAAAAATAAAAACAGTGCCAAAACAGCTATTTCTTGTTATCTTGCCAAAAATCATATGTACCCTAAACTGGTACCAACAATACTGCCACCCTATCCCGTAGTTTCTAAAATGGGGCCACTTTTTTGGAGTTTCTACTCTAGGGGTGCATGAAGGGGGCTTCAAATGGGACATGGTGTCAAAAAAAACAGTCCAGCAAAATCTGCCTTCCAATAACCGTATGGCATTCCTTTCATCTGCGCCCTGCCGTGTGCTGGTACAGCTGTTTATGACCACATATGGGGTGTTTCTGTAAACTACAGAATCAGGGCCATAAATATTGAGTTTTGTTTGGCTGTTAACCCTTCGCTTTGTTACTGGGAAAAATGGATTAAAATTGAAAATTTGCCCAAAAATTGAAATTCTGAAATTTCATCTCCATTTGCCAATAACTCTTGTGGAACACCTAAAGGGTTAACGACGTTTGTAAAATCAGTTTTGAATACCTTGAGGGGTGTAGTTTCTTAGATGGGGTCACTTTTATGGAGTTTCTACTCTAGGGGTGCATCAGGGGGGCTTCAAATGGGACATGGTGTCAAAAAAACCAGTCCAGCAAAATCTGCCTTCCAAAAACCGTATGGCATTCCTTTCATCTGCGCCCTGCCGTGTTCCGGTACAGCTGTTTACGACCACATATGGGGTGTTTCTGTAAACTACAGAATCAGGGCCATAAATATTGAGTTTGTTTGGCTGTTAACCCTTGCTTTGTTACTGGGAAAAATGGATTAAAATGGAAAATTTGCCAAAAAATAGAAATTCCCAAATTTCATCTCCATTTGCCAATAACTCTTGTGGAACACCTAAAGCAGGGGTGGGGAACCTCCGGCCCGAGGGCCGTATGCGGCCCACGGTATCATTTCATGTGGCCCCCGGCCCCCTGCCAGAACATAATGTGAAAATGCTTATGACCCCTTCCATTATGGAAGCGGTCATTAGCATACGGGAGGCACAGGAAGGTGAGAACAGCACTGCACTGGCTGTCCTCACCTTCCCTGGTCTTCTTTCAGCCCCACACTGTGTCCTGACACATCCAGCGTCAGGACGCAGTGCACGTAGACGTGCACTATGACCTGACGCTGTGCGGTGTGAGGTGACAATATAGTGCGGCAGGAAGAAGAACAGGGAGGGTAAGTGAATCTGCCAAGAGGCAGCGCCGTACGGAGCTGGAGAGGTAAGTTTATTTGTTTATCTTAAATACAGTATCTGATCTGATGTCTGATTGGGGCTGATCTGAGGCTAAAGGAGGGTGGGGAGGGTCTGATGGGGGTCTGATCTGAGGCTTGGGAGGGTCTGATCTGAGGCTGGGGGTGTCTGATCTGAGGCTGGGGTTTGATAGGGGTCTGATCTGAGACTAGGGGGGCTGATGGGGGCTGATCTGAGGCTGGGGAGGGTCTGATGGGGGCTGATCTGAGGCTAGGGAGGGTATTATGAAGGTCTGATCTGAGGCTGGGGGGTCTTATAGGGGCTGATCTGACCCTGGGGGGTCTGATGGGGGCTGATCTGAGGCTGGGCGTCTGATCCGGGTCTGGTCTGAGGCTGGGGGTCTGATGGGAGTCTGATCTGAAGCTAGGAAGGGTCTGATTGGGGTCTAATCTGAGGCTTAGAGGTCTGATGGGAGTCTGATCTGAGGCTGATGTAGGCCTGGGGGGTCTGATAGGAGGCTGATTTCAGGCTGATGGAGGTGGGGGCAGATATTTTGCTGAGAAAGGGACAAAGGCAGGGACAGTTGCGAAGAAAGAGGCAGGGAGAGTGAAAGCTGGGTGAACCCCTCTCTGGACCCCCTGGGTTTAGCTTCCTGCCATTAATGTCAAATAAGTAACATTCTGAACTTAAAAATTAGACTGCTATGTGTGGTCAATATGGCGCCTGTATTGTATGTAATATACTGTATATATATAGTGCAGGCGCTATTTTGTGCTGCAAAAATACAGCCCTCTAGATTATTTTAATTGAAGTGCAATTTCTGTAACTTATCCCTAAGTCAATTATATGTTTGACCAAATACAGCAGTAAAAAATTTTTATTGAGAATTTTGTATGGCCCCCGAATGATGTTACAAATATCCAAATGGCCCTTGGCAGCAAAATGGTTCCCCACCGCTGCTTTAGGGCGTCCAAGAAAGTCCAGCAAGAGCCAGGATCGTCTCCTAAAGAGGATTCAGCTGCGGGATCAGAGTGCCACCAGTGCAGAGCTTGCTCAGGAATGGCAGCAGGCAGGTGTGAGCGCATCTGCACGCACAGGGAGGCAAAGACTTTTGGAAGATGGCCTGGTGTCAAGAAGGCCAGCAAAGAAGCCACTTCTCTCCAAAAAAAACATCAGGGACAGATTGATCTTCTGCAGAAAGTATGGTGAATGGACTGCTGAGGACTGGGGCAAAGTCATATTCTCCGATGAAGCCTCTTTCCGATTGTTTGGGGCATCTGGAAAAAGGCTTGTCCGGAGAAGAAAAGGTGAGCACTACCATCAGTCCTGTGTCATGCCAACAGTAAAGCATCCTGAGACCATTCATGTGTTGGGTTGCTTCTCATCCAAGGGAGTGGGCTCACTCACAATTTTGCCCAAAAACACAGCCATGAAAGAATGGTACCAAAACACCCTCCAACAGCAACTTCTTCCAACAATCCAACAACAGTTTGGTGAAGAACAATGCATTTTCCAGCACGATGGAGCACCGTGCCATTAGGCAAAAGTGATAACTAAGTGGCTCGGGGACCAAAACGTTGACATTTTGGGTCCATGGCCTGGAAACTCCCCAGATCCTAATCCCATTGAGAACTTGTGGTCAATCCTCAAGAGGCGGGTGGACAAACAAAAACCCACTAATTCTGACAAACTCCAAGAAGTGATTATGAAAGAATGGGTTGCTATCAGTCAGGAATTGGCCCAGAAGTTGATTGAGAGCATGCCCAGTCGAATTGCAGAGGTCCTGAAAAAGAAGGGCCAACACTGCAAATACTGACTCTTTGCATAAATGTCATGTAATTGTCGATAAAAGCCTTTGAAACGTATGAAGTGCGTGTAATTATATTTCACTACATCACAGAAACAACTGAAACAAAGATCTAAAAGCAGTTTAGCAGCAAACTTTGTGAAAACTAATATTTGTGTCATTCTCAACATCACAGAAACTTTTGGCCACGACTGTACAAGTTTCAGTTTCCCAGTCTATATCTGGGTAGTTTAAGTCCCCCATAATAACCACCTCATTATGATTTGCCGCTTTGTCTATCTCGCTTAGTAGTAGATTTTCTGTGGACTCTGGTATATTAGGTGGTTTATAGTAAACTCCTATTAGGAATTTATTGTTGTTTTTAGCTCCATGTATCTCTACCCACAGTGACTCCACATGTTCATGTCCCTCACTTATATCTTCCTGGAGTGTGGGCTTTAGACAAGACTTTACATAAAGGCAAACCCCTCCCCCTCTCCGGTTTTGACGATCCTTGTACATTAACTGCCCAGTCATAGCTATCATCCAGCCATGTCTCAGATATTCCCACTATGTCATAGTCCTCCTCACACATCACTAATTCCAGCTCCCCAGTTTTATTAGTCAGGCTTCTGGCATTAGTATACATACATTTGAGAGGTTTATGTATATTTTTTACCCTACACCTTTCCTTCTGAACTGTTCTAGTCCCTCCTTCCATTCCTCCCTCAGTCCCACTCCCTTGCCCCCGGTCTCTATCTGCACTATCTTCCCCTTCTATAGTGTAATTACCCTCCCCCCCAGGTCCCTAGTTTAAACACTCCTCCAACCTTCTAGACAACTTCTCCCCCAGCACAGCTGCCCCTTCCCCATTGAGGTGCAGCCCGTCCCTACGATAGAGCCTGTAGCCGACAGAGAAGTCGGCCCAGTTCTCCAGGAACCCAAACCCCTCCATCCTACACCAGTTCTTGAGCCACTTGTTAATCTCGACATATTTTCAGGGGATCTTTCTAAAAAGCGATTGTCCAATGCAAATAAAAAACTTAAATCCAGGAAGATATACCAAGCAAAAATGTGGCTCATTTACTGAAGACTAGCATTTCACACGTTAAACTGCTGGAGCAAGATGTGACCACAATATCAAATTTATTAGAGGTACAAGACTTAATAAGGCCTTATGCACACAACCATATTCCCCCCCCCCCGCATCCAATGTGCATTTGTTTGCGGTTTGGATGTGGACATTTTCAACAGGGTTGTAAAAAATCTGTCCTGAAGAAAAAACTAAAAACATTTTGCGTGGACAAGTACAGTAATTTTGACAATAGGACCCCTGGAAGTATAAGGATGCACACGGTCGGTATCCATATTTTGTGAATCTGCTGAGCACAAAATACATACGGTTGTGTGTATGAGACCTAAATTTGTTGCAGCTGTGATGTCTGTGTGCCATATACTGAAACCTATATCACCTAGGTTCTCGTGTAGACTTCTGTTATATTTTAAACCAGTTTTCAGGCGTAAATTATAGCCTTTTTTTTAAAAAAGAAAAGTCCATCTGGACTCATCATGCAGAACCGTGGAACTTCTCAGCAACACTTGTAGTTGCTCAATTTTCATTTTGTAAGCTGCTGTCTCCCCCTTGTGGGGTGTAAAATGCACTCGTTGACCAGGGCAAGTGTGCTGATCCAAATTAAAAGGGAGACTGACTGATACCGTAAGGCCTCATGCACACGACCGTTGTTTTATTCCGTGTCCGTTGTGCCGTTTTTCATGATTTTCTGCGGACCCATTGACTTTCAATGGGTCCGTTGAAAACTCGGCTAATGCACCGTTTGTCATCCACGTCCGTGATCCGTGGTTCCAGTCCGTCAAAAAAATATAACCTGTCCTATTATTTTCGCGGAAAACGGTTTGCGGACCCATTCAAGTCAATGGGACTGCTAAAAAACACGGAGGCACACAAGATTGTCATCCGCGTCCGAGTCCGTTTTTTTCCTATCATTTGCATGGCAAACCTGTCTTAGATTTCATTTTACTTTCCTTCATGTCTGGTGATCCTCCAAAAATAAAGGAAGACACACGGAAACAAAAACGGAAACGGATCACGGAACAACGGAACCCCATTTTGCGGAACGGAACACAACGGTCGTGTGAATGAGGCCTAAGGCTCATTGAGCCTTTGCATAGATGGAACACTGCCACAAAGAAGTCTCCTGAACAGTCAGGGGTCATACTCTCATAAAGAACCTTGGGGTACATTTACAAAGAATGTCGTGTTTCCCCTTACGCTGCCAGAGGATCAGCCTAATTTATTACGAGGCATGCCCCAGGGCCTGGCATCCTTTTTTGCCATAAATGTTAGTAAATCTGCTAGGGCTGGAGTCCCACCACCAACACCTCCCCGTCCGAACGGCGTAAAATGCGACTAAATATTGTTGCATGGCCGGTTAAAAAGGGGACTTGTGACTATTTTTATTTTTAACTAAAATAGCTAGTCCCTTAATAAATGTGCCCCAGTATTCGATCAGTGATTTGCATCAGTGATTTTGAGCCAAAACCAGGTGCAGGTCTTTTCCTTACACCTTTTCTCTTTGTAGCCCCCACTCCTGGTTTTGGCTCGCAGATAGAAATCACTGACCAATTACTGATGTGTGAATAAGGCCTTAAACGGGTTAGCAATCCCTATAATGACCCCCAGAATGCCGGGGCCCCTCCTCTTTTCAAAAAAGGTGAGGATGGTGTAATAACTGCAATGTCGCAAAATTTGCCACAAAAATTTACTTTGCCACATTTGCAACTTTTGTATGCCAGTTTTCTGGTGCATAAAGTTGATACATTCACCCTTTAATGCCCAAACCATAATTGGGTCTGTGCATACATGAGCCCTAAGGTTTCTAAAATTATACAGTATTCAGTTAAAACAGTTTTGAATGAATCTTACTTTGGCTAAACGTAGTCTGTTCACCAGCTCCTGGTTCCTTCCAACAAGTTCCTAACGTAACCTGAACTACAATCCCACCTCTTCATTCGTTCTCACCACCTCCCGGCAATGTCCCCTCTGTGCACCTCCCCTCCTCCTGGCAGGAAAGCAGTGGATTCCTGTGACCCTCCATAGCTGTCCTGTACTCACAATTTCTCACTCTGGAGAGGAATTTGCAGGACTAGTCATGAATTATAAACTGCTGCTGATCCTACTACCCAGCCTCTTACTTCTAGGTAAGTACCATCCTAAATCTGTTCCCTCATTCATGATATTATAGCTCATCAATATACCTTGTGCACATATCTAATGTAGCTTAATGGACAGAGAGATTATTATATGAGGGGAGCACACATTTACAACTACTGTAGATGAACTAGATTTTCTTGTGAAGGTATGAAAGCCATAGTACGTTCTTTGTGCTTCTTAGACCTTGTTTACTTCAGTTGTACTAGGGTACCTATTGCAACCTAAGGGAATTACCTAACTACATGAAACCACATAACATTTCCCACCAAATCGTACTCCATGGAGCTCAATATATATATATAAAGTCCACAAGATCATGCTGGACTTTCCCTTCCATATTGCTTCTGAGCAGTTAAGCTCTACCATCTGTTCTTTGTTGAGTAGGAAAACCTTAGCAGGCTAGATAGACCTAGTGGATTGTTGTTTTTGACTTCATAAATACGTCTAAAACCTGATACATTTTATGTGCCAGAAATGACAGGGTCTAGGTGCATTTACATTAGTAAATCTGGCCACAAGCAAGAACATAGCCTTAGTGCTCAATAGGATTAGAGTGCAGCTACTGAACTATTTCATGGATCTATGTCACCTTGGGAGTGGGAGCTAACCTCAGGGGCGTACATAGAAATCACTGGGCCCTATGCAAGAATATAAACTAGGCCCCCATGCTCTGTCCCCTTCCAGTACCCTCCCCTGGCCTCTCCCCCTCCCCTCCCCCTGGCTCATCCCTGCCCCGTCCCTTTTTACCTACAAATAAAGGACAAAGATGTACAATTCAATCTTATAAACCACCACCCAGCCATTCATGCACTGCAAGTCTGAATTCTTATCGGCAAACTTCCCCCACCCACTATCATGAACTGCAGCAGAACATAATACACACCTCAGCTGCTGCAGAACCTCATAATACATATACCACATTTGCTGCAGAACCTCATAATGCACACCTTAGCTGCTGCAGAACATGATTATCTGATGATACAGAACACATATGGCTTTGAACACACCTGTGTTAAGGCCTTTATCAAGCTTTATGTCATAAATGCCTGACACAATTTTGCCCCTTCCAGGCTCCATGATGGAAACCCATAGGATCTCATCATAGTCAGCGGGATCCATAAGGTTTTGTCATCCGTGACGTGACAGATCTGGCACTACCATAATTTTTGTTGTAAGCCTCTTATCACAGAGCAGAACAGCAAAATTCACTAGCGCAGGTGTGAACAAAGCCTAATAAAATCTCAGATGCGGCAGAACATCATAATAGTGACAAGAAAACTACAAGTCTGACCATGACCAGGTTGTTATTATTGGAAATTAGAAGGGAATATATGGAGGCGGTAAAAGGAGAAAACTACAACTCCCAGTATGTCCATACTATTATTTTGGGGCAACAGTGGACATTAGAGGTTTGGGGTATGAGGAGAGAACTATTGTCATGGTCCCGCTTGTGACAGGGACTAGAAGATCGAGGAGACTGTCTGCACATGATTGACAGCCCCTTTGGTTTCACTTTTCTGTGTTGTTGCTGGGAATGACCACACCTCTTGTCTCAGGTGTAGCTTAAGTGGTCATTCCTTCTCTATTTAGTCTGGCCTTACCCATCATGCTATGCGGTTGATAGCTCCTTGTTTGTGGAAGTCCTGGTGTTCTGGTGTGGAAGTCCTGGTGTTCCTGTTCGTCGGCATACTTCTGGAAGTTAAGTTTATCTTCTTTGTTGTTTGTTGTTTTCTCCTACCCGCTGATATTAGGCCTTAGGGGGTCTCCTATTCCTTCATCTGGGAAGGAATATGCCATCCATGTCCTGACACTATCTGCAGGGGTGAGGGTGAGATTGGGCTTAGATTCCTGCGTATGAACATACCTACCATCAAGGTCTGTTCATACTGATAGCAGTCAGCGCTCGGCGTAGGGACTCACTAGGTGTGACCATTTCCTTCTCCCGAGGTTCCAGGCCTAATAACTTTTTCCCTTCCCTTCTGTGTTTAGTGTGGAGTGTATTTACTACACTGCGCCGTGACTACTATGGGGGACATTTATTAAGACTGGCGTTTTAGACGCTGGTCTTAATACAGCCCCATAGCTGGAGGAGGTTCCGCCGGAATTATGAAGAGGTGCAGGCCTCTACATAACTTCGCCGCATGCAGCACCAGTTCTAAATGTAAGACAGCTTCCGAGCTGTCTTACATTTAGACCATTTTCTACTCCTAAAACAGATGGAGAAAATGGTGAATAAGACGGGCCTCTTACCCGTCCACGCCACGCCCACAATTTTAGACCTGGCGTGAGTAGAGAAAAGTCGCAGATAACGACACAACTAACCGTTGTGCTGCCATCTGCGCCTGAAATACGCCTAATTTTGCCCCCACTTTTGTTCATGGCCAAGCACCCTTCTCACACAGGCCCCATAGCAGCTGCTGATCTGCCTCCATTAGGCCCCTTTCACACGGGCGAGATTTCCGTGCGGGTGCAATGCGTGAGGTGAACGCATTGCACCCGTACTGAATCCGGACCCATTCATTTCTATGGGGCTGTGCACATGAGCGGTGATTTTCACGCATCACTTGTGCATTGCGTGAAAATCGCAGCATGCTCCTCTTTGTGAGTTTTCCACGCAACGCAGGCCCCATAGAAGTTAATGGGGCTGCGTGAAAATCGCAAGCATCCGCAAGCAAGTGCGGATGCGGTGCGATTTTCGCGCACGGTTGCTAGGAGACGATGGGGATGGGGACCCGATCATTATTATTTTCCCTTATAACATGGTTATAAGGGAAAATAATAGCATTCTGAATACAGAATGCATAGTACAATAGCGCTGGAGGGGTTAAAAAAATATAAAAAAGAATTTAACTCACCTTAATCCACTTGCTCTCGCAGCCCGGCTTCTCTTCTGTCTTCATCTTTGCTGTGCACAGGAAAAGGTGGTGCCGTCACTGCGGTCATCACATGGTCCGTCACATGATCCATCACCATGGTGATGGATCATGTGATGAGCGCAGTGACGTCATCAAAGGTCCTATTCCTCAAAGAAGAAGACAGAAGGGAAGCCGGGCTGCGCGAGCAAGTGGATTAAGGTGAGTTAAATTATTATTATTTTTTTTTTAACCCCTCCAGCGCTATTGTATTCAGAATGCTATTATTTCTCCTTATAACCATGTTATAAGGGGAAATAATACAATCTACACAACCTTGAACCCAAACCTGAACTTCTGTGAAGAAGTTCGGGTCTGGGTACCACATTCAGTTTTTTATCACGCGCGTGCAAAACTCATTGACCTTATCCGGACACGCTCGTCTGCAAGGGGCCTTAGTGGTGTTGGGGCAAAACCCACACCTCTATGATTGTTGGGATTCCAATTGAAGTTTTGTTTATGAGCGCTCAGGGATCTGACACAGACACACTGGCTGAATCAAATTCTCTCTCCTTTATTCCATAAAAGCATACATTTTTATAACACTATAGATAAGAACAGACAAATCTAGCACACCACCAAGGAGGTGGAAATAGAAAGTAATGATTTGATCCATGATTCAAAAAAAGACAATGCTTCCGCACCATACTAACAAGACTCTACTAATTAAAAAGGTTTCTGCAGCATCTTATCTCAAAGTTGACATTCTTCAGCAGTACCTCCCAAAATAAGAAGGAATATGACTCTCTCTTCTATGTCAGACTCTGATAAGGGGAACAAAGGAGCTGATTACCTTGGCCTTGTAGCTAGAACACATTTTTAACTATATACGCAGAGACTCCCTACCTCCTGCCAGCTGGCTTATTAATTTTTCCACATATGCACAAGATGGAGGACATGTTTATACAAAAGGCATTTTCATCCCTCACAGTGGTATCCCAATGGGAGTTGTGTAAAGCTTGGTTTCCCTGTGGTGATGGTGCAGGGAAACTGAACATTGTAGATTACAGCTGATCACTGCCCTTTAATCCCTTCAAAGAAGAATTCCACCTTAGTCTACTTTCACACTGGCGTTTTGGCTCTCCGTTTGTGAAATCCGTTCAGGGCTCTCACAAGCAGTCCAAAACGGATCAGTTTGCATTCTAATGCATTCTGAATGGAAAAGGATCCGCTCAGAATGCATCAGTTTGCCTCTGTTCCGTCTCCATTCCGCTTTGGAGACGGACACCAAAACTCTGCTTGCAGCGTTTTGGCGTCCGTCTGTTGAAACTGAGCCAAACGGATCCGTTCTGACACACAATGTAAGTCAATGGGGACGGATCAGTTTTCTATGACACAATCTGGCACAATTGAAAACGGATCCGTCCTCCATTGACTCTCAATGGTGTTTAAGACGGATCCGTTTTGGCTATGTCAAAGATAATACAAACGAATCCGTTCTGAACGGATGCAGACGGTTGTATTATCTGAACAGATGCGTTTGTGCAGATCCATGACAGATCCGCACCAAACACGAGTGTGAAAGTAGCCTTACTCTTACATGGCATATAGAAAAAAAAAAGATAACATTGGTGAGATCCCTTGTCTAGGACCAGCCTGAGCATCACAGCATTATTGTATTAAATATAGGAATATTTAGGTGGGATTCCCTAATGGCGAACAGAAAAATTAAACCTAGCCAGTATTGTTCATATTCCTAAAACAAAAAAGTCGTGTTGTAATCTTGCTCTCATTCATTTTCTGTTGATAGATGGTTGAATGGGTCTGAGTTGGCTAAGGGGTGGGACTTGGATGATGGTCATCCATTGCATATACAGCATATAATATAATCGAGGGACAGCATATTAAGGCCTCATGCACACGGCCGTTGTTTTGGTCCGTTTTGGCGGCTCGGATGCGGACCCATTCACTTCAATGGGGCCGCAAAAGATGCGGACAGCACTCTGTGTGCTGTCCGCATCCGTTGCTCCGTTCCGTGGCCCCGCAAAAAAAATAACATGTCCTATTCTTGTCCACGCTTTGCGGACAAGAATAGGCAGCTATATGTAAAGGCTGTCCGTGCCGTTCCGCAAATTGCGGAACGCGCACGGACGCCATCAGTGTTTTGCGGATCTGCGATTTGCGGACTGCAAAACACACCACGGTCGTATGCATGTGGCCTAAGGGACTAAATATTTAAGGACAGGATATTAAAGAGGACCTTTCACCTGGAAAAACATTGTGAACTAAATATCCTGACATATACAGCGGCGCCCAGGGATCTCACTGCACTTACTATTATCCCTGGGCGCCGCTCCGTTCTCCCGTTATGTCCTCCGGTATCTTCGCTCAGTAAGTTATAGTAGGCGGAGACTTAGGACTCTTGGTTATAGTAGGCAGAGTCTGTCATTGTTCTGCTGGGCGTCTCCTCCTCCTAGGCTGTAGCGCTGGCCAATCGCAGCGCAGAGCTCACAGCCTGGGAGGAGGAGACGCCCAGCAGAACAAGGGCAGACTCCGCCTACTATAACCAAGTCCCCGAACATACCGGAGGACATAACGGGAGAACGGAGCGGCGCCCAGGGATAATAGTAAGTGCAGTGAGATCCCTGGGCGCCGCTGTATATGTCAGGATATTTAGTTCACAATGTTTTTCCAGGTGAAAGGTCCTCTTTAAGTATAACTTCCAACATTTGAATTGCAATTTGTGCATACTTTAAACCCTGCCCCGTCTCTGGCTAACAACACCCCAAAAACTGACAAGCAACACAATGTAGATAAGTAAAATACTTACCCTTAATAAAGTAATGGAGTTTTGCACTATATAGACTTAACATATTCTCTCATGAATGCATTTCCAGCTGAATGTGATGTCAAACAAAGACCAGAAAAGACAGCAGACAAAAAGTTGGCAAAACAAGCAGCCCTTGGGGTGTCAACTAAATCTACAACAAAGAAGCTTAAGCAAGACCCCATCAAACGTCAGCCCAAGACTAAACCTGCCACTCCTTCCTCTCAGGGCCAAAATGTAGGGTCCATTCTGTCTCAAGTTCTCCAGACAGGAAGGTTTCAACCAGTTGGTGACACATTGACAGTTAAAGCTGGTCAAAATCTGGATCTCCGCTGCAAAGGCACCTCTGTACGCTGGAACTATCCTCATTACTTGCATGAGGATGATGAGGGAAGGTTAAAGTAAGTATAATTATTAGTGTATGGTATTAACTGTATTGTATAATTCATAGGTGGAATCCCACAGTTTAATTCCCCTTATGGTATAAAGCCTTGATTGGCAGTAACATGTCCTCCCTCACGCCAGTGGGCCCCCCTCTTCTTCCTATAATTGCTAGCACTGCAAAGTAAATAATATGACCATGTTAAGGGTGTATTACATGAGCAGATTTTCTGCCCGATGATCACTAACGAGCGTTCGTATGAAAGCTCGTTAGCGATCATCGTGCAGTGTAATACTGATGCCAATTGCCCAATGAATGCTTGCCTCGTTTGCCGGCAGCAGATCGCGGTGTCTAATTATGATCTGCCATCAGCAAACAACTAGATAGTATGGGGACAAGCGATGGCATAGTGATCACTCCTTCCCATGCTGTGTAGGAGATTGCTGCATTTAATAGTAGCGGTCTTCTCCGCTAGTGAGCAGGTGAACACTTCCCTCCCAACAATCATCTGCCTGATCGGGGTGTCTAGTACACCCTTTTTAGTCTTTTTTGCATCCTTTTAAGTTGTTTGAAGGAAACAAAGGAGTGTTAACAAGTAGCAATGGCCAAGCTCATCTGCCCTTTGGTCAAGGTTAATTTGTGCTTGATGGTGGAACTTACACCCATACCTCTCAAGCAACAGCATTATTGATGGTACTGGTCGTTTGGAGCAATAAAGAGGCAATATGTACATCCCTGCCGATCTAGGGTAATAAATGGGCTCATGGTTAACAGCTTTGCATATCTAGGGTAGTGAAGATGTTAATGAAACCATCTCTAGTCATCTTCAGTAATGGATGGATTCGCCTTTTCATATCTTGTGTCCATAGGGATATTTACCTCTCCAGCCCTATCCTGCTGTGAGAAGATGCTAAATGCAGTCAGGCTGTCTCATGATGCTCATAATGTTCACCTTCTCTACTAGCTCTACACTTTGTAGAAGTGTAAAAGTCATATCTTAATCAAATTAATAATCTGCCATTTTATTATTATATATAGGATAAAACACTTTGGACGTTACAGTCAGCTCATCCTGGTTAACACCTCAGCAGCCGACACAGGGGAATTCAGTTGTGGAGGTTACCAGTGCAGTGGACATGACTGCCATGACGGAGAAGAGAAAACCGGCAAGACCTATGTGTTTGTCACAGGTGAGCTAAATGGGTTGTACTACTAATATAAATGTATCGCGCCCAACAGATATCGCTGTTATATCACTTTCCCCAACTACCAACATTTATCAAAACTGCCTTATTCTAAAGTTATTAGCCTACCTGTGCACCCTGCGGCAAATCTGTTTCAATATTCAGTTGCTGTAGGTTATGTCCTGCATTGGAGTCTTGTAATGTAAGATGCAGAGGCGTCACTACAGCGGGGCAAGGTTATTCCTTGCCCCCCGCTGATTCCCCTTTAAAACCAGTGCCATCTTTAACGCGCGGCAGCTGCCCCGGGCCCAGTTGCTACTGGGGGGCCCAAGGCAGCTGCCTCTTGAGCCCTGCTGGCCGGCGAATACTAATGAAGCGCTTCCATTTTGGAAGCGCTCATTAGTACCGGAGGACCAGGAAGCGGTGAACGCTCTGTACTTACCCTTCCTGGTCGTCGGCTGTGCAGGGCTGCACACAGCGTGAGACACTTTGTGATGTCACGCTGTGCATGCCAGTTCAGAGCACAGCCGACAGCAGGAGGAAGAAAATCGCGGGCGGCGAGGAACGGCGGTGTCCAGAAGCAGGAAAGGTAAGTGTTTTTTTATTTTATAAACAAAAAATAGGCTGCTGGGGGCATAATGGGGGCTAATGAGAGGCATAATGGGGGCTAATAATGGGGGCTAATGAGAGGCATAATGGGGGCTAATAAGGAATATGGGAGCTAATGAGGCATAAGGGCTGATAATGTGGGCTAATAAGGCATAAGGGATGATAATGGGGGCTAATGAGGCATAAGGGCTGATATGGGGGCTAATGAGAGGCATAATGGGGGCTAATGAGGCATAAGGGCTTATAATGGGGGCTAATGAGGCAAAAGAGCTGATATGGGGGCTAATGAGGCATAAGGGCTGATATGGGGGCTAATAAGGCATAAGGGCTGATATGGGGGCTAATGAGGCATGAGGGCTGATATGGGGGCTAATGAGAGGCATGGGGGCTGATATGGGGGTCATGAGAGGCATAATGGGGGCTAATGAGAGGCATGGGGGCTGATTTGGGGGTGATGAGAGGCATAATGGGGGCTAATGAGAGGCATAATAACAGTGTCATCCATAGATCCCCCATAACAGTGTCATCCACAGATGCCTCATAACACTGTCATGCACAGTTGCCCCCATAACAGTGTGTCATCCACAGATCCCCTATAACAGTGCGCCTGCGCACTGAGGAGAGACAGAAAGGAGGGGATAGAATCTGCGGAAGCAAGCAGAGGACGGCACAGCAGACGACTGAATAGCTTTTTTTGTAAGTAAATTGTTTTATTAGAAATGTATCCCTGCATAACGCAATACTCTTATATTTTGTAATCTTATTTATATATACTTATTTAGTTTTTTTCAGTAGTATGATTAAGTGGTGAAAATTATTAGTGCCCCCCCCATTTTTGACTGTGGTATCTTATGTGCCTGTAACGGTCACGTACACACACACACACAGGGCTAGGGAAGTGACCACTGTGCTCCACCCTCACCCCTGGCCCTGCCTACTTGCCTCGCGAGTCCTAATGACAGGGGACAACTGGTTGGCAATCCCTAGCTTGGAATAAGTGCAGGGATGACAGACAGACAAACAACAGAATGTGAACGGACCGAGTCAATACCAGGAAATCTACAAAGTACAAATGGAGCAAGCAGAGAATAGTCAGGAGAAGCCGGGGTCATAAATACCAGGAGAGTCGTGAAGTACCAAAGGAGTCAGCAGAGGATCGTCAGGAGTTCAGCAGGGGGTCAGTACGCCAGGAAAGACAAAATCGCAGGTGGAACCTAAATAACAGGCAATCTGTGGCCAGCAGATTGCCTGTTTAAATAGGGAGCTAGAGGGGTCATGTGACGTGACCAGCGTCACATGACTTCACACAGACTACACAGCCGAGCACCGAGTGATCAGCTCGGCGCTTAGCCCTAAAACCATTAGCATGAATGCAGATAGATGCACACATAGTATTATCAGGAGCGCGGGTGACGCTGGACGCACTGATGATGCGCGCGCGCTCTGGACGTGCCCGCCTCCTAGACGGCGCCGTGACAGTACCCCCCCTTTTACGCGGGGCCACCGGACCCAAGGACTCAGGTGACGGCTTCTCGGGATGATCCTCATGAAATTTCTTAACCAGTCTAGGGGCATGAACCTCCCTAGCTGGTACCCAAGACCTCTCCTCAGGTCCATAGCCCTTCCAGTGCACCAGATACTGCAAGGAATTACGCACTCTCCTGACATCCACAATTTTAGATACCACATACTCCACAGAATCCTTAACCAGAACAGGCAGAGGCGCGGCTTGTGACGGTACAATAGGTTCGATGTATTTTTTTAGTAGGGACTTGTGAAATACATCGTGAATGTGGAACGAGTTGGACAATTCTAACCTAAATGATACAGGATTAATCACCTCTACGATTTTGTACGGCCCTACAAAGCGAGGAGCAAACTTTCTTGAAGTAACTTTGAGTGAAAGATTTTTAGAGGACAACCACACCTTATCACCCACCTGAAAGTTCACCCCCGTGGAACGTCTCCTATTGGCCTTGACTCTTTGAGTATCTTGAGCCTTTTCCAGGTTCGATTGAACCCGAGCCCATACTGTGCACAGTTCAGAGGAGAGCCTATTCGCCTCAGGGTTAGAGGAGGAGACGGATGACCCAGAAAGAAAATGAGGATGAAAGCCATAGTTACAAAAAAAAGGAGAGACCCCAGCAGAGGAATTAACACGGTTATTCAGAGCAAACTCGGCTAATGGAAGGTATTTCACCCACAACTGTTGATCATCTGCAACATATGCCCTGAGAAATTTTTCCACCGACTGATTGAGGCGCTCAGTCAGTCCATTACTTTCAGGGTGATAAGCAGATGAAAAGGACAGAGAAATCCGGCATCTCAGACAGAAGGCCCTCCAAAACTTGGACACAAACTGCACACCCCTGTCAGATACAATATTTTCTGGAATGCCATGTAAACGTACAATTTGTTCCACAAACAAAGATGCTAGGGTCTTCACACTAGGGAGTTTAGGCAGGGGAATAAAGTGAGCCATCTTGCTGAATCTATCGACCACTACCCAAACCACAGTTTTACCAACTGCAGGTGGCAGATCAGTGATAAAATCCATCGAGATATGAGACCAGGGTCTACTGGGAATGGGTAAGGGTCGTAGGTCCCCAGCCGGGCGAGTCCTAGGGGTCTTAGACCTCGCACAAACCTCACAGGCCAACACATAAGACTTGACGTCTCTAGTTAAAGTAGGCCACCAGAATGATCTGGAAACCAGCTCTTTAGTGCCCTCAATGCCCGGATGTCCACAAAAAACAGAGTCATGACACTCACCCAGCAGTTGGAGACGAAACTGTACGGGAACAAACAACTTATCTGTAGGAGTGGATGGCGGAGCTAGGTGTTGTTCAACCTTGATGAGAGTCGTGATGTCCTGAGACAAGGCTGCTACGAAGACCTTAGCTGGTAAAATGGTTTCAGGTGGAGTCTCTGTAGGCTGGTACGCACAGAAACTCAGAGAGAGTGCGTCGGCCTTCACGTTTCTACTTCCAGGTCTGAAAGTTATGGGAAAAATTAAAGCGAGTAAAAAACAATGCCCATTTAGCCTGACGGGGATTTAACCTTTTAGCCGACTCGAGAAACATTAGGTTCTTATGATCGGTAACAACAGTAACACAATGTTTTGCCCCCTCAAGAAAATTTCTCCATTCTTCAAATGCCCACTTAATGGCCAGTAACTCCCGATTTCCTATGTCATAATTTCTCTCAGAGGGGGAAAACTTTCTGGAAAAAAAAGCACAAGGTCTCAGGTTAGTGAGGGTAGCAGGACCTTGCGAGAGGACTGCTCCTGCCCCGTGCTCAGAAGCATCCACCTCCACGATAAAAGTTTTTTCCTGATCTGGCTGGGTTAGAACGGGAGCGCTACTGAAAGCATCCTTTAGGGTTTCAAATGAATCTAAGGTATGTGGTCCAATTTTCCAGATCCGCCCCTTTTTTAGTGAGGTCGGTCAGTGGTCTAGCGATTACTGAGAAATTCTTTATGAACTTACGGTAGTAGTTAGCGAATCCAAGGAAACTTTGTAAGGCCTTTAAGGATGATGGTCTTACCCATCCCTTAATCGCTAAAACCTTGCTAGGATCCATATTTATGGCATGGGGAGTCAGAACATGTCCGAGAAATATAATCTCCTGCACCCCAAAAACACATTTTTCCTGTTTAGCAGATAATTGGTTCTCTCTCAACACCTCCAACAACTGTCTAACATGAAACACATGACTCTTAAAATCAGGGGAAAATATCAAAATGTCGTCGAGATATACAATGACAAATTTTCCCAAGAACTCCCTAAGAATATCGTTCATGAAATTTTGGAACACAGCCGGGGCATTGCTGAGTCCAAAAGGCATAACGAGATATTCAAAGTGACCAGCCGGGGTATTGAATGCTGTTTTCCACTCGTCCCCCTCCTTGATTCGGATTAAATTGTATGCTCCTCTTAAATCAATCTTAGAAAACCAGGCCGCCCCTAATACCTGGTTAAATAAATCCGGAATCAATGGGAGGGAGTACCTAAGTATTCCGGATAGTGATCTCATTTAATTTCCGGTAATCTATACAGGGTCTAAGACCACCATCCTTCTTCTTAACAAAGAAAAACCCCGCCCCCATGGGAGAAACCGAGGGTCTAATGTGCCCCTTAATGAGACTCTCCTTAATGTAATCTTCCATGGCCTCACGTTCAGGTTTGGAAAGATTGTAAATACGCCCCTTAGGAAACCTTACCCCCTTCTCCAGGACTATGGCGCAATCATAAGGTCTATGGGGAGGAAGAGCCTCTGTGGACGACGATGAGAACACATCAGCATACTCCTTTATGACTGCAGGTAATACCTCAGTCTCCACAGAGAACCCAACCCGTATTCTAGCCAAACACGAGCCGCACTCAGATCCCCAACTCACCAGTTCCTCTCTGGTCCAATCAATCGTAGGATTGTGTAATTGGAGCCACGGCATCCCCAATACCACCTCGACTGGTAAGTTCTCTAGGACTAACAGGGAACATTTCTCTAAGTGGCACACTCCCACAGCTAAGGAAATCTCTGAGGTACATGACCTCACAGTACCCCCCACCAGGGGAGTGGAGTCGATGCCCATGATATGGATGGGCGTGGGTAAAACAAAAATTGGAATACCCTGTCTAGTAGCATACCCCTGGTCAATAAAGCTGGCCGCTGAGCCCGAATCTATAAAGGCCTGACCCAACCACTTATTAGAACCAAGAGAAATTGTTATAGGAACTAAAAGCTTACTCTTAGTAATAACAGGGAGTACCTGGTCCCTTGGTGGTCTTGTCTTGGAAGCCTTATCAGAAAGGATCCTCTTTGGACACTGATTGATCCAATGGTCAGGATCTCCACAGTAGAAACAGATCCCACGTCTGCGGCGCTGATCCCCTCTGGTCATCCCAATTTGCATAGGTTCTTCAGAGGAGACCTCCACACCACTCCTGGTGCAACCCTCAGACTGGACCAGTACCTGAAAAGAGAACTGTCGTTCCTGTCGTCTTTCTCTCACACGTCGGTCGAGTCGGACTGCTAGGGTCAGAGTCTCCTCAAGAGTCTCAGGGAGCTGATAACTCACTAGTAGGTCTTTTAGATTATCAGATAGGCCTGACCTGAATTGACACTTAAGAGCTGGCTCATTCCACCCTGAGGGAACACACCACCTTCTAAATTGGGTGCAATACTCCTCCGCAGAGAGGTTGCCTTGAACCAATGCTTTCAGCGCAGTTTCGGCTACCAGGGCCCTGTCTGGTTCATCATACAGGGTACCCAGAGCCACCAGGAGCCTGAAAACCTCTACCGTGGTTAAACAACTAGCATCAGGGGGTAAAGAAAAGGCCCACTCCTGGGGATCCCCTGTAAGCGGGAAATAACAATGCCCACCCGTTGGCTTTCCGACCCGGAAGACAAGGGGCGTAAACTAAAATACAATTTACAGCTCTCCTTAAAGGAGTGAAACTTCCTCCGAACTCCAGAGAAGGGCTCTGGAAGCTTGATCAGTGGCTCCATATGAGGGCTCAAGTTCGGACCAGAGGCCTGAGGAGCAGCGGCGTATTGTCCTATTTCTAGGGAAAGAATCTTCTCCCCTAGCTCCTGCACCATCTGCGTCAGGTTTGACACATGCTCAGTCAGGGTCACTAGAGGATTCATGGTACAGTGGTTTCAGTAGGCCTGTTATTATGTAACGGTCACGTACACACACACACAGGGGGAGGGAAGTGACCACTGTGCTCCACCCTCACCCCTGGCCCCGCCTACTTGCCTCGCGAGTCCTAATGACAGGGGACAACTGGACGGCAATCCCTAGCTTGGAATAAGTGCAGGGATGACAGACAGACAAACAACAGAATGTGAACGGACCGAGTCAATACCAGGAAATCTACAAAGTACAAATGGAGCAAGCAGAGAATAGTCAGGAGAAGCCGGGGTCATAAATACCAGGAGAGTCGTGAAGTACCAAAGGAGTCAGCAGAGGATCGTCAGGAGTTCAGCAGGGGGTCAGTACGCCAGGAAAGACAAAATCGCAGGTGGAACCTAAATAACAGGCAATCTGTGGCCAGCAGATTGCCTGTTTAAATAGGTAGCTAGAGGGGTCATGTGACGTGGCCAGCGTCACATGACTTCACACAGACTACACAGCCTAGCACCGAGTGATCAGCTCGGTGCTCAGCCCTAAAACCATTAGCATGAATGCAGATAGATGCACACATAGTATTATCAGGAGCGCGGGTGACGCTGGACGCACTGATGATGCGCGCGCGCTCTGGACGTGCCCGCCTCCTAGACGGCGCCGTGACAGTGCCCCCCCTATATATTGTTCCTAGAGTCGCCACTGGTAAGATTTAGGACGTATCATTGGTAAGAACCAGGGGCATGGTTAATGTCACATAATCTGCTGATGGCAGGACACATCTCACAGACACTTGACAAACCAGGAAGTAAGATGCAAGCATGGGGGATAAGAAAAAACTGCAAATGAGATAAATTTGAAGATAAAAACAATCCAAGAATGAATGGGACCTACAGTAACTGATGAAAAGTAGTTTACGGCACCAGAAACTTAGTCAAAAGGCAGAAATCAGACTAGAATATACAAACTCCATGATGATAGGTGTTATTTGAAGTTTCTGGACCCAAATAAAAAACAAAACACGAGCAAATATAATATTCCCAGTAACCCATATGCAACAGCATATGAACAATACCCATTCCCCCATATGTATAACATATAACATAAACATACAGGAGGAGGTCCTTGAAGCCCCAAACAATGATATCACCCCCTCCGGGGTAGGCCATCTTGTCCCCAGCCGATGAGCGCCAGCACGGAGGCACCACTGATGGCCCCTTAACACAACCAGAACCAACCATCAACCATGGGAGTCCAGCCCCAACCATGGAGCCCTCCGTTCATTCCTTCCGACCTTTTCTCCAACTCCAAGGACCTCCCACCGCCACCAACGCGCAGACTTGACCACCCTTAAGACTGCGCGTCCCTCCTTACATCCAGCGCAGTCGGGCCAGACACCACATGTCAATGCCAACTGCATTGAGATGTACTCCATCTTCCTGCCAAAGCCCCCCAAGGCCTTTTTCTAACTCCATATGCCTAACCGCCACCGCGCCGTTCCATAAAATGCCCACTCGATTAACCGATTAACTTTAATATGGGCCCTATTCACAGCCTCGACTGATCGAGCTCCACACCATACCCTACGCGGAACAATGTTGGACCATACGGTCACCAACTTCGGGAACAAAGGCCACAATCTGAGTATGTCACACTTAGGCCCCTTTCACACGGGCGAGTATTCCGCGCGGATGCGATGCGTGAGTTGAACGCATTGCACCCGCACGGAATCCGGACCCATTCATTTCTATGGGGCTGTGCACACGAGCGGTGATTTTCACGCATCACTTGTGCGTTGCGTGAAAATCGCAGCATGCTCCTCTGTGTTCGTTTTTCACGTAACGCAGGCCCCATAGAAATGAATGGGGTTGGGTGAAAATCCCAAGCAAGTGCGGATGCGGTGCGATTTTCACGCAAGGTTGCTAGGTGACGATCGGGATGGGGACCCGATTATTATTATTTCCCCTTATAACATGGTTATAAGGGAAAATAATAGCATTCTGAATACAGAATGCATAGTACAATAGCGCTGGAGGGGTTAAAAATAAAAAATAAAAAATTTAACTCACCTTAATCCACTTGTTCGCGCAGCCGGCATCTCTTCTGTCTCTAACTGTGAGCAATAGGACCTTCGATGACGTCACTACGCTCATCACATGATCCATCACCATGGTGATGGATCATGTGATGGACCATGTGATGAACACCATACAGGCACATTGAACACCCGGGAATCGCATACAGGACTACCTTGCCTCCCTTCCACATCCATCTTTGACAGGCGGATGCAGAACTCTACCCTATCCATAAATATACATTAACATCCTCTGCAAGCAACCCCCCAACCCACCGAATCGTAGGAGAAACAAGAAATCCTAACCTCATGGCCCAAAAAAACGCCAAAGAAAATGCTAACCAAAATAGCTGCGTCTCTCAAGAAGAACTGCAGACTGCTGATACTTGCTACCCTAAATCCGAAAGCAAGGCAAAAGAAACCGGATCGACGCCCATCTTCCCCTACTTACAACCACCGCCACCCCTTAAACGCGCGGCCAACCAGAAAAGACTTGGTGAAGTCCGTCATCTTGTGCAACTTAAAAGCGATGGCTACTCCCGCAACATACCTATTCACTTTGGACACCGACCACCCTTCCTCCCTGCAATGCCCCAGAAAAAAACAATAAAGGCACTTCTAAATCACCCTCACTAGTCCCCAGCCTAACACACCACTCCTCCCAGCAACACCACGCCTTAATATAAGTATCCCACGTACCGGGCGCCAAAGATGACTGGATGAGCACCACTACTGTGCTGCCAATAGATCCCACAGGCAACCCGGGCATGACAGCCTAACTTCCTCCGTCTCCGGGGGCCAACTGCAGAAATTGTTCCCACTGTGAACGAGAGAGGGAATCAGCAATACAATTGTCAACCCCAGGTATATGCACCACCACCACCCAAGCATTCAGTAATAAGCATTCCAGCACCAAACGCTGTAACAGCCTCGCTACCAAAGGTGACGACGCTGACAACTTGTTAATCGCCTGAACAACAGTTATCACAATGGAAACTGATCTTTTTGTTACAGAAAAGCTCTCTCCAAAGCATCACTGCCACCACTATTGGAAAGAGCTCCAATAAGGACAAATTATTAGCCCAACCCTTCATCACCCAGCTACAGTGGGATGCGAAAGTTTGGGCAACTTTGTTAATCGTCATGATTTTCCTGTATAAATCGTTGGTTGTTACGATAAAAAATGTCAGTTAAATATATCATATAGGAGACACACACAGTGATATTTGAGAGGTGAAATGAAGTTTATTGGATTTACAGAAAGTGTGCTATAATTGTTTAAACAAAATTAGGCAGGTGCATAAATTTGGGCACTGTTGTCATTTTATTGATTCCAAAACCTTTAGAACTAATTATTGGAACTCAAATTGGCTTGGTAAGCTCAGTGACCCCTGACCTACATACACAGGTGAATCCAATTATGAGAAAGAGTATTTAAGGGGGTCAATTGTAAGTTTCCCTCCTCTTTTAATTTTCTCTGAAGAGAAGCAACATGGGGGTCTCAAAACAACTCTCAAATGACCTGAAGACAAAGATTGTTCACCATCATGGTTTAGGGGAAGGATACAGAAAGCTGTCTCAGAGATTTCAGCTGTCTGTTTCCACAGTTAGGAACATATTGAGGAAATGGAAGACCACAGGCTCAGTTCAAGTTAAGGCTCGAAGTGGCAGAGCAAGAAAAATCTCGGATAGACAGAAGCGACGAATGGTGAGAACAGTCAGAGTCAACCCACAGACCAGCACCAAAGACCTACAAAATCATCTTGCTGCAGATGGAGTCACTGTGCATCGTTCAACCATTCAGCACACTTTACACAAGGAGATGCTGTATGTGAGAGTGATGCAGAGGAAGCCTTTTCTCTGCCCACAGCACAAAAAGTGCCGCTTGAGTTGGGCTAAAGCATATTTGAACAAGCCAGCTTCATTTTGGAATAAGGTGCTGTGGACTGATGAAACTAAAATTGAGTTATTTGGCTATAACAAGGGGCGTTATGCATGGAGGAAAAAGAACACGGCATTCCAAGAAAAACACCTGCTACCTACAGTAAAATATGGTGGTGGTTCCATCATGCTGTGGGGCTGTGTGGCCAGTGCAGGGACTGGGAATCTTGTCAAAGTTGAGGGACGCATGGATTCCACTCAGTATCGGCAGATTCTGGAGACCAATGTCCAGGAATCAGTGACAAAGCTGAAGCTGCGCCGGGGCTAGATCTTTCAACAAGACAACGACCCTAAACACTGCTCAAATCCACTAAGGCATTTATGCAGAGGAACAAGTACAACGTTCTGGAATGGCCATCTCAGTCCCCAGACCTGAATATAATTGAAAATCTGTGGTGTGACTTAAAGAGAGCTGTCCATGCTCGGAAGCCATCAAACCTGAATGAACTAAAGATGTTTTGTAAAGAGGAATGGTCCAAAATACCTTCAACCAGAATCCAGACTCTCATTGGAACCTACAGGAAGCGTTTAGAGGCTGTAATTTCTGCAAAAGGAGGATCTACTAAATATTGATTTCATTTCTTTTTTGTGGTGCCCAAATTTATGCACCTGCCTAATTTTGTTTAAACAATTATAGCACACTTTCTGTAAATCCAATAAACTTCATTTCACTTCTCAAATATCACTGTGTGTGTCTCCTATATGATATATTTAACTGACATTTTTTATCGTAACAACCAACGATTTATACAGGAAAATCATGACGATTAACAAGGTTGCCCAAACTTTCGCATCCCACTGTATCTGGCCACACAATATACCCCAAAACCACAACACCCAGCCGCATCTGTAAATAGCTCAAAATCAAAAGAATCTACTACATCCCCCATAAACAGTAACCTGCCATTGTATGTATCTAAAAAAGAACTCCAAACATGTAAATCTGCCCTCAACTCCCTGTCCAACCGCACGTAATGATGCAGCATAGACACCCCGGCCGCCGCCCCCGCAAATCACTGACTAAAAACCCTGTCCATAGGCATAATCCTACACTCAAAATTAAGTTTGCCTAGTAAGGATTGAAGCTCACGTAACTGAATCTTATGTAAATGCCCCGCCCTTAACATCTCCTTCTTCAAATCCATGAGTTTATCCAGGGGCAATCGACATTTCATCCTCACGGTATCAATCACTATCCATAGAAAACTCAACTCTGTAGCTGGACCCACGTTTTTTTTTTCCGTCACCAAAGGTACCCCAAAACTAGCGAACAACGTGCACAACAACGTCGAACAAACCCACGAATCCGAGGGACTAATGCATAAGAAGTCATCCAAGTAATGGATGATAGACTTACACCCCGCTGCATCCGCCACCACCCATTTCAAAAAGGAGCTAAACGTCTCAAAATACGCGCATGATAGGGAACATCCCATCGGCAAACACCGGTCAACGAAAAAAACCTCTTCCCAGAAACACCCCAAAAGATGCAACAACTGAAACGCCGATTTAATATTCGTCTTAGTTAACAACGCCCCTGTACTAAATTTACGAACCCATGCCACTGCCGTGTCGAATGAGGTATAAAACATGGAACATATATCCGGGTCAATAGCATCATTGACCGACGAAACTTATTCACCTCCCTCTTTGGAACCACCCTTAACGGGGACAAACGTAAATCAACCAAAGGAGGTTCCAAAAACGGTCCCGCCATCCTACCCAACCTGACTTCCTTGGCTAATTTCTCAGGAACCACCTAAGGACGATCCAAGGGCTCATTCACACGACCGTGGTTTTGTTCCGCATCCGAGCCGCATTTTTTGCGGCTCGGATGCGGACCCATTCACTTCAATGGGGCCGCAAAAGATGCGGATAACACTCTGTGTGCTGTCCGCATCTGTTGCTTCGTTCCGTGGCCCCGCAAAAATTTGTCCGTTTTGCGGACAAGAATAGGCATTTATATAAAGGGTCGTCCGTTCCGTTCTGCAAATTGTAGAAGGAACACGGGCGGCATCTGTGTTTTGCGAATCTGCAATTTGCGGACCGCAAAACACGGCACGGTCATCTGAACAAGCCCTAAGGCTGATTTCAAATTATTTTTAACCAACACTGGCCCAGATGGACGAAACAGAATCTGAAACCCAACCAAAACCCCCCCACCCTTAACAAATCTGCCGCCGCCCTATCTGGATATCTATTTAGAAACAGCTCTACCCTTTCCAACCGAACCGGCGTCTCCCCCTTTGCTATGGGGTTCCCCCCCTTTCTGTTTGTTCCCCTTAAAACAACGTGTGGCTCCATGAGCCCCCCTACACGCTGAGCACTCATGCTTAAACTTGCATTTTGTTCCAAATTTACAGCTCCCTTCATTAACCACTTACCGTCACGCTAACGCCGAAAGGCGTCATTTCTGCGGCGCTCCCAGGTCACACTAACGCCGATTGGCGTCATCTCGCGTGAGCCGAGATTTACTGTGAACGCGCGCACACAGGCGCGCGCGCTCACAGGAACGGAAGGTAAGAGAGTTGATCTCCAGCCTGCCAGCGGCGATCGTTCGCTGGCAGGCTGGAGATGTGATTTTTTTTAACCCCTAACAGGTATATTAGACGCTGTTTTGATAACAGCGTCTAATATACCTGCTACCTGGTCCTCTGGTGGTCCCCTTTGTTTGGATCGACCACCAGAGGACACAGGTAGCTCAGTAAAGTAGCACCAAGCACCACTACACTACACTACACCCCCCCCCCCCGTCACTTATTAACCCCTTATTAGCCCCTGATCACCCCTGATCACCCCATATAGACTCCCTGATCACTCCCCTGTCATTGATTACCCCCCTGTCATTGATCACACCCCTGTAAAGCTCCATTCAGATGTCCGCATGATTTTTACGGATCCACTGATAGATGGATCGGATCCGCAAAACGCACACGGACGTCTGAATGGAGCCTTACAGGGGCGTGATCAATGACTGTGGTGATCACCCCATATAGACTCCCTGATCACCCCCTGTCATTGATTACACCCCTGTCATTGATCACACCCCTGTAAAGCTCCATTCAGACGTCCGCATGATTTTTACGGATCCACTGATAGATGGATCGGATCCGCAAAACACATACAGGCGTCTCCCTGGAGCCTTCCAGGGGGGGTGATCACCCCATATAGACTCCCTGATCACCCCCCTGTCATTGATCACCCCCCCTGTCAGGCTGCATTCAGATGTCCGTATGATTTTTACGGATCCACGGATACATGGATCAGATCCGCAAAACACATACGGACATCTGAATGGAGCCTTACAGGGGCATGATCAATGACTGTGGTGATCACCCCATATAGACTCCCTGATCACCCCCCTGTCATTGATCACCCCCCCCTGTCATTGATCACCCCCCTGTCATTGATCACACCCCTGTAAAGCTCCATTCAGACGTCCGCATGATTTTTACGGATCCACTGATAGATGGATCGGATCCGCAAAATGCATACGGACGTCTGAATGGAGCCTTACAGGGGCGTGATCAATGACTGTGGTGATCACCCCATATAGACTCCCTGATCACCCCCCTATCATTGATTACCCCCCTGTCATTGATAACCCCCTGTAAAGCTCCATTCAGACGTCCGCATGATTTTTACGGATCCACTGATAGATGGATCGGATCCGCAAAACGCATACGGACGTCTGAATGGAGCCTTACAGGGGCATGATCAATGACTGTGGTGATCACCCCATATAGACTCCCTGATCACCCCCCTGTCATTGATTACCCCCCTGTCATTGATCACCCCCCTGTAAAGCTCCATTCAGACGTCCGCATGATTTTTACGGATCCACTGATAGATGGATCGGATCCGCAAAACACATACAGGCGTCTCCCTGGAGCCTTCCAGGGGGGGTGATCACCCCATATAGACTCCCTGATCACCCCCGTGTCATTGATCACCCCCCCTGTCAGGCTGCATTCAGATGTCTGTATGATTTTTACGGATCCACGGATACATGGATCGGATCCGCAAAACACATACGGACATCTGAATGGAGCCTTATAGGGGGGTGATCAATGACAGGGGGGTGATCACCCCATATAGACTCCCTGATCACCCCCCTGTCATTGATCACCCCCCTGTCATTGATCACCCCCCTGTAAGGCTCCATTCAGACATTTTTTTGGCCCAAGTTAGCGGAATTTTTTTTTTTTTTTCTTACAAAGTCTCATATTCCACTAACTTGTGTCAAAAAATAAAATCTCACATGAACTCACCATACCCCTCACGGAATCCAAATGCGTAAAATTTTTTAGACATTTATATTCCAGACTTCTTCTCACGCTTTAGGGCCCCTAGAATGCCAGGGCAGTATAAATACCCCACATGTGACCCCATTTAGGAAAGAAGACACCCCCAGGTATTCCGTGAGGGGCATATTGAGTCCATGAAAGATTGATATTTTTGTCCCAAGTTAGCGGAAAGGGAGACTTTGTGAGAAAAAAATAAAAAATATCAATTTCCGCTAACTTGTGCCAAAAAACAAAATTTCTATGAACTCGCCATGCCCCTCATTGAATACCTTGGGGTGTCTTCTTTCCAAAATGGGGTCACATGTGGGGTATTTATACTGCCCTGGCATTCTAGGGGCCCCAAAGCATGAGAAGAAGTCTGGGATCCAAATGTCTAAAAATGCCCTCCTAAAAGGAATTTGGGCACCTTTGCGCATCTAGGCTGCAAAAAAGTGTCACACATCTGGTATCGCCGTACTCAGGAGAAGTTGGGGAATGTGTTTTGGGGTGTCATTTTACATATACCCATGCTGGGTGAGAGAAATATCTTGGTCATATGCCAACTTTGTATAAAAAAATGGGAAAAGTTGTCTTTTGCCAAGATATTTCTCTCACCCAGCATGGGTATATGTAAAATGACACCGCAAAACACATTCCCCAACTTCTCCTGAGTACGGAGATACCAGATGTGTGACACTTTTTTGCAGCCTAGGTGGGCAAAGGGGCCCATATTCCAAAGAGCACCTTTCGGATTTCACAGGTCATTTACCTACTTACCACACATTAGGGCCCCTGGAAAATGCCAGGGCAGTATAACTACCCCACAAGTGACCCCATTTTGGAAAGAAGACACCCCAAGGTATTCCGTGAGGGGCATGGCGAGTTCCTAGAATTTTTTATTTTTTGTCACAAGTTAGTGGAAAATGATGATTTTCTTTTTTTTTTTTTTCATACAAAGTCTCATATTCCACTAACTTGTGACAAAAAATAAAAACTTCCATGAACTCACTATGCCCATCAGCGAATACCTTGGGGTCTCTTCTTTCCAAAATGGGGTCACTTGTGGGGTAGTTATACTGCCCTGGCATTCTAGGGGCCCAAATGTGTGGTAAGGAGTTTGAAATCAAATTCTGTAAAAAATGACCAGTGAAATCCGAAAGGTGCTCTTTGGAATATGGGCCCCTTTGCCCACCTAGGCTGCAAAAAAGTGTCACACATCTGGTATCTCCGTACTCAGGAGAAGTTGGGGAATGTGTTTTGGGGTGTCATTTTACATATACCCATGCTGGGTGAGAGAAATATCTTAGCAAATGACAACTTTTCCCATTTTTTTATACAAAGTTGGCATTTGACCAAGATATTTATCTCACCCAGCATGGGTATATGTAAAAAGACACCCCAAAACACATTCCTCAACTTCTCCTGAATACAGAGATACCAGATGTGTGACACTTTTTTGCAGCCTAGGTGGGCAAAGGGGCCCATATTCCAAAGAGCACCTTTCGGATTTCACTGGTCATTTTTTACAGAATTTGATTTCAAACTCCTTACCACACATTTGGGCCCCTAGAATGCCAGGGCAGTAGAACTACCCCACAAGTGACCCCATTTTGGAAAGAAGAGACCCCAAGGTATTTCGTGATAGGCATAGTGAGTTCATAGAACTTTTTATTTTTTGTCACAAGTTAGTGGAATATGAGACTTTGTAAGAAAAAAAAAAAATCAAAAAAAAAAATCATCATTTTCCGCTAACTTGTGACAAAAAATAAAAAGTTCTATGAACTCACTATGCCCATCAGCGAATAGGGTGTGTACTTTCCGAAATGGGGTCATTTGTGGGGTGTTTGTACTGTCTGGGCATTGTAGAACCTCAGGAAACATGACAGGTGCTCACAAAGTCAGAGCTGCTTCAAAAAGCGGAAATTCACATTTTTGTACCATAGTTTGTAAACGCTATAACTTTTACCCAAACCATTTTTTTTTTACCCAAACATTTTTTTTTTATCAAAGACATGTGGAACAATAAATTTAGAGCAAAATTTATATATGGATCTCGTTTTTTTTGCAAAATTTTACAACTGAAAGTGAAAAATGTCATTTTTTTGCAAAAAAATCGTTAAATTTCGATTAATAACAAAAAAAGTAAAAATGTCAGCAGCAATGAAATACCACCAAATGAAAGCTCTATTAGTGAGAAGAAAAGGAGGTAAAATTCATTTGGGTGGTAAGTTGCATGACCGAGCAATAAACCGCTAAAGTTGTGGAGTGCCGATTTGTAAAAAAGGGCCTGGTCTTTAGGGGGGTATAAACCTGTGGTCCTTAAGTGGTTAAACAAGAAGCACAATCCTTTTGCGTGCACTGCCGCAAAACTGGATTGGCCTCCATTTCCAGATTCTCCCCGAAAGAACTGACCTGACCCGGGCCGTAACTTTTAACCACAAGGCAATATCCTTGTGATCCCACCTAATGTTAGTCCGAACTGCTTTCCGCTGCTGAAATTGCTCGTCGTATTGAAGCCACGCCTGGCCACCATACACACGATACGCCTCCCCAATTGGCATACAGATAACAGAACAATGCCGAACAACACTCCGGCATCTTTTCCCCTATCACGCTTGCCAATATCGCAAACGCCTGCAACCAATTCGGAAAAGTGTGTGGGATCAACCGATACCGCCACTTTTCCTCGTCTTCCTGTTTACTGTAATCCCTCTTAGCCCTATCCAAATTACATTTTTCCAAGGGGAGCAAGGAAAATATTTCCATATACTCCCCTTTCCATATTTGCTCGCACACCTCCTGTTTCAAATGTGTCCCCAATGGGTCCTCAAAACAAACGTATACCTCCCCTTTTGCTCTATCATCTAACCTAACTGTCTCATCATCCAACGGTTCCCCCGCCTGCGTCTCAACCGACACCGAGCCACCACGTGCCCCCGACGCAGCCCCCCAGGACCCAAGGGTCCACCACAACCCCCCACGCTGGCAACGGCGACCCCCCTGATGTCCCACACCCGACCAACAACCCTGTAAGACCGCCCAGTAACTGACCTAAACCCCTACCTAACTCCGCCGGGGGGGTCTCCAATCCCCCCACATTCCCATTGCATATAAAAGGCAATACAGTTCCTCAATTTATCTCACTTGGCTGCCTGGGTGCTGTGATCCCATCAGCCGCAGATCCAGAGTCCAGCTGATCTCTACTCTGTGTTGTCCCAGAAGATCCCGGCGACGACTTTTCACTCCCAGATCCACCAGCATCTCCCATGCAAGGGACGTTACCAGTGGCGACTCTAGGAACAATATATAGGGGGGGGGCACATAAGATACAACAGTCAAAAATGGGGGGCACTAATAATTTTCACCACTTAATCATACTACTGAAAAAAACTAAATAAGTATATATAAATAAGATTACAAAATACGAGAGAATTGCGGTATGCAGGGAGCGCATTTATAATAAAACAATTTACTTACAAAAGAAGCTATTCAGTCGTCTGCTGTGCCGTCCTCTGCTTGCTTCCGCGGATTCTATCCCCTCCTTTCTGACTCTCCTCAGTGCGCAGGCGTACTGTTATGGTGGATCTGTGGATGACACACTGTTATGGGGGCATCTGAGCATGACACAGTGTTATGAGGCATCTGTGGATGACACTGTTATGGGGGATCTATGGTTGACACTGTTATTATGCCTCTCATTAGACCCCATTATGCCTCTCATTAGCCCCCATTATGCCTATCATAGCCCCCATGCCTCTCATTAGCCCCCATTATGCCTCTCATGACCCCCATATCAGCCCCCATGCCTCTCATTAGTCCCCATATCAGTCCTTATGCCTCATTAGCCCCCATATCAGCCCTTATGCCTCATTAGCCCCCATTATAAGCCCTTATGCCTCATTAGCCTCCATTATCAGCCCTTATGCCTCATTAGCCCCCATATGCCTCATTAGCTCCTATATTCCTCATTAGCCCCCATTATGCCTCTCATTATCCCCCATATGCCTCATTAGCCCCTCCCATATGCCTCATTAGCCCCCATATGCCTCACTAGCCCCCATATGCCTCATTAGCCCCATATGCCTCATTAGCCCCCATATGCCTCATTAGCCCCCATTATGCCTCTCATTAGCCCCCATATCAGCCCTTATGCCTCATTAGCCCCCATTATCATCCCTTATGCCTCATTAACCCCAATTATCAGCCCTTATGCCTCATTAGCCCCCATATGCCTCATTAGCTCCCATATTCCTTATTAGCCCCCATTATGCCTCTCATTAGCCCCCATTATGCCTCTCATTAGCGTCAATATGCCTCATTAGCCCCCATATGCCTCACTAGCCCCCATATGCCTCATTAGCCCCCATTATGCTTCATTAACCCCATTATGCCTCATTAGCCCCCATTATGCCTCTAATTAGCCCACCTTATGCCTCCAGCAGCCTCATTTTTTATAAAATAAAAAAACACTTACCTTTCCTGCTTCTGGATGCCGCCGTTCCTCGCTGCCCGCGATTTTCTTCCTCCTGCTGTCGGCTGTGCTCTGAACTGGCGCGCACAGCGTGACGTCACAAAGCGCTTCATTAGTATTCACCGGCCAGCAGGGCTCAAGAGCCAGCTGCCTTGGGGCGCCCAGTAGCAACTGGGCCCGGGGCAGCTGCCGCGCGTTAAAGACGGCACTGGTTTTAAAGGGGAATCAGCGGGGGGGGGGGGGGGGGGGGGGGGGAGGGGCAAGGAATAACTTAGGGGGGGCAATTGCCCCCCTGTAGCGACGCCTTTGGACGTTACAGCCGTTGTTCCCGGATGCCTGCAAGGGAGAGAGGAGGCGGAGCCAGCTCCATGCTGCTCACAGGAGGAGAAGAGCTTGCTGCCACATGAGCCACAGCAGTTCAGTTTCGACCGCCATCCTGGTCCTGCAGAGGGGCCCCCTCCCCACCTGGACGAAGAGGTGGTCTGGCTCCCACGTTGCATGTCACCACTGCATGAAGTAGGGGTGACCGAGCCCGGCCACCCCCTGAGTCCCGCCTACCTTGCTGATTCCTTCTCCGCCAAGGCGCATGGGCAGTAGTCTGGCCCGCCACCTGTCTACGAGAAGGGTCCCTTGTGGGGCTCCTAATGCGGCTCTGGACTCTGGGGGGGCTGATCAGGACTGAGGTGCGCCGGCGGCTGGGCCCGCCGCGGCTGGTGAGAACAAGGCTGAGGCGAGACTGGTGCCTCAGCCACCCCCCCCGCAGGAGCCCTTGAAGCTGCTCCTGGACCCATCCTGCACCACGATAGAGCTTCAACCTGAGACATTTAGAAGATAAAGGGGTAACCTAATACACTGGTTAGCTTAGCTGGCTAGCTGATTAGCTTCCCCAATCCACAAAATGGCCCCTGTCTTCTTCCCACTCCCCCTTATAAAACCCCCATTTTAAAGGGACACTGACAGGCCCAATAAGCATATTTAGGTATATATATGACAGTACAGGTCTTATAAAGTGTATTAGAATTATCTAAGTATCCCCCCTGTTCACCTTATAAATACAGTAAACTGAAGTTTTATAACCTGCTTGAATCGTCTTCAATCTGCCCAATGGGCGGCGTTTCATCTCCACTTGCGCCCAGCCAGCCGCCCCAACTGCCGTTTTGAAGCGCCGCCCAGCTCATCAATATTCACTTTGCTGGGCGGCTACTACTGTCCCCGACTTCACAAGATCTGGCGCATGCCCAATACAATCCTATGGGCATCGGCCTCCGTCTCATCTTCAGCGCATGCGCCCGGCACCCTCACTGGCCGGGATCACATCGCGCCTGCGTACAGTCTGCATCTTAGAGGCCGCTTCAGCCTCTGCATTATGCGCATGCGCCGGGCACTGTTCAGCGTAGCGCTTCAGAGTGGGGACAGCAGAAGCCGCCCAGCTAAGTGAATATTGATGAGCTGGGCGGCGCTTCAAAACGGCAGTTGGGGCGAGGCTGGCTGGGGGCAAGTGGAGATAAAACGCCCCTTGGGCAGATTGAAGACGATTCAAGCAGGTTATAAAACTTCAGTTTACTGTATTTATAAGGTGGACAGGGGGGATACTTAGATGATTTTAATACACTTTATAAGACCTGTACTGTCATATATATACCTAAATATGCTTATTGGGCCTGTCAGTGTCCCTTTAAGCCCACCCCCCATGGACTCAAATTGGCCAACCCAGGCCAGGGGCTCCCTAACCAAACCCCCTGTCATGCCGGCCTCCCCTAAGGCCTTGCCCCCTGGTCCGGCCTATCCTTGCATAAGGTAAATGGATGTTTTTGCTGTAAAACTGCTACAATATCTAAATATACCCTTACAATCAGAAGGAAATATCACCAGATATGGTTTCATGATGCCACACTATTTTGGATTTTTAAGTGATTAGTCATTGTTGAGTCTATAAAATTACATATTTTTCTCTAAATCGTTTCGTTTAGATCCTCAGGAACTCTTTGTCCCGACAGAGGACTATTATGTGGTTGTCCAGCTCCGAACACGACAACCAGCATTACTTCCATGCCAGGTCACTAACCCACTAGCCAAGGTCACTCTGAATAGAGAGTTCCCACCAGAACAGATCCCTGTGGATGGCGTGAAGATTGCTTTTGACCTGAAGAAGGGATTCGTCATATACCAACCACATCCATCTCTTGCAGGATCGTTGTTCTGCATTGCAGAGCATGGAAATCTTCGACAGATGTCAACTAAGTACATGCTGATATATGTGCACTGTGAGTGCCTTTTCCATGTATCACCAACCTCCACAGATAACCATACAAGATTTAAAGGGTGTTTTCTGACCTCTAAAATAGTTAACCAAAAGTAATAGCAAAAAAACACCAAAATGCTGATCACGTAGATATGTGGTGTTCATAGTGGAACCCTTGTTGTGATCTTTGATTGCCTGCTATGATCAGGTGGAAGTAGACAACATGTCAACACTATGCAATGACAACAGGAAGGAGTGGGTGAGGCTTGAGACCAGCAGTGGTGTAAAATTAAAGTCAAGTCAAGTATGTTTGAACTGTTTTCAGGGATGGGACAAGTATAGACCACACCAATAGAACCATTATACCTCAGGCATGTGAGGGATGGAGCCTTTTCCGGGGGCAAGAGAATTTGTCCTAGCCATGAGTCTCTTTCCCTGGTTTATCCACATTAGGTCCAGTTCAGACGTTAGTACTATTTCTAGCTTAGGCTGCAGATTCATGGAGACTTTTGTTGTACCACAAACAACTTTTAAAGGGACTGTACAGTATTAGAAAAACATGGTTGCTGTCTTCTAAAAAACAGCAATACATGTGTCTACAGTCTGTGTTTGGTACTGCATATTTACTTAGAGTTGAGCTGCAGTACCAGTAACTTTTAACTGTTAGTACTGTGACCTCATTGACTGTTCAAATTTGGGTATTGTATCCCCAACTTTAGACACCATGCACATAGGTGTAGGGTGGATCCATGTTGTATGGCTCTCTGATTCGGACCTGCGTCCATGAAGAATACATTGCATAACAAAGGTACTATACAGCGGGACCTGGAATGCCTACATGGAGTGCCTACCTATAGGTTTCAGGCATATGGCAATACCAGGTGCATGGACCCTAAACATCATCTTCAAAAGTGTTATATGGTGATTATAAGGGTATTATTATCTCATAAAGTCACATGCCATTAGGACAGGACATCACTTTATAATCAGTGGCATTCCTATCTTTGGGACCCCCTCAATTCTAAGGAGAAAGGGGCTGCAGTACTGTGTCCCCTTCTACGTATTCCCCCAAAATTGAGCAGGAAAAAGCAGCCAGCCTACTCATACGCAGTTCCCTGCACAGCCAGATGGCCAGGAGAGCCGCTGTGAAGAGAAGTAGCATTACACCTGTGCTGTGGCCCCTTCATTCCCATGATTGTGGGTGTCTTTGATACATGGCATCACTTACAAAATGAGAATAATCCTTTAGGCTCATGCACATGGACCATAGCCTGTTTTTATTTTTTAGGTCCGCAAATTGCGGATCTGCAAAACACGGATACCGTCTGTGTGCATTCCACATTTTGCATAACGGAACATCCTGCCCTCTATAGAACTGTCCTATCCTGGACAAGAATAGGACATGTTTTATTGTTTTGCGTGTGCAATAGAAAAGACATATGGATGCGGACAGCACACAGTTTGCTGTCCACATCGTTTGCGGCCCAATTTGAAGTGAATGGGTCTGCATACAACCTGCATAAAATGCATATTAGATGAGTCAAAAAAATAAGTTTGTGTGCATGAGCCCTTAATCCCAAGTTGTACCAGGCAAGTTATAATTTTTCTAAATGTATAAGGGTGCTGCCAAAATCAGAAGTGGATCATTAAAGGAGGGAAAGGATTAAGGAGAGATACTACTTCTATTCTTGGTCTTGGATTCCAAAACAGCATAAAAAATCGGAATATGTGGCAGCTCCCTTATATCCCTGTCCGCGGTAATTTGCATATAAAATTGATTTTGAAGCAGGAAATGTGTACTGGGAAGAAAATTTGTACATTTTTATAAAGTTTTTTTTATATTTTGCAGACCCATCAGCCCCTCCTAAACCCACCATTGAAGCATCAGTGAAGTCAGTACATGCAGGAGAAAATTTTGTTCTCACGTGTACGGTTCTAGGTGAACTGGAGATCAGTGTGGAGTTTACCTGGGAATATCCAGGACAACAGGTAAAGAGAAGTGAATATTCGCCATATAAGATGTGTTATTTTTGTATGATCATGGGGGCACATTTATCCGTCTCGCCTGTTTTTAGGTGTACAATTAGACAGGCATATTTGCTTCGTCTGTCAGTCTATTGCCTATTATTTATAAAAAGTCGATGGTGATGGTGAGTTCACTAAAAGAGTTCAAGAGGGGCCTGGATGTATTTCTGGAGTGTAATAATATTACAGGCTATAGCTACTAGAGAGGGGTCATTGATCCAGGGAGTTATTCTGATTGCCTGATTGGAGTCGGGAAGGATTTTTTTCCCCCTAAAGTAAGGAAAATTTGCAGTATCCCACATATGTGTGAAAAGGGGACACTTCAAACATCTGAATATGTGTATATTGAACCTCAATGTATGGTATTTACTTTTTTCTGGCTGGCAATGTAATTACATCCTTTCTCCCCTAGGTGGTGCTGGCACAACATAGTATATATAGTGGGGGGGGTGTCTAGCTAAGAGAAGTTTAGAATGTAGTTGTTGAGAGGAGCAAGAAGCAAGCTCATGGAGGAGAGACACAGACTAAAGTCACCATGTAACGGCTGTACTTTCCTCTGGGCCTTGATCAAGCCTAGAGAGTATATCTACAGAAGACCAGCACCAGACAGTGAGTCTATACACAAGATGCAAGGAGACTAGTGAGGGTAACAGCTAACTAAGGCTTATGGGCCTCATTAGAACAAGTGACCAGGAGTAGCTTGTACTGAACACAACCAGATAATTTAGGCCAAATTGTCCTTATCACTAACTTAAAGGGGTTGACCACTCTTTAAATACTCTCCACTACAGTGTGGCAGGCAGGAAAAAAATGAAGTCCCTAATATACTTCATTAACCGCCTCCGGACCGCCTAACGCAGGATCGCGTTCCGGAGGCGGCAGCCCTGCGCAGAGTCACGCATATATGCGTCATCTCGCGAGACGCGAGATTTCGCTCAAAGCCGGCCCGCGCATGCGCATCGCGGGCCGGCAAAATTTAGAGGGGGGTCGGGTCATCAGCTTGCCAGCTGAAAAGCCAGATAACACATCATATTAGTAAATATGATGTGTTAAATGGCTTGTCTGCTCCTCTGCTGGTCCTTTTCGTCGGTTGGTTCCAGCAGAGGAGCAGACATCACAGTGAGTAGCACCAAACACTACACCTTAGCCCGAGATCACCCCCATCACCCGAATTAACCCCTTGATCACCCCTTGATCGCCCCTGTCAATCACCTAGTGAAAGGAAAAAAGTGATCAATGTAAACTGTCACATTTTTTTTTCACTGGTATTGACTGATAGGTTTTAGGATAGTTTAGGCCCCTTGGTTAGGTAGTTTAGCGTCAGTTAGCGCCCAGCCCACCGCACCGCAGTCACTGATTCGCTGATTAGCGTATCGCTAATCAGCATTTGTACTTGTATAGTATCTGTAAGTGATCAAAACTGATCACAGTCAGATCTATAATTGTATTAGTGTCGCCTTAGTTCGCCCTCCACCCAAAACGCAGTGTTTGCCCGATCAGGCCTGATCGGTTGCCCACACGTGCGTTATCCCACGCCCGCCCCGCCGCAGTGACAAAAAATATTATATTTTTTGATCACTGCACAATCACTTTCCAAGCGCTGCGGCGATAAAAAAATCAGTTTTGATATTTTTTATCAATCGCAGCAGCCTCCGGTACTTCGCTAGCCTCCCCTTTGTAAGACAGGCTTGCTTTTTTTCTTGAGTAGTCTCAAGGAATACCCCTAAATTTAGTAGTCCAAATGTCAAACAGGGGGTATTCTTCTGAAAAGGCCTACAGGCTTCTGACCCAGCCGGATGAGGAATGGGAACCCTCATCTGACGAATCTAGCGGGTCAGAATATGAACCTGGGTGAGAGAAATATCTTGGCAAAAGACAACTTTTCCCATTTTTTTTATACAAAGTTGGCATTTGACCAAGATATTTATCTCACCAAGCATGGGTATATGTAAAATGACACCCCAAAACACATTGCCCAACTTCTCCTGAGTACGGAGATACCACATGTGTGACACTTTTTTGCAGCCTAGGTGGGCAAAGGGGCCCACATTCCAAAGAGCACCTTTCGGATTTCACCGGCCATTTTTTACAGATTTTGATTTCAAACTACTTACCACACATTTGGGCCCCTAGAATGCAAGGGCAGTATAATTACCCCACAAGTGACCCCATTTTGGAAAGAAGACACCCCAAGGTATTCCGTGAGGGGCATGGCGAGTTCCTAGAATTTTTTTTTTTTTGTCACAAGTTAGCGGAAAATGATGATTTTTTATTATTTTTTTTCTTACAGAGTCTCATATTCCACTAACTTGTGACAAAAAATAAAAACTTCCATGAACTCACTATGCCCATCACCGAATACCTTGGGGTGTCTTCTTTCCAAAATGGGGTCACTTGTGGGGTAGTTATACTGCCCTGGGATTCTAGGGGCCCTAATGTGTGATAAGTAGTTTGAAATCAAAATCTGTAGAAAATGGCCGGTGAAATCCGAAAGGTGCTCTTTGGAATGTGGGCCCCTTTGCCCACCTAGGCTGCAAAAAAGTGTCACACATGTGGAATCTCCGTACTCAGGAGAAGTTGGGCAATGTGTTTTGGGGTGTCATTTTACATATACCCATGCTTGGTGAGATAAATATCTTGGTCAAATGCCAACTTTGTATAAAAAAATGGGAAAAGTTGTCTTTTGCCAAGATATTTCTCTCACCCAGCATGGGTATATGTAAAATGACACCCCAAAACACATTGCCCAACTTCTCCTGAGTACGGCGATACCACATGTGTGACACTTTTTTGCAGCCTAGGTGGGCAAAGGGGCCCACATTCCAAAGAGCACCTTTCGTATTTCACCGGCCATTTTTTACAGATTTTGATTTCAAACTACTTACCACACATTAGGGCCCCTAGAATGCCAGGGCAGTATAACTACCCCACAAGTGACCCCATTTTGGAAAGAAGACACCCCAAGGTATTCGCTGATTGGCATAGTGAGTTCATAGAAGTTTTCATTTTTTGTCACAAGTTAGTGGAATATGAGACTTTGTAAGAAAAAAAAAAATCATAGAAACATAGAATGTGTCGGCAGATAAGAACCATTTGGCCCATCTAGTCTGCCCAATATACTAAATACTATGGATAGCCCCTGGCTTTATCTTATATGTAGGATGGCCTTATGCCTATCCCATGCATGCTTAAACTCCTCCACTGTATTTGCAGCTGCCACTTCTGCAGGAAGGCTATTCCATGCATCCACTACTCTCTCAGTAAAGTAATACTTCCTGATATTACTTTTAAACCTTTGCCCCTCTAATTTAAAACTATGTCCTCTTGTAGCAGTTTTTCTTCTTTTAAATATTCTTTCCTCTTTTACCTTGTTGATTCCCTTTATGTATTTAAAAGTTTATATCATATCCCCTCTGTCTCTTCTTTCTTCCAAGCTATACATGTTAAGGTCCTTTAATCTTTCCTGGTAAGTTTTATCCTGCAATCCATGTACCAGTTTAGTAGCTCTTCTCTGAAATCTCTCCAAAGTATCAATATCCTTCTGGAGATATTGTCTCCAGTACTGAGCACAATACTCCAAATGAGGTCTCACTAGTGCTCTGTAGAGCGGCATGAGCACCTTCCTCTTTCTACTGGTAATTCCTCTTGCTATACACCCAAGCATTCTGCTAGCATTTCCTGCTGCTCTGTGACATTGTCTGCCTACCTTTTAAGTCTTCTGAAATAATGATCCCTAAATCCCTTTCCTCAGATACTGAGGTTAGGACTGTATCAATGATTTTATATTCTGCTCTTGGGTTTTTACGTCCCAGGTGCATTATCTTGCACTTATCAACATTAAATTTTAGTTGCCAGATTTTTGACCATTCCTCTAGTTTTCCTAAGTCCTTTTCCATTTGGTGTATTCCTCCAGGAACATCAACCCTGTTACAAATCTTTGTGTCATCAGCAAAAAGACACACCTTACCATTGAGGCCTTCTGCAATTTTGCTGACAAAGATATTAAACAATATGGGTCCCAGAACAGATCCCTGAGGTACCCCACTGGTAACAAGACCTTGGTCTGAATATACTCCATTGACTACAACCCTCTGTTGCCTGTCCCTCAGCCACTGCCTTATCCATTCAAAAATATGGGAGTCAAAGCCCAAAGACTGCACTTTATTGATAAGCCTTCTATGTGGGACAGTATCAAAAGCCTTACTAAAGTCTAGATAAGCGATGTCTACTGCACCTCCTCCATCTATTATTTTAGTCACCCAATCAAAAAAATCAATAAGATTAGTTTGACATGATCTCCCTGAAGTAAACCCATGCTGTTTTTCATCTTTCAATCCATGGGATTTTAGATGGTCCACAATCCTCTCCTTAAGTATGGTTTCCATTAATTTCCCCACTATTGATGTCAGGCTTACTGGCCTATAGTTGCCCAATTCCTCCCTACTACCTTTCTTGTGAATGGGCACAACATTTGCTAATTTACAATCTTCTGGGATGACCCCTGTTGCCAGTGATTGGTTAAATAAATCTGTTAATGGTTTTGCTAGTTCACCGCTGAGCTCTTTTAATAGCTTTGGGTGTATCCCATCAGGCCCCTGTGACTTATTTGTATTAACTTGTGACAAAAAATAAAAAGTTCTATAAACTCACTATGCCCATCAACGAATACCTTAGGGTGTCTACTTTCCGAAATGGGGTCATTTGTGGGGTGTTTGTACTGTCTGACCATTGTAGAACCTCAGGAAACATGACAGGTGCTCAGAAAGTCAGAGCTGCTTCAAAAAGCGGAAATTCACATTTTTGTACCATAGTTTGTAAACGCTATAACTTTTACCCAAACCATTTTTTTTTTTACCCAAACTTTTTTTTTTATCAAAGACATGTAGAACAATAAATTTAGAGAAAAATTTATATATGGATGTCGTTTTTTTTGCAAAATTTTACAACTGAAAGTGAAAAATGTCATTTTTTTGCAAAACAAATCGTTAAATTTCGATTAATAACAAAAAAAGTAAACATGTCAGCAGCAATGAAATACCACCAAATGAAAGCTCTATTAGTGAGAAGAAAAGGAGGTAAAATTCATTTGGGTGGTAAGTTGCATGACCGAGCAATAAACGGTGAAAGTAGGGTAGGTCAGAAGTGTAAAAAGTGGCCTGGTCATTAAGGGTGTTTAAGCTAGGGGGGCTGAAGTGGTTAAACACATCTGCCTGCTTTTCTTTCAGTTATTAGCCACTCCCCCTTAGTCCTGCTCTACCTTGCAGCTGAGTTCGTCCATGGCTGCACGCGACATGGAGGAGCTTGAGAGGAAGCTCGTCCATGCGCATGTGCAGTCTGCTCCTGTCAGTGGTTGGCTCCCTGCTGCCCGCTCCAACTGTGACAGGAATCAGCTGCTTGTTCCCTCTCTACAAACAGCTGATTCCTGTCCGAAGCTGGCTGTGATAAAAAACCTTCAGGCTAGGTTCACACCTGAGCGTTTTACAGCGCGTTCCTACGTGCTGTAAAACGCTCAACAGGCGAAAACCAATGTTTCCCTACGGGCATGGTTCTCACCTGAGCGTTTTACAGCGCGTACGAACGCGCTGTAAAACGCCCTACGCCCCAAGAAGTACAGGAGCTTCTTTGGGGCAGATTGACGCGCGTTCCCGCCCATAGACTTCTGCGGGAACGCGCCTAAATGGGTGTTTGCTTGTTTCCGCCCATTAAAAATGTCCGATACAAACGCCCGATAAAAACGCCTGTAAAAAGCGCTTATCGAATACGCTCAGTTGTGAACCCAGCCTAAGAGTCCATACTGCAGAAGCTACTTAGTCAATCCCCATCCTCCTGCACTACCACCACACAGCCGACCCGCTAAGCCACACCCACCGGTTCCGTTAGGCCACGCCCCCTGCAACCAACAGGGAAAGCAGGACATCTAGCCAGGAACTATGATTTTGTGTGTGTGTATATATATATATATATATATATATATATACACTGCTCAAAAAAATAAAGGGAACACTTAAACAACACAATGTAACTCCAAGTCAATCTCTCTTCTGTGAAATCAAACTGTCCACTTAGAAAGCAACACTGAGTGACAATCAATTTCACATGCTGTTGTTAAAATGGGATAGACAACAGGTGGAAATTATAGGCAATTAGCAAGACACCCCCAATAAAGGAGTGGTTCTGCAGGTGGTGACCACAGACCACTTCTCAGTTCCTATGCTTCCTGGCTGATGTTTTGGTCACTTTTGAATGCTGGCGGTGCTTTCACTCTAGTGGTAGCATGAGACAGAGTCTACAACCCACACAAGTGGCTCAGGTAGTGCAGCTTATCCAGGATGGCACATCAATGCGAGCTGTGGCAAGAAGGTTTGCTGTGTCTGTCAGCGTAGTGTCCAGAGCATGGAGGCGCTACCAGGAGACAGGCCAGTACATCAGGAGACGTAGAGGAGGCCGTAGGAGGGCAACAACCCAGCAGCAGGACCGCTACCTCCGCCTTTGTGCAAGGAGGAACAGGAGGAGCACTGCCAGAGCCCTGCAAAATGACCTCCAGCAGGCCACAAATGTGCATGTGTCTGCTCAAACGGTCAGAAACAGACCCCATGAGGGTGATATGAGGGCCCGACGTCCACAGGTGGGGGTTGTGCTTACAGCCCAACACCGTGCAGGACGTCTGGCATTTGCCAGAGAACACCAAGATTGGCTAATTCGCCACTGGCGCCCTGTGCTCTTCACAGATGAAAGCAGGTTCACACTGAGCACATGTGACATACGTGACAGAGTCTTGAGACGCCATGGAGAACGTTCTGCTGCCTGCAACATCCTCCAGCATGACCGGTTTGGCATTGGGTCAGTAATGGTGTGTGGTGGCATTTCTTTGGAGGGCCGCACAGCCCTCCATGTGCTCGCCAGAGGTAGCCTGTCTGCCATTAGGTACCGAGATGAGATTCTCAGACCCCTTGTGAGACCATATGCTGGTGCGGTTGGCCCTGGGTTCCTCCTGATGCAAGACAATGCTAGACCTCATGCGGCTGGAGTGTGTCAGCAGTTCCTGCAAGACGAAGGCATTGATGCTATGGACTGGCCCGCCCGTTCCCCAGACCTGAATCCAATTGAGCACATCTGGGACATCATGTCTCGCTCTATCCACCAACGTCACGTTGCACCACAGACTGTCCAGGAGTTGGCAGATGCTTTAGTCCAGGTCTGGGAGGAGATCCCTCAGGACAGTGGCGTACATACAGGGGTCGCAGGGGTCGCACTTGCGACCGGGCCCGGCACTCCAGGGGGCCCGGCCGCCTGTGGACCCGCCCTGCAGTAGTGCTGTGCCTGTATAACCCGGGCGGCAGGCCCGGGGCCCGCCCCCCAGTGTTGACTTTCCTTGCAGCCAGCCCTACCCTCCCTTGAGTCTCCTCCCCCTGAGTCTCCTCCCCGGCCGGCGGTGCGGCTTGCCGGACATGACGTTGCCTCTGACATCGCCAGTCAGCTGGAGAGCCAGGAGGAGGAACTAGGGTACACCCCGGGAAAAGCGCAGCCGCGCTGAAAATAAATATTAACGGCGGTTCTTGGGGGCTGGATATGTAAGTGAACCAGAGAGTGGCCGGGCGATCCAAGAAGATCCCTGGTGCAGACAAGTGATCACACATGACCACTGGTGAGGACAGACACCCTATAGAAAAAAACCATAGGGGTGTAATTACTGAAATAGGATGTGGACACCTATACTTATCAATGGAGGAGGGTGACAATTGAACAACAGGTGTGCAGCGGGTGTATGGCAACACATGTGCTACAATGCCACATCACCTAAGAACAAGATGTATAAACAGGCAAAATCAAAGTGGCCATAAGCAAAATGAAGTATAAATAGTGTAATAACTAATATAATAATACATAATGGCCGTTGCCCCCATAATAAATAATGATGCCTTTCAGAAAGTGTTAGGTAGTGGCCTAATATATATAGAGGGACATGCCAGAGAGTAGTAGTAAAGACCACACAATTTCTTCCAGCAAGTGGGGGGAGGGGGGGGGGGATTTATATGAAGGAGACATGAAATATCATCATTGAGGCCAGTGGGTTTGGTAGTCTGTAATCTGAAGATCCACTGAGCCTCTCTCTGCAGCAAAAAACGGTCAACATCTCCCCCTCTCGCTGACATCCTGATTTGTTCAATTCCTTGAAACTGCACCGAGGTTACCTTGCCTTTATCACAAGCTGTCACGTGGAGAGCTATTGGTGTATCCTCTGATTTGGAAATGTCTGAGATGTGTTCCCACATCTTTCTGAAAGGCATCCTCATTTATTATGGGGGCAACGGCCGTTATGTATTATTATATTAGTTACTACACTATCTATACTTCATTTTGCTTATGGCCACTTTGATTTTGCCTGTTTATACATCTTGTTCTTAGGTGTTGCGGCATTGTAGCACATGTGTTGCTATACACCCGCTGCGCACCTGTTGTTCAATTGTCACCCTCAATGGGCAATGTATGTAAAGTTATGACTGGTGACTTGTGCTATGAAGTAATGTTTTTTTTTCTGTTGTCTTGGGGTGCAGCTCTTTTGTGTAGGCACTTCTATTGAGCTTCTAGTATATGCTTGGATGTAGCAGAGCTGGTTTTGTCATGCATTTCTTTTGCCTTCATATGGTAAAATACTTCATTGGCCTATCAATGGCTTTATAACTAACTCTGCTATATTTCTGTAGCCTACAACCTCTGACTGCCCAGTTGGGCTGAAACTACTACACCCAGCATGTTCTGGCAGTAATAGTAAATGGATATTGGTGCAATTCTGAGCTACTAGTCTATATAATACAATATGTAGGCTACATATGTATTATATAGACTAGTAGCTCAGAATTGCACCAATATCCATTTACTATTACTGCCAGAACATGCTGGGTGTAGTAGTTTCAGCCCAACTGGGCAGTCAGAGGTTGTAGGCTACAGAAATATAGCAGAGTTAGTTATAAAGCCATTGATAAGCCAATGTATTTTACTATATGAAGGCAAAAGAAATGCATGACAAAACCAGCACTGCTACATAATGTAGCAGAGCTGGTTTTACGTGGGAATACCATGGGTTATACCGAATATCATCCTCTTGTATATAGTCATATACAATATAATATATATATATATATATATACATACACACACACATACACACGCGCGCGCGGCGGCGGGTTGGAGGGGCGTCGACGGGGAGGGGGCCCCATGGATCAGTTTCGCACCGGGGCCCCATGAATTGTGTGTACGCCACTGCCTCAGGAGACCGTCCGCCACAGAGCATGCACAGGCGTTGTAGGGAGGTCATACAGGCACGTGGAGGCCACACAAACTACTGAGCCTCATTTTGACTTGTTTTAAGGACATTACATCAAAGTTGGATCAGCCTGTAGTGTGTTTTTCCACAGCACATTCAACTATGTAAAGAACAAAGTATTTCAGAAGAATATTTAATTAATTCAGATCTAGGATGTGTTATTTTTGTGTCCCCTTTTTTTGAGCAGTGTATATATATATATATATATATATATATATACATACACCTTTACCTTGGAAATGCTGCCTGCTTTTTGGATTATATATATATATATATATATATATATATATATATACAAACATCGCGTCCACATGGGTGAATAATCTTTTTTCTATTTTCATCTATTGAGAGTGCTGTTGTTTTGCTTTTTATATATATATATATATATATATATATATATACAGTACAGACCAAAAGTTTGGACACACCTTCTCATTCAAAGAGTTTTCTTTATTTTCATGACTATGAAAATTGTAGATTCACACTGAAGGCATCAAAACTATGAATTAACACATGTGGAATTATATTCATAACAAACAAGTGTGAAACAACTGAAAATATGTCATATTCTAGGTTCTTCAAAGTAGCCACCTTTTGCTTTGATTACTGCTTTGCACACTCTTGGCATTCTCTTCACGGGCTTCAAGAGGTAGTCCCCTGAAATGGTTTTCACTTCACAGGTGTGCCCTGTCAGGTTTAATAAGTGGGATTTCTTGCCTTATAAATGGGGTTGGGACCATCAGTTGCGTTGAGGAGAAGTCAGGTGGTACACAGCTGATAGTCCTACTGAATAGACTGTTAGAATTTGATTTATGGCAAGAAAAAAGCAGCTAAGTAAAGAAAAACGAGTGGCCATCATTACTTTAAGAAATGAAGGTCAGTCAGTCAGCCAAAAAATTGGGAAAACTTTGAAAGTAAGGGCTATTTGACCATGAAGGAGAGCGATGGGGTGCTGCGCCAGATGACCTGGCCTCCACAGTCACCAGACCTGAACCCAATCGAGATGATTTGGGGTGAGCTGGACCGCAGAGTGAAGGCAAAAGGGCCAACAAGTGCTAAGCATCTCTGAGAACTTCTTCAAGACTGTTGGAAGACCATTTCAGGGGACTACCTCTTGAAGCTCATCAAGAGAATGCCAAGAGTGTGCAAAGCAGTAATCAAAGAAAAGGTGGCTACTTTGAAGAACCTAGAATATGACATATTTTCAGTTGTTTCACACTTGTTTGTTATGTATATAATTCCACATGTGTTAATTCATAGTTTTGATGCCTTCATAGTCATGAAAATAAAGAAAACTCTTTGAATGAGAAGGTGTGTCCAAACTTTTGGTCTGTACTGTATATATATATATATATATATATAGACACGTGTATTCATATATATATGAATATGCATACACATGTGTATATATACATATTTATATACATATATTTACACACGTGTGTGTGTATGTATGTATACATTGCAATGCATGGGCGCCGACAGCGTGTCCACTGTCTGCAGACATGAACCCAGTCATTTAAATGGGGTCTGCAATCTGCATCCGACAGCACTTTTTCGCAGTGCGGAGGTATGGACAGAAAACCCATGGATGGACTCCATAGGTTTCCGATCTGTGCTTCCATTCCAGACCACACCGTATCTTTCGGATTTCAGACCCATCACTTGATACGGTGCGGTGCGCACACGGCTGGTGCCTGTATATTGCAGACCCCCTGTTCGCTGGCCACAATACAGGCACAGGCAGGCTATGGTCATGTGCATGAGGCCTAAAGCCATACAGGGGAGGTATGTCGAAAATTGATCAGTTTTGCCCTAATGCATTCTGAATGGAAAAGGATCCGCTCAGAATGCATCAGTTTGCCTCCGTTCAGTCTCCATTCTGCTTTGGAGGCGGACACCAAAACGCTGCCTTACCTGCTCTTCCCCACAGGCACTTCTCTAAGGCTACTTTCACACTGGCGTTTTGGTTTCAGTTTGTGAGATCCGTTCAGGGATCTCACAATCGGTCCAAAACGGATCAATTTTGCCCTTAATGCATTCTGAATGGATAAGGATCTGCTCAGAATGCATCAGTTTGGCTCCGTTCCGCCTCCATTCCGCTTTGGAGGCGGACACCAAAACGCTGCCTGAATCTGAGCCAAACGGATCCGTCCTGGCACACAATCTAAGTGAATGTGGACGGATCCGTTATCTCTGGCACAATAGAAAACAGATCCATCCCCCATTCACTTTCAATACAAATGGATCCGTTTATGACGGATGCATGCGGTTATATTATGGTAACAGAACCGTTTTTGCAGATCCATGACGGATCCGCAAAAAACACAGGTGTGAAAGTAGCCTTGGGCACGTAGTGTCCCTCTTCCTTTTATTCTAAAGTTGGGAGGTATGCTAAAGCACTGATGAAATGACACCTAATGTGCTGTTGTCACTATGGCATCACAAGTAGGCAGAGATGTCATGTGACTGCTCCCCTGGAGATGCTTGCTGTGATGCATGCTGGGATTTTTACTTTCACTTTGCAGCTGCTCCGCCCACACAGCCTCTCATTAATGGGAGCATGCTATGTTAAATGCAGTAGAAAAATGATATACAGTATATACAGTATATCTGTCATGATACAAATTCCTCTTGGCTTTAGGTATTGTCTGGGGCACTTTATTTGTTTTTATACTTATGGTGGCCAACCTCTTTAACCTTCCGTGTGGTAGTGAGAAAACATAAAATCCTTTCTAGATGAGTTTGCTGCCAAATAATTAAGCAAATGTGTTTGCATGCCGTAAGGGGGAAGCCCTTGAAGGAAAACTCCTAGATGAACAATTATTAGCATCTTTAGTGCCAGTGTGCTGTGAAGTAAACATAGGATTTCTATCAGGATCCTTTCCTGCCAAGAGTCTACTCCCAAAAGGACAACTCCTTGAATACAGTTGCCACTACCAGATAACAGAATACCATTGAACTTTTTATGCATACAAAAGCTGTCCATTGATGAACTGTACCAACTGTCCAGAGACTATTGATCTTCAGTAAATGTTCAACTGGTTTACAATTACTGACTCCTCATTCTTACAACTACTACTCAACATTTGCACCTAACGGTGCTGGCGTCACGAACCAGGGGCCCAGCCACAAGCACCCTAAACATCACCACCATCAAGGGCACCTCAACCAACATCTGGCTGGTGTTCCCTGCAACAGAGAGTGCCCCAGAAGATCTTGTGCTGTCCTCCCATCCACTGCACTGCCGACCCAGGGAGGCATCTGCTAACCGTGAGTACATGAACTATTTCACCCATCAACCCACCGTGAGCCTCACGTGTTTTCCCCTGCGGTCCTGTAGGCTGCAAATTGGCTTCTACCTCACAGGGCTTGTTTTTTTGCCTTTCTCTGGATCAACTTGCAGGATAACAGGCTGAACTGGATGGACAGATGTTAGCCTTATAAACTATATTACTTCATGAATTAGAATAGGCATATTGTTATTAGTATGACCTCTAGTGGTTCTTTATCAGTATGACAGGTTCATATTCACTAAGACTAATTAGTATGCACATGAAATTATAGTGCAAGTGAGCGGAGAATAGGCTCACATCTTCATGAAAGTGCGACTTTTTAGGCAGAATTTTGTACAACTCACCATTAAAAACAAAAAAAGAAAACGACACCAGCCCTGGACTGAAGAAAATTAATTAGAAATTAGACTGTTTTTGAGACTGAAACAGGCTCCAAAAAAGGTTCACCAACATAAATAGGTCGGAAAACAGTAGCAAAAGTTTAAAAACGTCTAAAGAATCAAAATAGGTGACCGAGGAGCAAATGCCTCCAAAACAGGCACATTTTCAGTAGTAAATGTGACTAAAAAATAAGACAGTCTAAAACAGCATTTTTACACCTATAAATGTGCCCTATGGTCTCCAACCTGTGACTCTCCAGCAGAACCACAACTCCCAGCATGAAATAGGCATGCTGAGAGTTGTAGGGTTACAGCAGCTGGAGAGCCACAAGTGGGAGGTCATGATTACATAGGATAATGCATCTTGTAAGCCAGAGCCAGAAAAAAAAAAACATAACTTATATACAGCCATAGACTTACAGTTTTGTGTTTCCACAGATTGGTAGACCTCCTTATGTCCGAGAGAACGTTTCACAGACAAGACGTGGAGGACAGCTAATGCAGCAGTCCCAAAGTATTTTGTATATCGATGAAGCTCGTGCTTTGGATGATGGTATTTATACCTGTACAGCTCAAAACTTACAGGGCAGCTCATCTGTAACCACAAGGGTTACCGTCCTCCCACCAACGTCCACTACCAGAGTAAGAAACCAGGGATGACATCTAGATTTTTGTGTGTATGGGGTTTTATGTTTAAATGATGATATCACCAAACCACATTAAAGAAAAATACTAAATTGTACTTGTCTTAAATATTTTTTCAAAGGCTGGTTCTACAGCCTCATCATTTACATATTCCAAATGTAATTGTATTGTACTTATTGCTATTAAAATGCTCCTTTAGGCCAAAATTCAGGTTCTCAATTTTTAACTCTTTACAAAGATCACCCTTTAAAGTGTCCAGTCCAGCTCAGTCTAGTGGCTTGGGATTTTTGCAAGTCCTGTGCATATGGTTGTATTTGGGTACGTATTCTGCATCAGATGTACGTTAGAGAAGTCTCTGACTGGTTGTGAGTGGTAATCTTTGTACAAGCAATGGTAGATAGCTGCAACTCACTAATATCCCTAGGTCGTGGTACCAGTTGTATGTGAAGATCCAGTGAGGAGGATACAATCGAGATGTTTTGGTAATTTATTGAATTTACCTTGAGCAAAAACATATAGAGGATATCAGAGGTAAAAACAAAATGCTCTCACCAGCTCTGAGTCTGCTGCAGAAAGAAAGACACAGGAAGAGCACAACAGGATATGATGTCACCGAAAGGGAGGAGTAGACAGAGAGCAAATGAAATGAGATTTACATAATACATTCAGAAACCTATAACAAGAATGACCACAGGGTGGCAGCATTACATAACATGGTAATGATGTGATAACACAAATACAGCCATTAATCTTAAATTGAAGAAATAAATGCTGGGACAGCACAGTCCCTGTCTGAAATCCTAAGATTTCACACTATATGCAAAACATGAATGTCCATATGATGTTCAATGAAAATACTGGAACATGAAAGACAGAAGGCAATAAAGAAAACATAATAAACTAGAATGGGTGGAGAGGAACAGTCCAATGTCTGGAATTTTAGGAATAGTCCGGAGATGGACGACTAAATGGAAGAAAAGTTCTTACAAGTCCCTCAATGTAGAAGAAATAATTTCTCAACGGGTAAGAGGAGAACAATCTCAGATGCAGGCCTGATGAAGGACTTGGGATCGCCTTGTTTTGCGATGGTCACTCCCACCTTACCGTCTTCACTGGCAAACATTTTTGAGATGAGACCCATGGGCCAGGAATTTCTTTCCACCTTCTGGTCTTTCATGAGAACAAGATCTCCTATTTGTAAGCTTGGCTTGGCCTGCTGCCACTTCCTATGTCCTTGAAGAAGGGTTAAGTACTCCTTTTTCCACCTGCTCCAGAAACAGTTAGCCAGATGTTGAAAGTGTTTCCACTGTTTCTGATATAGGTTACCAGAAGAAGACTCTTCAGGTGAATTAGGAATAGATCCAAACTTCTGAGTGAGAAGAGTTGCTGGAGTTAGAATGGCAGGGGAATCTGGATCCATAGATACAGGTACAAGAGGTCTTGCGTTGACGATAGCAGATACTTTAGCTAGGAAGGTAGTCAAAGTCTAATGAGTGAGCCTTTGAGAAGTTTGAGTCCATTAGCATACAGTCTAATATTTTGCGGGTGATGCCTATCATTCTTTCCCATAAACCGCCCATATGAGAGGCATAAGGGGGGTTAAAGATCCATGTACAACCATTGTTGGCCAAGTAGTCTTGAACTGTCTTAGAGTCGATTAGCAATTCTCGAAATGCGCCTATGAAGTATGGTTCCACAGTAATATCTCATTTGCTTTACTGGTCCTCTGATGGTGAGAAATCGTCTTAAAGCATTTATGAAACTAGAAGCGTTCATGGATTCTATTACTTCAATGTGTATAGGACGTACACTTAAGGATGTAAACAACACTGCCCATCGTTTGCTGTCTGCATGGCCACCTCTGGTCCTTCATGCAGTGACTGTCCATGGCCCGAAGACATCAAGATCAACATAAGTAAACGGTAGTTCGGTGCTTGTCCTATCAATTGGCAAATCAGACATTTGTTAAAGTTGCATTTTTCCCCTTGCCTTGCGACATTTAATGCAATGGTGAATTTAATGAGCAACCTGTCTTTTTGCTCCCACTATCCAAAGACCTGCGGCTCTTAAAGCACCCTCAGTGAAATGTCTGCCTTGGTGCTTGATTCTTTCATGATAATGTGGGGGATTCAATCAGCACAACCCTATATGCAGGTACATATCGCTATGGCGAAATACATATAAAAAGAAAAAGACACAAATGCAATGGCACTCTGCAAACAGCATTCTGCCCTGCCTCTATGCTGGATGAGGCATTGTGTACATTTTGGCCAAAGCGTAATAAGCCACTCACCACGTCAAGGTCGCCTCTATGGAGTGGTCCCTAACACTAGTTCCTACCTGTTTGTGGGCCATGACAGCCACACAAAGTCCAGGGAATGCAGGTGCAGCATGCACGCCAAGCACACTCTGCTTTTAACCCCGTCCGGTGCCATTACAGCTTTCATCGAATCCCCCACATTTTTTCTTTGTAGTATATATTGGAGGCGTGGCGATCTCCATGCAGTCATGCACACCGGACCAGTCAATCTGTCCTAGAGGCTGGTTTTAAAGTCAGTATAAAACTGAGTCTGCACCTACCAGTAGCCATTTGGCTCCAGGAGAAGTATATAGTGGGCTCAGCATGCATGTTGGTACTTGCATCCCTGGATCCGATGAAAACTGTAATGGCACCGGACGGGGTTAAAAGCAGAGTGTGCTTGGCGTGCATGCTGCACCTGCATTCCCTGGACTTTGTGTGGCTGTCATGGCCCACAAACAGGTAGGAACTAGTGTTAGGGACCACTCCATAGAGGCGACCTTGACGTGGTGAGTGGCTTATTACGCTTTGGCCAAAATGTACACCAATACCTCATCCAGCATAGAGGCAGGGCAGAATGCTGGTTGCAGAGTGCCATTGCATTTGTGTCTTTTTCTTTGTATATGTATTTCGCCATAGCGATGTGCACCTGCATATAGTGTTGTGCTGATTGAATCCCCCACATTTTTTCTTTGTAGTATATATTGGAGGCGTGGCGATCTCCATGCAGTCATGCACACCTGACCAGTCAATCTGTCCTGGAGGCTGGTTTTAAAGTCGGTATAAAACTGAGTCTGCATATATAGCACCAACCAGTAGCCATTTGGCTCCAGGAGAAGTATATAGTGGGCTCAGCATGCATGTTGGTACTTGCATCCCTGGATCCGATGAAAGCTGTAATGGCACCGGACGGGGTTAAAAGCAGAGTGTGCTTGGCGTGCATGCTGCACCTGCATTCCCTGGACTTTGTGTGGCTGTCATGGCCCACAAACAGGTAGGAACTAGTGTTAGGGACCACTCCATAGAGGCGACCTTGACGTGGTGAGTGGCTTATTACGCTTTGGCCAAAATGTACACCAATGCCTCATCCAGCATAGAGGCAGGGCAGAATGCTGGTTGCAGAGTGCCATTGCATTTGTGTCTTTTTCTTTCATGATAATGCCGTATCAGCAGTGTAGTAAAATGGTGATTGGCAGGAATAATGAGGGGATTATTTTCTGAAATCTCTAACTTAGCCTTGTTTAGGCGACCACCAACCCTCAGCATGCCGTGATCGTCAATTACTGGTTTCAAGTTGACAATGGGGCTGCTTTTTGGCATGTCATGTATACATTTCAGTTCCATGTGAAAGGCACTCTGCTGTATCACAAGCAACTCACCTAGGGCAATATCTTCTGCAGAGAGAGGTTTATGGCAAACGTGCCAACTGCAACATTCAGCGTTATGTTTCTCAGCGCGAAAGCACTGTACAATGTGGACTAACCTTGCAATGGTGTGAACGAGCCTTGACCATCTGGAGACGCATTCAAAGCGATGACAGCCCATGCCAGCCCTCTTTTCAGACTTGGTGGCAAGGGTACTAACTTCAAAGTGAATCTCTGGATCTTCATGAGGGTCTTGGAGACTGAAGACGTCTTGAGTAGGAGTTTTTTTTACTCTGGTTCAGCAAAAACTCCGGACCTTGTGTCCTTTTGAGCAGATCTATGGCTTCCTCCGCTGTGGGCAAGGATTTGAGTGCATCGTCCACGTAGAAGTCTCTTTCAATGAAGTTTCGGGCATCTTTCCCAAACTCTGACTCACTATCAGAGGCAGCCCTACGTAGGCCATATGTAGCCACAGCCGGTGAAGGACTGTTATCGAACACGTTCACCTTCATGCGGTATTCAAACATTTCCTTGCTGGTGTCATTGTCTCTGTGCCAAATAAATCTGAGGTAATTTCTGTGGTCTTGCCATACGAAAAAAGCAATGGAACATTTGTTCAATGTTTGCAGTAATGGCAACTGGCTCCTTTCTGAATCTCATAAGTACTCCTACCAGATTATTTGTCAGGTTTGGACCGGTAAGAAGGACGTCGTTCGGAGATACGCCATTATGTTTGGCACTTGAGTTGTATACCACTCTTATCTGGTTTGGTTTACGTAGGTGATTATACTCCAAAGGAAGGAAAGTACCAGCATTCTTCATGCTCTTGCAAAGGTGGAGCCGACTCTGCATGGTCATTGTGAAATATCTTTTCCATGAAGACCACAAAATGATTTTTCATTTCAGGCTTGTTTTTAACGTACGTTGCAAGGAGATGAATTTGTATAGTGCCTGTTCCCGGTTGTCAGGAAGTCTGGCTCTTACAGCACGGAAAGGTAAAGGTGCAACCCAGTTGTTAGATGCATCTTTTAAGAATCCATTGTCCATTATTTTAATAAACTCTTTGTCATCTATGGACAAGGCTAATCTGTTGTCCTCTGGTGTTGTACAAAACACTGATCTTTCAAATGGTAGGAATGATGTCTGGTGCCTTAAGGAGGTTAGAAAGCTTTTCCTTTACCTCGTAATGATGAACACATGGCTCAATGTGAGTTGTGCGACCATTTTTGAGCACAAAAGTTTTGAAGGAGTTCACATGAGATGGTTTGTGGCTCTTATACATACATCGCCCACAATAACCCAGCCTAAGTAGAGTCTCTGTGCATAGGGGGCGTCGGCAGGACTGTTACATTGTTGCCGCACCTTGTGGACTCTCAGAATATCTCTCCCGAGCAAGAGTAGGACGTCAGCATTCATGTCCATAAGAGGAATCTCACTAGCTAGATGTTTCAAGTGGAAATGATGGTATGCAGCTTCTGGAGTAGGAATTTTATCTCCTTCCTCAGGTATCTGCTCACATTAAATTAACGTTGGCAAGGGTATATGAACGTTCCCTTTAATGGAAGAGATAAGGTATCCAGTTGCTCTTCTGCCATAAGTCTCTACACGACCAGAACAAGTGTTTAGGATTTATGGTGTTGCTTCTCCCGTTATGCCAAAGATCTCAAAGAATTTAGGTTTTGCCAGAGACCTATTGCTTTGTTCATCTATAATGGTGTACATTTTGGTGGCCTTTTCAGATTGCCCTTCTGGGTAGACGTTTACCAAACACACTTTTGCACAGCACTTTGAACCAGTCTCCTTGACACATATTTCCATACAGGAAGAGGAGACAGTCTTTGTAGCTAGCTCCCCGCCATGAAGTGCGACGGCGTTGGTTGCGGCTTGAGATACTGCGTTGTCTGGAGGCAAAATAGGATGCATTGATGTAACATGCCTGTCACTGCTGCATTCTGCACACCTGATGATAGCTTTACAGTCTTTTGCCATATGATTTGACGAAGCACAATACTTTTAACACCCTCCAAGCTCTTTGAGTGTCTCTCCGTGTTCTTGCAAAGTCTTTGCCTTGAGCCCACGACATTCTTTTAAAGGATGAGGTCTTTTGTGGATAGGACACATGCGATTAGGGTCCTTTTCTTTAAGGACAGGGGTGTCCTTCCTAGTAGTGGAGGTTGCAATAAGTGAGACATTTGTTTTCCTAACTGATACTGTTCCTCTTAAGTCTCTACGTATACTTGTTGTGTTGTCATACCTTGAGTATGAGGATGCTTGAGAGTGGATGAGGGTGGATTCTGTGAATTCAAAGCTGAGAACATTCTTCTTTCAAGCTTGGTCACTGATGAATCTGGAAAAATAAGTGAAAGAGGGAAAAGACACATTGTGTTCTCTCTTGTATCAGGAGCCCTGGTCAGACCATTTTTCTTGCATGCCGTGTGGTAGTTTCAGCACAATTGGATTGACACCATGGGCAGTATCAAGGTAACTCAGTCCTGGCAGATGTGGGTCCATTTTAGCCAATTCTAATTCCTTTAGTAGGTCGCTCAGATCCTGGAACTTGCGATTGTCCTTGCTAGTTATCTTTGGGAAGGTTGAAGTCTCTTGAATAAGGCCCTTTCTATAGCTTCAGAACTGCCATAGGTCTGTTCAAGTCTCTCCCATACTGTAGCGAGATCTTCCTCTGAGTGGCCTGCATGAACTGCTCTTAATGTCTTTACGCATTCTGCAGATTCTGGGCCTAACCAGTTGACAAGCAAGTCAAGTTCTTCCTTGGCAGTGAGGTTAAGATCACTGATTACAGCTTCAAAGGTCGATTTCCAGGCTCTGTAGTTTTCAGCACGGTCATCATACTTTGAGAGACTAATGTTAATCAGCTCCCTGAGCATCATGTATCTGGCAAAGTCCGACATGTCTGATCTCCCATTCCTTGTTGCTGGATTGCATTGTGGTGTCTCTGGGGCATGTAGGGGCTCTGGCACATAAGGCTGAGATTGATCAGGACAAAATGATGTGGCATAAGTATTAAGCTGTGGTTTAGTCTCTGGAGGATCAGCTGGCTCTTCGCTATAAATTACCTTGTTATCGGGTGAAGATATCTGGTGCTCTGTGGGTTCACCCTGTTGGTGATTTCGAAGTGGCGTTGGTACATGCAATTTAGCAGGAGGAGCAGGCGATGATTGCCTTAGCACATATCTGGCAGTGCGGTCAACTGAGTCTTCCACTTCTCCTGGGATGAAACAGTCCACTGAGGAAGGGGTGTAGACGCCCCGAAACGCGTCTGGTAAGCAGAGGAGAAAAAGCGCCCACCGAATATACCGGACCCCCCTATGGATTGCATGGCCATGCATGAATGAATTCCTGGCAAAGCTAATACAGACACAGCCTTCAGCGTAGACCGCTGACCAGGATCCCGCGATACTGTGACGTCACCCGCCTGATACTTGCGGCGGAAGATACTCGGACGGCCGGCACCGCTCGCCTCGAGGAGAGCAGTGGGACATACCATCAAGGAACCAGGTAGGAACTGGTGATTACAAGTCTGGAACATTGCCTTCACTGTCTTAATAGGAGTGAACTCTCCTAAAGGAATTATTACACAAGGAGTCCGCTTAGAAGTGTACTATATGAGGAACTTTTAGGACGCTTCTACCCACTCTATTCACAGTTACTGACATTTTTTGCTACAAGTATTACGGAGTGCGGCCACGAACTTTCTACCCCGACCACAAATAGTGGAAATTATATTTGGTACCATATTACAACAATTTTATATATTTTAAGTCAATTGTATTTTAATGTGAATGCATCAGTGTTTAATGTACTAGTGTTCAACCTTATTTGACCAACCAGGTCTTAGTAAAACTAATTCCATATGATACAGACGTTGTGAGTGCTCACTCTCCCTTTTTACTTAAGAAACAGTCCAGGTCGGTACCTTGGCCTAATGCTTGCTCTAAGACCTTCAGTGTAGCTAAGGTAGCTGCTTTTTCCCTTTCTGTTTGGAGAATTTTTTGTTGGGCTTCTGCCTCCATCTGGGCCATTTCTGCTTTCTTCTTTGCCATTTCTGCCTCCTTCTTTGCGTTCTCAGCCTCCATTTCTGCTCTCTTCTTTGCGATCTCAGCCTCCATTTCTGCTCCTTTCTTTGCGATCTCAGCCTCCTTTTCTGCTCTCTTCTTTGTGATTTCAGCCTCTTTTTTAGCAAAGGAACTTCTAACACTAGCTTCCTCTGATTCTGCCCGGATCTCTATAATCTTTTAATGTAATGTCAACCTTCCGGAACATGAGGTTTTGGAAGATAAAAGCGTATATTTGGTTGAAGTTGATCGATGGGATCTCACCTCCTGCAAGTGTGCGATGGGGAGTTCTGCCTTACTCTTAGTGTCTTGTACTAAGGCATCCTTCTCTTGTAGGAGATTTTTTCTCTCTCTCAACTCTTCTGAAGCATCATAAAAATCGGAGTCGCTCAGGAAAGTGATGTACTTTGCAGACAGTCGGTGATAGCGGACATAGGCGTTAGTTAAATGATTCAACGCTGTGGTTAACTTTAGTGCATCATTGTTATAGCGTGAAAGAGCTGCTATATAGTGTTCAGTTCTTTGCCGTAAATCATTTAAATTGTCACTGAACTCTTCTTTGGTTGCCTCAAAGTTCTCTAATCTTTTGTGTTGGTTTGATATCACATTTAGATCGTACAGCTTGTTTTTCAGTGAACATGGACTCTGCTTCCTGTATATCTGAGTTTTTGGGAGCAGGATGAGTTTCCGTATGTTCAGTGACCGAGAAATCCACAGAGCCTCTTGTGGACATGTTATTCCTATTTAAGTGGTACTGTCTCTTTAAGAAAAGATTTCAGGTTACTCACTGTGCTTATGAAGCCACGTGCATGTAAGATGGCGGACAGCTCTAAACTTGCTTGCAGACTGCGTGTAGACATACAAAGACTGTAGATTTAGACTTCGTTTTGACTATTCTGCCACAGATGTGCGTTAGAGAAGTCTCTGGTTGTGAGTGGTAATCTCTGTACAAACAATGGTAGATAGCTGAACTCACTAATATCCCTAGGTCGTGGTACCAGTTGTATTTGAAGATCCAGTGAGGCGGATACAATGGAGATGCTTTGGTAATTTATTGAGTTTACCTTGAGCAAAGACATATAGAGGAGTCTGCTGCAGAAAGAAAGACACAGGAAGAGCACAACAGGATATGATGTCACCGAAAAGGAGGAGTAGACAGAGAGCAAAGGCATTGGTATTTACATAATACATTCAGAAACCTATAACAAGAATGACCACAGGGTGGCAGCCTTACATACCATGGTAATGATGTGATAACACAAATACAGCCATTAATCTTAAATGGAAGAAATAAATGCTGGGACAGCACAGTACGAACAGACGGCACAGTCGTAATCCGTCTGGGGAGCGACCAAAAACCTTGTGACTCATCAGGCCGCAGCTGTCTGAGATTTAACTAATGAGGATTGCACTGTATAAATGGTCTGAATCCTTAATGGCCACATGGCACCTTCAATACTGCGCAGCGATTAAGCATTCATACCGCCTATACAGTGCGGTACTCATTAGTGAAATATCTGGCAGCTGAGGCCTAATTGGCCGCATGGTTCTTGACCACAGCTGGCCGTGGCTGAACAGATCACGATTGTGCTGTGTGGTTGTACCCTTACAGCTGCATCCATCCTGCGAGATCAAACCTTTTGGGAAAGGCTTTCCTGACCTCTACTCTCCCATCCCTGGTGTAATGACCCAGAGTGTCATTACCACTCCGCACCCCGCTACTGTCTCCTATGGGCTAACACATCTTAGGCTACTTTCACACTAGCGTTCGGGTGTCCGCTCGTGCGCTCCGTTTGAAGGGGCTCATGAGCGGCCCCGAACGCATCCGTCTGGCCCTAATGCATTCTCAGTGGAGGCGGATCCACTGAGAATGCATCCGCCTGCCAGCGTTCAGCCTCCGCTCCGCTCAGTGAGCGGACACCTGAACGCTGCTTGCAGCGTTCGGGTGTCCGCCTGGCCGTGCAGAGGCGAGCGGATCCGTCCAGACTTACAATGTAAGTCAATGGGGGCGGATCCGCTTGAAGATGACACTATATGGCTCAATCTTCAAGCGGATCCGTTCCCCATTGACTTTCAATGTAAAGTCTGAACGGATCCGCTCAGGCTACTTTCAGACTTAGAAAATTTTCTAAGTAATAATGCAGACGGATCCGTTCTGAACGGATGCAAACGTCTGCATTATCGGAGCAGATCCGTCTGATGAAACATCAGACGGATCCGCTCCGAACGCTAGTGTGAAAGTAGCCTTATGCATTTATTGCAGGTCCTATACAATGTGCATTGCTATTCCTATGTAACTGTTAATGCTCATTTACCGTGACACGTGCACCAACATTAAGGGACATTTAGGCCACTCTACACCACTCTGGCATTCCTATCCTACCATGTACTACATCACTAAAAGGGGCCCTGTGCCCTTGTTGCTTCACTGCAACTGGCGTCACGAAAAACATTTGCTTTAAGGGACCCATGGCCGTTGCCCATGCGTAGCACTGGCTCTACATATAGATACATAGATCAGATTGAATAACAAATCACAATTCCATCACAGTTACTTTTAAATAATCATCAATTTTATTGGTACACAGAGTTATAACCATTGCTGGCCTCACAGACATTAAGAACATTTAAAATTAACCATCAGACTTCGGGTGTATGGCAGTTACCATTCATATAAATAAAGTGCTAGTGCAATCATATACATAGAAAGGTATAATCAGTGCATATTCAAAGTGTTATCCTGTCCACAAAGTATGATCACAGAGCCAGATTACCGACCCTGGATCCTACGGACACTATCAAACACAATACTTTGCTAAGTTAACATACAATCAGCAAAAAGCTATGCATACTGACCCAGGTATCTGTCACACCGTTAGACTGTGCCCAGACGCGCGTTTCGCCGTCAGCTTTTTCAAGGGGTAATAATATTAACTACATCCCCGGCTATGTAGTTAATATTATTACCCCTTGAAAAAGCTGATGGCGAAACGCGCTTCGGGGCACAGTCTAACGGTGTGACAGATACCTGGGTCAGTATGCATAGCTTTTTGCTGATTGTACGATAATTTAGCATAGTAGTGTTTTTTTGATAGTGTCCGTAGGATCCAGGGTCGGCATTTCTGGCTCTGTGACCATATATTGTGGACAGGACAACACTCTGTATATGCACTGATTATACCTTTCCATGTATACTTTTGCACTAGCACTTTATTTATATGAATGATAACTGCCATACACCCGAAGTCTGATGGTTAATTTTAAATGTTCTTAAGGTCTGTGAGGCCAGCAATGGTTATAACTCTGTGTACCAATAAAATTGATGATTATTTAAAAGTAACTGTGATGGAGTTGTGATTTGTTATTCAATCTGATCTATGTATCTATGATTGGTTACGCTAATGGTGATACTGGATCGCTAATATAATAAGTTTAAAGGAAATAAGTGTTGGCTCTACATATACACCTTATCCCATGATCCATACCATGTTTGTTGACATAAGAAAGACCAGCATCCCATGTCGTTCTTAAAATTTGTCCTATGTCCAGATACTGGAGGGCGAATAGTATGTGTCATGGGTCAGAATGCTCAATAGACTGGCTGTATCTCAGGAAGGGAATACTTATGAGACGTCCCTAGATTTTAAGTCATAGGACAAATGTCAGTGTTAGGAAATTGAACCGGCACTCAAAACATTTCGAGAATATGTGGAAACATACAAATTTATTGTATAGTAAAACCGCAACATACCTAGGTAATATAAATTTTATTCAATAAAAATACAAATCACAAATTCATCAATTGATCTCACTGTAAATGGAATTCTACTTTGATTCTCTATATGTATAGAGACATGTTTGCATAGGCAGAAATCCCGATGGCAGGTGCCATATAATCAGTCTATATATATAGGGCTTCTGATCTTTGTATAAAGGGACACAATTCCTACGTAGTTCCAAACCTTTAGAGTCAATAGGGTTCACCCGTTTATAGAAAATGTAATGTACACATTTGGTACTCACGATACGTTGCGCTGATCAAAAAAACTTTTTGCGTGTAGAGGTTCTTTCAGTGGCGTCCCACAGCTCCACCACGCTCCAACAGTGTTGGTTTCGATTTGCAGCGTCTTTCGGGATCTCGTCCCAATTCTCGTGAGACTTGGTCCGTCTGTAAGCTTCGTAGGTAAAGCGATATTGTATTTCTTGACGGTGAAGTTTAGTACATGGCCATGTATATTATGTAGTTAATTAACGCACAGGTATTCTGTCCAGACGCGTTTCGAGATAACTTATCTCCTCCTCAGTGGGTCACCTGTGGTCTCAAACGTCTCAACTTTTATGCTCTCTTCATTCGTACTTAATTGTTCACATCGGGTTTAACATGTGTTGGTGATTATATTCGGTAATAGGGGATTTGCGGAGTATCCGATTTTTTTATTCTTCATAGTTTCCAGTATTATGCAAAACATATCTCATACAGAGAGAAGGGTATATGACACATAACATTAAATACCAAAAATGTGTATGTTTCCAATGGATAATGGATATACTATACAGTTTCATAGTCAGACAGTTGGATAACAGTGCGTTATTATCGCGTTGTTCACACTTCTCGATTTTATCTTTCCCTTATTTCTGGGCTGATATTTCTGCAGTCTACCAGCACTATATTCACACTTCTCGATTTTATCTTTCCCTTATTTTTGGACTGATGTCTTTACAGTCTAACAGCACTATACAGCTGTATAGATGGACATGTAGTTCTTCTATTGTTATGTTTTAACATGTGAGTATTTGGTCCCCTTGTGTGTTTCCAGAGGAGATCTTTCAAGAGGTGTGCAATTCTTCTAATATCTTATGGTTTAGATTTAGGTGCGTTTTTCATGCGTTTTTTCATTGTAACTGCGTTTTTTGTAATATATGTGCAAAAAGGTCATGTTAGTGCTCTGTATATAGTATTCTTTTCAAAAGAGTAGAATTAGTCTATTTTATCCGATTTATATCTGTGATACCCTTATAACTAAGAGGTGAAAAGGGGTGAAAGGTGAAAAAGTGATTTCTCTATCATTTTAATGTGTGTTTGAAAACTCCTTCCCTCTTTGTGTGAGACAGTGTCACTATTATAGTGATGTTTTTAAACCCATTGTAGGTTACTTACAGAAGGGAATAAGCAGTATCAATTGTTGTGGAGGATTTCCTTTTAATTTCTGGTAGGTGGTAGTGTCCATCACTACCACCTACCAGAAATTAAAAGGAAATCCAGAACAGGAATTTAATAAAATCCTTACCAACTATTGTGATGTTGGCTTAAAAGACAACATTTTATCGGAACAAGAGCGGAATTTTATCTTGGGCACACAGGGAAGACTACCCATCTTCTACTGTCTGCCCAAGATACACAAATGCCTTGAAAATCCTCCAGGTCGTCCGATAATATCTGGAATAGGGTCACTTACATCGAATCTCTCCCAGTATATTGATGCCCTATTACAGCCTGTGGTGAGGAGAACCGGGTCATATATCAAAGACACTACGGAGATCATTGGTACATTGGAGGGCCTGGACGTCCAACCCAATTGGATCATGGGGACGTTGGACGTCCAGTCCCTCTATACCAGTATCAGACATGACCTGGGAATCTCAGCCGTAAAATCCCAGCTTGAGATAAATAGCACTATGTGCACCAAGCAGATAGACTTTCTGATAGATGGGATAAAGTTCATACTCCACCAAAATTATTTCTTTTTTGAGGGCAACTACTTTTTGCAACTCTGTGGGACAGCTATGGGGACCAGGTTCGCCCCCAGCTACGCTAACTTATTTTTGGCGCAATGGGAACATGACAACATCAGTCCCAGGCTGGGGACGGACCTGGTCCTCTGGCGTCGCTACATTGATAACGTCCTTTTTGTGTGGAATAAAGACACACATCAGTTACAGCATTTCCTAGACAGCTTAAATCTCAATGATATGAATTTGGTCTTTGTGCCCAAGGTAGGGCAAGAATCCACGGAATTTTTGGACATACAGATTTCACGACGGGACAATAAATATATCTGTAACACTTATAACAAACCATCTGCGAAAAACAGTTTTATACCCTTCACAAGTTGCCACCTACCACAGTGGCTCCTAAATATTCCTTAGAGCCAGTTCCGTTGGATTAAACGAAACTGTACCGAGGGGGCGAGCTTTGAGTTAGAGGCCTTAAAAATGAAGGAACAATTTAAATGTAAGGACTACCCGGAAAAAATTGTGGAGGTGGCTTTAGAAAAAACACGGAGGACTGATAGAAAATCATATTTTCAACCACAAATACAGTAGGGAAAGACAAAAGAAGGAGAACTTAGAGTAATTCTACCATATAGTGCACAAGCCAAACAAGTACGCCATATCATCAACCAACATTGGCATTTTTTATTGAGGGATAAAATTATTGGCCCCATGCTTCATACCTCACCCCTTATTACATTCACCAAGGTATCCAGCTTAGGATTGAAGACTGCACCTTCCATTAGAAACCACACAAAGAAGGATGGTACCACACTCCAAAAATGGTTGAATATGAACGGCTTCTATAGGAGTGGGAAATGTTTGGGATGTAGGAATACAACATTCCCGAAAAAAAAACACTAGAGTCCAATCTACTCAGAATAATTTTTCTCTAGACATCAAGGGTTGTCTCACATGTGACTCCTCCAGTGTCGTCTACCTTATCCAGTGCCCCTGCCGGAGACAGTATATCGGCAGAACTAAGAGACCCCTGAAAGTAAGGATAACAGAACATCTGAACAACATAAAGAAGGGTTTTGAAAACCATTCTCTATCTCAGCATTTCAAGGTTTCACATAATAGTGACTTCAGGGGTATTTATCTCCTTTGTGGCCCTGGAGAGGGTAGACGTACACTGGAGAGGGGGCAATGATATTATGAGAATGTCCCGAGCCGAGTCTAGGAGAATCTATGACTTTGGCAGTCTTCTCCTAGCAGGTCTGAACTCAGACCTAGAGATTTTTGGGTTCAACTGAATCACTGGTCTAACACAAATCTCACTGTAGATACTTCATTTATACACAACAATTGATACTGCTTATTCCCTTCTGTAAGTAACCTACAATGGGTTTAAAAACATCACTATAATAGTGACACTGTCTCACACAAAGAGGGAAGGAATTTTCAAACACACATTAAAATGATAGAGAAATCACTTTTTCACCTTTCACCCCTTTTCACCTCTTAGTTATAAGGGTATCACAGATATAAATCGGATAAAATAGACTAATTCTACTCTTTTGAAAAGAATACTATATACAGAGCACTAACATGACCTTTTTGCACATATATTACAAAAAACGCAGTTACAATGAAAAAACGCATGAAAAACGCACCTAAATCTAAACCATAAGATATTAGAAGAATTGCACACCTCTTGAAAGATCTCCTCTGGAAACACACAAGGGGACCAAATACTCACATGTTAAAACATAACAATAGAAGAACTACATGTCCATCTATACAGCTGTATAGTGCTGTTAGACTGTAAAGACATCAGTCCAAAAATAAGGGAAAGATAAAATCGAGAAGTGTGAATATAGTGCTGGTAGACTGCAAAAATATCAGCCCAGAAATAAGGGAAAGATAAAATCGAGAAGTGTGAACAACGCGATAATAACGCACTGTTATCCAACTGTCTGACTATGAAACTGTATAGTATATCTATTATCCATTGGAAACATACACATTTTTGGTATTTAATGTTATGTGTCATATACCCTTCTCTCTGTATGAGATATGTTTTGCATAATACTGGAAACTATGAAGAATAAAAAAATCGGATACTCCGCAAATCCCCTATTACCGAATATAATCACCAACACATGTTAAACCCGATGTGAACAATTAAGTACGAATGAAGAGAGCATAAAAGTTGAGACGTTTGAGACCACAGGTGACCCACTGAGGAGGAGATAAGTTATCTCGAAACGCGTCTGGACAGAATACCTGTGCGTTAATTAACTACATAATATACATGGCCATGTACTAAACTTCACCGTCAAGAAATACAATATCGCTTTACCTACGAAGCTTACAGACGGACCAAGTCTCACGAGAATTGGGACGAGATCCCGAAAGACGCTGCAAATCGAAACCAACACTGTTGGAGCGTGGTGGAGCTGTGGGACGCCACTGAAAGAACCTCTACACGCAAAAAGTTTTTTTGATCAGCGCAACGTATCGTGAGTACCAAATGTGTACATTACATTTTCTATAAACGGGTGAACCCTATTGACTCTAAAGTTTGGGACTATGTAGGAATTGTGTCCCTTTATACAAAGATCAGAAGCCCTATATACAGTCAGGTCCATTAATTTTGGGACATCGACACAATTCTAACATTTTTGGCTCTATATACCACCACAATGGATTTGAAAAGAAACTAACAAGATTTGCTTTAACTGCAGACTGTCAGCTTTAATTTGAGGGTATTTACAATCAAATCAGGTGAACAGTGTAGGAATTACAACAGTTTGCATATGTGCCTCCCACTTGTTACGGAACCAAAAATAATGGGACAGAATAATAATCATAAATCAAACTTTCACTTTTTAATACTTAGTTGCAAATCCTTTGCAGTCAATTACAGCCTGAAGTCTAGAACGCATAGACATCACCAAACGCTGGGTTTCATCCCTGGTGATGCTCTGCCAGGCCTCTACTGCAACTGTCTTCAGTTCCTGCTTGTTCTTGGGGCATTTTCCCTTCAGTTTTGTCTTCAGCGAGTGAAATGCATGCTCAATCGGATTCAGGCCAGGTGATTGACTTGGCCATTGCATAACATCCCACTTCTTTCCCTTAAAATCTCTTTGGTTGCTTTTGCAGTATGCTTTGGGTCATTGTCCATCTGCACTGTGAAGTGCCGTCCAATGAGTTCTGAAGCATTTGGCTGAATATGAGCAGATAATATTGCCCGAAACACTTCAGAATTCCACCTGCTGCTTTTGTCAGCAGTCACATCATCAATAAATACAAGAGAACCAGTTCCATTGGCAGCTATGCATGCCCACGCCATGACACTACCACCACCATGCTTCACTGATGAGGTGGTATGCTTAGGATCATGAGCAGTTCCTTTCCTTCTCCATACTCTTCTCTTCCCATCACTTTGGTACAAGTTGATCTTAGTCTCATCTGTCCATAGGATGTTGTTCCAGAACTGTGAAGGTTTTTGTAGATGTTGTTTGGAAAACTCAAATCTGGCCTTCCTGTTTTTGAGGCTCACCAATGGTTTACATCTTGCGGTGAACCCTCTGTATTCACTCTGGTGAAGTCTTCTCTTGATTGTTGACTTTGACCTACATACACCTACCTCCTGGAGAGTTCTTGATCTGGCCAACTGTTGTGAAGGGTGTTTTCTTTACCAGGAAATAATTATTTGGTCATCCACCACAGTTCTTTTCCGTGGTCTTCCGGGTCTTTTGGTGTTGCTGACCTCACCGGTGTGTTCCTTCTTTTTAAGAATGTTCCAAACAGTTGTTTTGGCCATGCCTAATGTTTTTTGCTATCTCTCTGATGGGTTTGTTTTGTTTTTTCAGCCTAATGATGACTTGCTTCACTGATAGTGACAGCTCTTTGGATCTCATCTTGAGAGTTGACAGCAACAGATTCCAAATGCAAATAGCACACTTGAAATTAACTCTGGACCTTTTATCTGCTCATTGTAATTGGGATAATGAGGGAATAACACACACCTGGCCATGGAACAGCTGAGAAGCCAATTGTCCCATTACTTTTGGTCCCTTAACAAGTGGGAGGCACATATGCAAACTGTTGTAATTCCTACACCGTTCACCTGATTTGGATGTAAATACCCTCAAATTAAAGCTGACAGTCTGCAGTTAAAGCACATCTTGTTTGTTTAATTCCAAATTCCATTGTGATGGTGTATAGAGGCAAAAATTTTAGACTTGTGTCGATGTCCCAATATTTATGGACCTGACTGTATATGGACTGATTATATGGCAACTGCCATCAGGATTTCTGCCTAAGGCTCTATACATATAGAGAATCAAAGTAGAATTCCATTTACAGTGAGATCAATTGATGAATTTGTTATTTTTTATTTTTTATCACTTATGTATTTTTATTGAATAAGATGTATATTACCTAGGTATATTGCGGTTTTACTATACAATAAATTTGTATTTTTTTTTACATATTCTCGAAATGTTTTGAGTGCCGGTTCAATTTCCTAACTATATAATTAAGAACAAGGGGTGTTTCTTTCAACCTGAGCACCAGTCGTGGTTATCCACAGTGAGCCATCTGTATACCATATATAGCAAATGTCAGTGTTGCTATTGTTTTCAGTATGGAAGATCTTGGCTTCGGTTGGAGGCAAAGAATATAAGGTGTGCAGTCTCCAACTCCAGAAGGATGCTTGTAAGGGCTCATGTACACGAACGTGTGCTGCCCGTGCCCATATTGTAGCCCGCCAACAGCGGGTCCACAATATACGGGCAGCGGGTGCGCTCTGTATCACTGATGCAGACCCATTCAATTGAACGGGTCCGCAATCAACAAGATACGAACCGGTGCGGATCGGAGGCGCGGAGGCCCACGAAAGCACTACGGAGCGCAGAACATGCGTTGCTTACTGAATATTGCAGATCGCAGGCCCATTCAAGTGAATGTGTATGCATCTGCAAATGGTGGCTACACGGCTGGTGCCCGTGCATTGCGATCTACGGCACGGACACGGACTGCACACGTTCGTGTGATTAAGCCCTAAGTCTGAGTTCACACTTCATTTATTTGGTCAGTTATTTCCATCAGTTATTGTGAGCCAAAACCAGTAGTGAAGCCTACACAGAGATCAGGTGTATTGGAAAGATTTACACCTGTTCTGTGTTTTCGATCCACCCCTAGTTTTGGCTCACAATAACTGGAAACTGACCAAATAACTGGTGTGAACTCAGCCTGAGTACTTTCACACTTGCGGCTGGACGGATCCGACAGGCTGTTCACCCTGTCGGATCCGTCCTTCCGCTATTTTGCCGTGCCGCCCGGACCGCCGCTCCGTCCCCATTGACTATAATAGGGATGGGGCGGAGCACGGCAGTTCGCTGTGAGAGGCCGCCGGACTAAAAAGTCGGACATGCAGGACTTTTAGTCCGACGGCCTTTCGCCTTGCACTGCCGTGCTGCGCTGGAGCTCCGCCCCTGTCCCCATTATAGTCAATGGGGACGGAGCGGCGGTCCGGTGGCACGGCGAAATAGAGGAAGGACGGATCCGACAGGGTGAACAGCCTGTCGGATTCTGTCCTGCCGAAAGTGTGAAAGTAGCCTAAGAGGGGTCAGACCTTATAGAAAGATCTTTTTGGCCCTGAGTGGTATACATAGTTCACCACTCTAGGGTGATGCAAGGAATTCATATGGATTCATTTGTAATTTAAAGACATTCTATCCCCAGAAATTAACTAATAAACTAGGCAAAATACCTTGTAGGGCTCTCTCAGCTGAATTTGGAGAAAAATTACTTTTAACTAAATTGCAAATGAACAGTTAAGTGCACCTTTTCTTATTTCTCCCTCTCTTTCCTCATTGTCAGGGCCAGGCAAGATGAATATGCAAGAACTTGGCCCTATCAATAAAGAAGGAGAAGGAGATGCTGGAAGCAGTAAGAGCAAGGATGTAGAGAGAGGCTTGGACCTGCCCTTGGTGCAGTTAATAGCTCACTTGCAGAAGCAACTCATCACTAAATGAAAGGTATCATATTCATGACATTCAGCTAAGCTAGCCCTGATTTAGGGCTTATTCATATGACTTTATGTTTGTGTCTCCATCCATTCATTCATTTGAATGGGGCCTCAAAACATGGGTACTGGCTGTGTGCACTCTGCATCGCGCTGTGGACTCATTGACTTTAATGGGTCCGTGATCTGCAAGATGCAGCCGAAAATAGGACATATCCTATCTTTTGCAGCACGGAGACACAGACTGGGAAGCACATGGAAGGGCTTCCGTGTTTCCATGTGCTTTTAGATCCATGCTTCAACGCCGCAAAAGATAGGACATGTCCTATCTTCAGCACTTTCTTGCGGATAGCAGACCCATTAAAGTCAATGAGTGCACAGAGCAATGCGGAGTGCACACAGTGGCCCAGATTCAAGAAGCACTTGCGCGGGAACAAGTGTGATTTGCGCTGCGCAAGTACTGATTTGCTCCTATGCAAATTTGCGGCTGATTCTGTAAACCAGTTAAGCCTGAAATGCGGCCATTTTCCCGCGCACGCAGCCTAGCTGTTCCTGCGCAATTTTCGTGCAATTTTGCGCGGGGTGTAAGTTGCGCCTTCATGGAATTCCCTCAGCGAATATGCAAATTAGGTACTGCCGATGATTCAGAAACATGCGCGTGTGATGCGCATCTTGCGCTGGAAGCGTGCAAGCTTTTTTCCCTGGGCAAACTTGCTCCTGTTAAAAGCAGGGGCAAGTTAGCAAAAGATGGCCAAATGTCATCTGAAGGAGCGCGCAACTTCAGCAGCACCTAGACAGACGATCTGAACAAGCAGAGCACCCACATTTTCGGGACCTCACATCTGTGCACCAACATGCCAGGGGCAGCTATGGTTCTTGATATTCTATTGACTGAGCCGACTCGTAGGAGGGCACGGGAGAGGATTTACAGAGGGCGCTACAACCTTTTTCAGATGACTGATACTGAGGTGTATCGCATGTTTCGCTTTAGCCCTGAAGTCATCCTTGAGTTGGTAACAATCCTGCAGGATGACATCAGCAGCCCGACCCATCGGGGACAGGCAGTGCAGCCACTGGTGAAGGTAGTGGCAACCCTTCATTTTTTGGCAACTGGCTCATTTCAGCGCACAGGTGGAGTGGTGGCTGGGATGTCCCAATCCAGCATGAGCAGGTGTGTGCACCAAGTGATCCCTGCAATACTCAGACGAATGGGCACACAATTTATCAAACCAACCACGGCTGACGTGCGGCAGAAGGCAATCAGTGATTTTTATTTATTAGCCAGATTTCCACGCACTGTGGGTGCAATAGATTGTACCCATGTGGCACTACGCCCCCCCCCCCCCCGGCACCTCGAGCATATCTACTGCAACAGGAAACATTGGCATTCGATAAATGTGCAGATGATTGTGGATGCACATGGCCTCATATGGCATGTCCGTGCCAAACACCCAGGGTCAAGCCATGACAGTTTTATTTACCGACACAGCCCCATCCCAACCGAGTTTGACCAGAATGTATGGAGACAGCTGGCTGATTGGTGAGTGACATGGGTGTCAGGTATGACTGCCCCCCCCCATGATGCACACATCACAAGGGGCACATGCACGACTAACATCCTCCTGTCTTTTCCCTTCCAGGTGACTCTGCCTATGCCCTGGGACCTCACATGATGACCCCATTTCGTAACCCTCAAACACCAGGAGAGGAAAGATATAACGCGAAGCCCATGCACGTACCCGTTTGGTGGTGGAGCGCACATTTGGCATCCTTAAATCTCGATTCAGATGTCTGGATAAATCAGGGGGGACCCTATTGTATTCACCCAACTTTGTATGCCAAATCGTAGGGGCATGTAGTATTCTCCACAATTTAGCTCAAAGAAGGGGCATGCACATTGAGCTACGCAATGACCTTACCCCCGAACCACGCCCCCCCCCCCCCCAAGAAACACTACCGGATCTTCTGAGGGAAGAGCAATCCGGAATGGTCTTGTGGAACGTCTCTTTGCACATTAAACACACCCTGATCTTGTCACAAGTATAATGCATGTATGTACACCACTGTAGTCCCTAGCACACACCCGACACATGCACCCCCAATTGGATTAGACCCAACAATACCCCATGGTATTAGGGAGCAGCAACGCCGCGTCAAGGCTCCAATTATGTTGCTGTCCATTCATACACCTTTCACATGGCAGAGGGTGACACCCCTTTTCCAGCAGGAGTGCCACCCCCCCCCCCCATTCACACACCAGTCACACTGTAGTATACACTCCTCACCGTGTGTAGGGACTACAAATAAATATAAAAACTCATATCCTGAGCATATAAAAAAAAAAAAATCTCATACCCTGAGCATATAGAAAAAAAAAAAAAAAAAACATATTGTGTTGAGCAAAAAAATGTAGACATAAAATTATTTTTTTGTTTTTTTCTTTGGGCCAAGGGTGCCCCGGCTCTGGCTCCTCAATCTCCGTGGTGCGGAGGAGGCATGGAGGGGTGGGGGGAGGAGGGGGGGGAGGAGCATCAACCCCTACTTCCACACTCCTTGCAGGTGGTGGCTGCATGCCCTCCATGGCGTTGGCCAGGCGGGCAAGGATGGTGTTGGTCTGGGCCAACATCCGCATTTGACGGGTGGTGGTATCCCGCTGATGCCGGCGGGTAACTCTCGCCTCCTCCTGCACTGCAGCGGTGTTGGCCTGCACCGCAGCTGTCATCCTGCTTAACAAAGCTGGTGTGGTCTCCAGAGCCACCAAGCAGGTGACTATGGCCTTAGAGTTGCCACTAATTTCCCCCAGGCTCTGTGCCACATGTTTGTCCCGGTCCTCATGCAGGGTGAGGGCATGCTGCATAGAGGTGGAGGTGGATGCCATGCTGTCCGCCAGACGACGCACCTCTCCCACCATGGCCCCTATATGGCGGGTCTGCAGGGCCTGCTCCTCCAGCAGACCGTCACGGAGGCTGGAGGATATATGCCTCGTTTTGGACAGAGCCTTCCTGGGAGGAGAGGCTCGGCCACGGACAGAGGGAGAAGGGGAGGGGTCCACAAGGGAGGGGCTTGCCCTGGAGGGGCTTGCCCTGGAGGGGGATGACGTGCTGGGCGGGGGGGTGGTGGGTTGCACAGGGATGGTGGTATCCTCCTGGAGGGAGCCAGAGTCCTCCTGGATGAGGAAAAAGGAATCCTCCTCCAATACCACTTGCTCCTCCATACTTGGCCCCGGTATGATCTCCTCCTGGACCAGCATAGCCAGAATGTCCATGGGGCCTGACTGGACCCCTGGCTCTGGTCTGGATGGGCTGGGTCGAGCCGCAGCCGAAGACGGCCCAGCTTCTTCTTCCTCATCACCACCTGTGGATGACACCAAAACGACATATTTTGCTGGTGCAACACACTTCTCATATGTTCACTTGTACCCCCTCCCATGATGCACAGCAGATATGAAAGAAAAATAACTTACCAGTCCCCAAGTTCCCAACAGTGGAGTCGTACCCTTCAAGTCCCTCCACCTGCTCCTGCACGAACGTTTGTGCAATAAGCTGCTCCTCCTGATTGAGCCGGATCATACATCGCGGACCACCTCCCGTGCCACCGGTATGCTTCCTGATAAGAGCCAGTTTTTCACGGACCCTGCGCCTCATATCATTTAATTTCTTCTGGATGTCATCCCAGGTACGCACTTCATTACCCAGGGCATTGATGTCCAGGGCAATGGCTTCATATATAGCCCTCCTTTGGGCAATGGTGGTGTTTGCCCGCTGGGCACCATATAGGACTTCCTTATGCTGCTGGAGTGCAGCAATCAGGATGTCCATCTCTGCAGCCACAAAGTTGGGCTTCCTTTTTTTTGGTCCCTTTGGGAGGTGCCATGTCTTGCAAAAGGGCTGAATTTCCTTGCTCAGGGGGGGGTAGGAAAAAGCAGGATGAAATTCAGCAAAGAACCTGCGCAAGTCTGCTCCTATTTATTTGCTCAGTGCAAGCAGCTGAGCAGGATTTGCCCTGAAATTATGCTAGCAAACCTCTGCTGAGCCGAAAATTCCTCATTTACATAGGGGCACACCCACTTTGACTTGCACGGCCTTGCGCCCTCAGCTTTGCCTTAAACAGGAGCAAATTAAATGAACAAACGATTCCTGAATCAGGTGGCAATTTGGCAAAATTGCTCCAGCGCAGAGAAATTCAGCTGAGCGGCTCAGGTGTAAGTAATGGGCAAATCTACCTGAATCTGGGCCAGTGTCTCTATTTTCCAGATTTGTGGTTTGTGGTCTACAAAACGGGCGTGATCTTTCCATGGTCATGTGAATGCGGCCTTACTTAAAGGCTGCAGGCTGGATGGTCTTGCTTACAGGCTTGTCTTCTACTACAGGCCTTGGCTATGTCCAGGATGCACAGACTATGTGGCTTCTTTCTAATCCTAATTTCAGGACTCAACTTTTCTGTGATGCTTAGCTTCAGATGCCCTAGCTAGTCCCTGAGATATTGTTACTTTATTACTAGTACCAATCACCTACACTATTTAGCTAATTTCTCTCAGAATTATTGCTGGCTTTGTTTCCATTAGCAGCTCCCCAGCTCACTCTCCTATCTAATGCCTGCTGCTTGTAGTACCCCAGACTTGGGGGTACTACAAATTGTTTATTGTCATGCATTGCGTTTCACTGTTTTGTTTCCTGGCTATTACTACCAGCAAGGAACAGGGAACAACTAAAGGTTGGCAGGAACAGGGTTAACTACCCTGTTCCTCACCTCTTGGTAGGAGTGGGTTGGTCATGCCTACTGACAGGGAGTTCCTGTCTAGAGACAGAGTGGAGAGTGCGCAGATGGCAGTGCTTCTTTTCCTACACAGAATTCTCTGGAGAGAACCATTACTACATTGCCTCAAATAAAGACTTGAATAGACAAAGACAGCAAAGTGAATTGCTATATTCAGCTTCTATAGACACTGCTGTGAAGTGAGGGATTACAGCTACTGTAAGAACCCTTCACCAAACAACCACTAGGCCAGTATCACCTATGTGCTAAATCGCTAACAACCAACCTACCTCAATATCCTTGCTAGTGCCAGAGAAGAATTGCACTAAAGTCTGCTGCTACTGTATGTATTTCAAGTTTTACATTGCACTTAGTAAAAGGACTTTGCTACGTTAAATTATGGCTTCATTCTTCAGTGCTACAGCTTTCACTTCAATGGACCCCAGGGAGCAACAGCCTGAGGTAGGACTCTGTGACACTAGAATACTACATTAGGGACCCTCCCATGAGAGCATGCTGCATAAATGGCATTTAACCTCCGTGCCTTGCTAGCGATGGCCTAATTGTGTGGACCCTAAGGCTGGGTTCACACCTGAGCGTATTCGATAAGCGCTTTTTACAGGCGTTTTTATTGGGCGTTTTTGAGGCGTATTTTGGGGCCTTTTTGTATTTTGGAAACGTGCGTAGTACGTGCGTTTGTGTGATTAATCCAATGAAAAACTGCCACAATACGCGCGACAATACGACCCAAAGAAGCTCCTGTAATTCTTGGGACATAGGGCGTTTTACAGCGCGTTCGTACGCGCTGTAAAACGCTCAGGTGAGAACCATGCCCATACCGAAGCATTGGTTTTTGCCTGTTGAGCGTTTTACAGCGCGTAGGAACGCGCTGTAAAACCCTCATGTGTGAACCCAGCCTTAAGAGAGACTTTGTTTCCTTGCCAAAAGAAATTCAGTGGAAGCTACAGCCACCTAATGTTAACAAGACTCCTCAGTGTTGTTTTACACACCCTCACTTGCTGCAATGGCCCAGAAACACTCCATTCATCGCTCACCAGCACAGAAGTGGTTAATCGTCCATATTGGATCCACGCCACATGGGTTGACTCATTGAAGCACTGCTCCTCCAAAGTAGGAAACCAGAGAAGATGCTCAGCAGCAAAAAGACTCTTCAGGCCAGAATAGTACCTGGGACTCAGAGTTTGCCCATCGCCAGAAGCTGCTTGGAGACGAAGGTAGAAGAGTCCAGCACGTGCTCAAGATGGCAGGCAGATCACCCAGCTGAAAAGACACACTGCGCCACTGTATCCTGTGTCATGAGACCAGCCCCTGTTTTGACTTTGTTTCATGGGCCCTATTTTTGCCACCCTCCTGCGCCTTTAGGCCGTATGGGACTCCCATTCATCCAGAGTTGGCACCTGTTGTGTCCCGTTCCCTTTCCTTTTTTGGGTTTTTGGATCAATTTTGCAGAGAGAAAGGATTGTAATGTTTAAGAAGAAATGCCTAAGGAATAGACTTAAATGTACTTGAGATCCTTGTGACCTTCATAGGTGCTTCCAGGACTCTTTGCTAAAGAGCCGCAAGTGAAGGGTTCCATTGCTGGCAACGTTTTTAAGATTATAGCCCACCTTCGGTACCTTCCACCTGAGCGGAGGTGTGCTTGGTTACTGTGTTTCTGGGACTCCGAAGTAGAGCAGCAGACCCAAGAACCACTATTGCACCACTGTGGATTCCCAAGGATTCTGACGCAGAAGAGCCCCACAGCTTGAGACTGTGTTTCATTAGTCTAGGATACCTAACACCCCTGCTTTGCACTATCATGGACTGCATCTTGGGACTCTAGCCATTTATGTTCCCCATGTAATTAATATTGCTAGCCTAGGCATTGTTTTGTTGCATAAGCACTTATGTCCTTAACCTGGTCTCTTCACAGCAATGGGAGGGAGAGGGTCAGCGAGAACTGCGGCCTTGGACATCTGATGTATGACTACCAAGGGGAGACCACAAGCACATCCCGAGGACAGCGAGAACAGTTTGCATTTCACCATGGGGGTGTGTAGTATCCCAGACTAGGGCATACTACAAATAGTTTATTGTCATTGCATTTCACAGTTTGTTTCCTGGCTATTACTGCCAGCAAGGAAGGCATGGCAAAGGTTGGCAGGGTGTACTGAGTTTATCCTTTAGGACCCTCCCCGGTGAAGTGAATTGACAACTAAATTTTACTACTATAATGTTTTTAAGATTTTATAATTGACATCCCCTCCTGATGGTAGAAATTATTAACAACAACCGCATGTACGTATATCTATTTAATTGATTTGTGGCGCTCGTTATTACCCTTTTTTCTTTACTTCACCTACATCTTGTTTACTTCTCTCCCCTCTTTTACCCATAGAGAGATTATCTCACTCTAAGGGCTCATTAATCTATAAATCTGAAAGGTTGGCAGGAGCAGGGTTAACCACCCTTTTCCTAACCTCTTGGTAGCATTGGGCTTGTCCTGTTTCCTGCCCGGAGGAGGAGTTCCTGCCTAGAGACAGAGTGGAGAGGGCACAGACTGCAGTGCTCCTTCTACTACACAGATTTCTCCTGAGAGAACCATTACTACATTGCCTGAAGTAAAGCTTGAGAAGATAAAGACAGCAGAGTGAATTGCCATATTCAGCTTCTATAGACTTTTCTGTGAAATGAGTGCAACCTGCCAGTCCACAGGGGTACAACACGTGAGGTTCATCGGTTACTCACAGTTTAGCAGATGCCTCCCTGGGCCAGCAGTGCAGTGAAGGGGAGAACAGCACTGGATACTCCGGGGCACACTCGGTTACAGGGGACACCGGCCAGGTGGTGATTGAGGTGTCCTTGATGGTGATTGGGCCCTGAATTAAGTAATGTCGTGACACCAGCACCTTGATGGTGCAAAATGTTGAGAGTAGTAGTAGTATGGAGTTAGAAGAACGAGGCAGGTTTGAATCCAACTGAAAACTTTACTATAACCATGTTCTTGATAACAATTAGCATCCAGTTATATAATAGTCTCTGATACACATGCAAGTTAGATGTGATGAATCCCAGTAACAGGCTGTACATGTAGTTATGCCTCAGGCTATAGTAGGTAATTGTGTACTCACTGATATTCAGCTCTTTGCCTCACTTCAGTCTCAGTTGAGGTAGTTCAAGTCTTAGTCTTCTACACACTAGTGATGCAACAGAAATCTTATCTGTCGTTAGAATAATGGTGAGGCTGCCGGAAGCTAATAAATCCTTCACCTAGGTACAAAGGCCTAATATAATGGCTTTGTCCATCCTTTGTCTTTATCCACAATAAACTTGACAAAATCCACTTGGTACTCCAGAAGAGTGAATGGTAGAATACAGACTTCACCTCTGCCTATCTTCCTGGCTTGACACTGAGATAAGTTGGCTCCTCAGGGCCGTGGAACCCAAGAGAGAGCTGAGAGGAGAGGTTACCTCTGCTTCCCCCTAGCTCCTCACTCCATCTCCTTCTTCAACTCCCACACTCTGAACACCCTAACTAGGCCTGAACTGTGCTATATATACTGTGGTGCTATCCCCATCTAGTGGTGGAATGTGTATAGTGCACCTGACAGCCTGGTAACAGGAATTTCACATAAGGATAAAATACAGCATGATATAAAATGTGATACAATAGGAAGTATTGCACTAAAGGTCCAACACCTGGGCCCCCGCCGATCAGCTTTTTAAAGAGGGTGGGTGCTCTATGAACACGGTGGCATCTTCCTAGGCCATGTGATGTCACCATACATCAGTCACATGGCCCAATTACCATTCAGTCCCCTTGAAGTGAATAGGGCTGAGCTACAATACCAAGCCCAGTCACCATACAATATATGGCTCTGTGCTTGGAAAGTTGTTGGGAGCCCGCTGCGCTCCCCAGAGCTCCGGGAAGTGTGGTGGCTCCCTGAAACAGCTAATTGACTGAGGATAGGTCATCATTATCTATCACAGGATAACCCCTTAGACTGTACACTGTACACAATTACAGCTTCCGCTCCTATTCACTTGAATATAAATAGGTCATCTATACCTGTAGCCCTGGGTGCAGCTTAGCCCCATCCACCAGAATGGGACTGAGCTGCGCCCATGCCACGTGACTGATAGTCACTAGGGTAAGCAGCGAGAAGGCTGTTGTGCTCAGAGGATCACCGGTCCTTCACAAACAGCTGATTGGCAGGGGTCCTGGGTGTTGAACCCCCACACAGATTACATGCTGATCATCAGTTCCAAATAGTCAAATAACCCCTTTAAAGGTGTAGCAGCAGTCAAGTAAAATTTCAACAGTTCAACTAGGTGGAGTAACCACCACAACAGGGTCAAGAGTAACGAATAGCAATAAGATAAATTTTTTCTTGTGAGTGGGTGTACTTACATGCTGCTAGTGAAGGTGGGATAGCTGCTAGGACTGATGTTAACAGTAAGCAATGCATCTGATGAGTAAGACGGGAGTCTGCTAGGGTTTTATGTTTCAAAAGGCGTTTATTGTTTTTTTGCACATAAGAAAACTGCTAGGGTTTTAATGTTAAGTAATGTAGTGTCCCACTACGTAAGGGTGGGCACTACTAAGGGTCATGTTGCCCCACCTCCTGTGGGAAATTGCTATTGTATTTTATATTGCATTGTAATGTATCATTTCATGATTATCTCCTGTACCAGGCCTGCTAGGGGTGTAGTTTCTCCTCCTAAGCTGTAGAAGGAGCTAGGGAACCCCCTAGTATATATAGTTAGGCTCAGACAGGAAAGGGTAGTTCAGTCCAGTCCAGGAGGCTATGTAGCTCAGTCTAGCCTGCCTGAGGTTCCTGAGTAAGAAAAGCTCAGAAGTTAACCCAGGAGAAGAAGTTTCCTCCTGAAGATATCTAGCACCTTGAAAAGTATAGTGCAGAGCCACTTTTATCCAGCTAAGCAGAGAGCTGAAGGGCAGAAGGATATTTACAGCAAGAAGATATATACCTGAGGAAGTTTTCCCTACCCAAGGATAAAGCCAGCTATAGGGCATACGGGCCTTGGAGAAAGCCAGACAGGATCTGAGCAAAATACAGCCTGATCTGTAAGTGTTATTCCCTCTGAGTATCTTGCAAAGACTTTGCCTGCCACTTATGTGAAGCCTGCCTGTGACCAACATTGTACATGTGGAACTAACTGAAACCTGTAAATAGTTGAACTGTTCAGTAAAAAGAAGTTCTGGTTCACTGCAACTTTGTGTACCTCAATTATTCCTACAACAAATCGGTGTGCCACCGTTACCGTCACTGGCGTCACGAACTATAAGGGATCTTGCCACCGGCACATTAAACTTCCAACACCCAGGGCACCTCACCTACCACCTGGCCTGGTCCCTATACACAGAGAGTGCCCCAGAGGATTCATGTGCCAGCCTCTCCATCACTGCTGTACGCCTGCCCAGGGTAAATAAAATTGTGAGTACCAAGAGCAACCCTCGTTCTGCCTATTAACCATGACCTCACATTCGCTCACCCTGCAGGACTGGTGTACTGCAGTAACTGTAATTTCAAATAGAAACCGGTAAAAAGTTGCTTTGGAAGGTATTAGAAGACTCAACCACTCATTCCGGTACAGTTGTTTTAGGTGAACTCTTATCTTCTGTAATTTTAAGCCACAGCAACTCAATTTGTAGGTGTATGTGCAGTGTCCCACTCTGTGTGAAAAGGAGACACTTTAAACTTTTGCATCTATATTGAATGTATTTATAATGCCCTTTAACAGGCTGGCAGCGTCATTTCATTTATTCGGCCCTAGGTGGTGCTGGTACCACTTATATATATAGCCTGGGGTTTGCTAATAAAGGTGGTTAGTTGGTTGTTGGCTGCTGAGGGGAGAACAGAGGAGAAGGTAGGAAGTTAATGGAGGAGCAGAACAGGCCTAGTCTACCATGTAGCTGCTATTTTAGCCCCTTGGCTCTGGCCAGGCTAAGGGAGTATTACAGCAGCACAGCACAGACCAGGGAGTCTACATCTGGATATAAAGTCTAGCGGAGGTTGCAGCTAAATTATCCAATGGACTTCACAAGCACCAGTGATCAGGAGGAACCTAAAAGTACCTGGACACAGCCGCATGATCAATGCGCAAAATTGTCCTTTACCACATGCCTCTATGGACATAGTGGACCGTAATTCTTCAGTGAGCATCCTTTCCAAAGAATGGAGCAGAAGACTGATGCCTGCCATTAGGGAGACCACCCTGTGCATTGCTGCTGACCAATAAGAGTTATTATATTCAGTACCTGAGTGCTAGAGAATGGACTTAGCACAGACTTTTATAAGAAAGAGCCCTTTTCTTGCCTGTTAAAGTAAACGTCTTAGGAAAACTCCTTAACTGACAAATGTCCAACCTGTTACAAGGATTACAGCTAAACCAATATCTGAGTGATATCTTTATGTCATATAAATGAACTGTACTGACTACATGGAGACAAGTGATTTAAGTAAAAGTTCAACTGTTTTACTACAACCGACTCCTCATCTTTTCCACCACCAACCTTTGCACCTAACGGTGCTGGCATCACGAACAACCGGGTCCCAGCCTGAAAAGCACACTAAACACCTATACCATTAAGGGCACCTCAACTACTAGCTGGCTGGTTATCCCTGTACTAGAGAGTGTCCCGGAGGATTTAGTGCTGTCTTCCCCATCACTGCACGCCAGCCCAGGAAGGCTCAGCTAACCGTGAGTAGAACTACTACTTCCCCCATCGGCTCACCGTAACTCACGTGTTGCCCCTGCAGCCCGGTCACTGCATATGCCAGTATACAACACTACACCAAGGTCTCACACATCCATGCATCATTTTCAGGGCTATAGCACTATATTTCAATGGTAACTCCATTAAAGGTTTAACTGGGAGAGAAACAACTGCAGGGTATGACTACACAAAGTGGCAGAGCGCCGCGCATTCATATGAGCCGCAGATGCATCATAATAACTAATTACGACCGCATTGTTTCTTCTACCTTCATTGTTAATGGAAGAGTGGTTTCGCGGGTTGGTGCATGTTTTTTTTTCGGGGTAGGGGGAGTTCACATCACCGTAATTTTCCGTACTGCATGCGGGACTTTTTTTTCAGTCATGGCTCAAACAGATGCCAAATTTGCATAACTGATGCACAGGATCTGTTTTTCTACATGATTTTTCTTTATTTGCCTGTTTTTCTGTTATTTTTTTGATGGCTCAGATAAGCAGAAAAATAACGTCAATGTGAACTCTCCCTTAGGGCTCATGCACACGACCATTGGTGTTTTTCGGTCCCCAAGTTGCGGATCTGCAAAACATGGATACTGGCCATGTTCATTTCACATTTTGAGGAATGGAACGGCCGGACCCTAATAGAACAGTCCTATCCTTGTCTGTAATGCAGACAATAATAGGACAAGTTCTATTTTTTTATGGAACGGCCATGCAGACATAGGGACACGGAATGCACATGCTGCAGATTTTGCTCTGTTTTTCTGCAGAAAAACCGCAGCGTAATACAGTACCAGCAAAGTGAATGAGATTTGACATCGGTGTGGAAATTGATGTCAATTGTTTGTTTGACTCTGCACGTTCTGTAGAGTGGTTTCCCCATAGACTTCAATGGGTTTGTTATTATAAACAGAAAATTCACACGAAAATGTACACCAAAACTGAATCAAAACCGCACCAAAACCACAATAAATAGTGTGGATTTATGTGTGTTTTGGTGCAGATTTCATACAGATTGTCCGCACACAATTATGCACTGTTGGTGGCTGCACATGGTGCAGCTTACAAGCAGTTTTTCTGTGTGGCTTTTGTGCAGAAAAATCGCAGAGTAAGGGCTCGTTCACACGAGCGTGACAAATTGGCTCCAGATGCGTTCAGTTAAAAACGTGCGATTTTGGTGTCAAAATAAGTCAGTTTTGACTGCGATTGCGTTCAGTGTTTGCATTTTTTTCCGTGCGGATGACATCCGGATGGCATGCGTTTTTAACGCACGTGAAAAAAAAGCAACCATCCTCTAGAGACACATGTTCATTTGAAACACATATAAAAACACCCGGCATGCTCTTCTGTTTGGGAAAGCTCCATTTTGTGAGGATATAATCTAGGGTGTGGAGTGTTTGAAATTGTTCCTTAGCAGGATGTCTGCTTTCTCCTTATCATATCCTGACCATGTGCTTTTGCACTGGCTGGTGTACCGATGCTTTGGAGAGCGGAGAAAAATGCTTGTGAAGGAACCACGGGGGTTCCGTGGTTTTATCCTATTATTTCGTAGAGGCCTTGCAAAGGTCAGTTTACGAGTCTGTATGCAGACCTATGTGAGCACCCTGCAAAATTGTATAATTACTGTAGAATATCCATCCCTACTTTTGGTGGAGTTGAGGCCCGGGTTGGCCTTCATGGACACCATCATGCTGAGGAACGGCTCATAATAACTCTCAGGTATGTAAAAATGAGTGCAGTTATAAACACATAAAAGTAATTTATTTACGATATATAGATGATTTAAAACAAAGGAGGTAGAGCAGCTCTCACCCACCGTCCACCTGCCTTGAGCACGGATGGCAACCACGGATGGCAACCTTGATGAAGGACCCTGATTTACTTATGGTCTGAAACGCGTTACTGTAACCTGTGATGTCTTGTATTGGATTTTAATCGCACAATAAAGATTCCACCTTTTGCATCTGCAAAGCTGGATTTTTCTTGGCTTTGGACATACAGTACAGACCAAAAGTTTGGACACACCTTCTCATTCAAAGAGTTTTCTTTATTTTCATGACTATGAAAATTGTAGATTCCCACTGAAGGCATCAAAACTATGAATTAACACATGTGGAATTATATACATAACAAACAAGTGTGAAACAACTGAAAATATGTCATATTCTAGGTTCTTCAAAGTAGCCACCTTTTGCTTTGATTACTGCTTTGCACTCTCTTGGCATTCTCTTGATGAGCTTCAAGAGGTAGTCCCCTGAAATGGTTTTCACTTCACAGGTGTGCCCTGTCAGGTTTAATAAGTGGGATTTCTTGCCTTATAAATGGTGTTGGGACCATCAGTTGCGTTGAGGAGAAGTCAGGTGGATACACAGCTGATAGTCCTACTGAATAGACTGTTAGAATTTGTATTATGGCAAGAAACAAGCAGCTAAGTAAAGAAAAACGAGTGGCCATCATTACTTTAAGAAATGAAGGTCAGTCAGTCAGCCGAAAAATTGGGAAAACTTTGAAAGTAAGGGCTATTTTACCATGAAGGAGAGTGATGGGTTGCTGCGCCAGATGACCTGGCCTCCACAGTCACCGGACCTGAACCCAATCGAGATAGTTTGGGGTGAGCTGGACCGCAGAGTGAAGGCAAAAGGGCCAACAAGTGCTAAGCATCTCTGGGAACTCCTTCAAGACTGTTGGAAGACCATTTCAGCGGACTACCTCTTGAAGCTCATCAAGAGAATGCCAAGAGTGTGCAAAGCAGTAATCAAAGCAAAAGGTGGCTACTTTGAAGAACCTAGAATATTACATATTTTCAGTTGTTTCACACTTGTTTGTTATGTATATAATTCCACATGTGTTAATTGATGCCTTCATAGTCATGAAAATAAAGAAAACTCTTTGAGGAGGTGTGTCCAAACTTTTGTTCTGTACTGTAGATGATTTAAAGTTGCATATTAGTAAAAGAAAGTGGATGGTAATAGTGTTTTCAGCATTCCCTGATGTTAATTAATTTTTTCTCACAAATTTTTGGTCACAGGAAATTAATTTTCATCCTTACATTTTGAATTTCGCATGGAGACCTCCACAATAGCTGGGATAGTGAGGGCAACTTGTGCCACTATTTGGTTGCGGCTGCGAGCTGCTGTGCTGCCACAACCAACAAGGCAGCAGTGGCTTCCTGGAGAGGGCACAATTTCCCAACTGTATTGGTGCCCTTGACGGGAAGCACATACGGGTGAAGAAGCCACCGAACTCAGGGTCCCGATTCTATAATTATAAGCAGTTTTTCTCGGTTCTTTTGTTTTGTTGGCCTTGGCTGACATAAACTACAGATTTATAATTGTAGATATCAGGGTCTATGGAAGTTCAGCAGATGCTCGAATCTTCCGGGCTTCCAGAATGGGTAGGTGGCTTTGGTCCAACCAACTGGACATTCCCCAGCCAGCTCCTCTTCCTGGCTCCTCTGGCCCACCTGCACCATATGTCATAGTTGGCGATGAGGGGTTTGCTCTATTGCCAAACCTAATGCGTCCTTTCCCCAGGCGAGGATTGGATGAGAAAAGGTTCACATTCAATTATATGTTAAGCATGGCCAGAAGGTTTGTGGAGTGTGCCTTCGAGAAATGGCGTATCTTTTTTTCTGCCATCTAGCTTGGCCAGGAAAATTTAAATACTGTTATAAAAGTGTAGTTCTCCATAACTACATTCGCATGTATGAGGCTACTGCGGGCGAAGATGCGGACGTCTTTACTGCAGCAGCCCATGGAGACCCCTCTCAACTTGGAAGAGCTGGTTCTGCAGGACTGAGAGTGAGGGAATTTTTTTCTTATTATTTCATGTCTCTAGCTGGTTCATTTCCTTTTCATCCACAGCAATCTTCATGTGGAGCTACATAATTATTTTACATGTATATATCCTGGATTGATTCTTTTTTTTTTTGTTAGTATTTTTTAGAGATGGGACGGGGGATTCGTTGAATGCACGAATCCCTTGAATCTTGCTGGATTTGTGGGATTCGTGGACTCGAATCCCGACGTAATTTACCGGATACGAATCCGACGAATCCCAGTGGGGCCCAGACTGGTGGCGGCGGCGGCAGGGCACATCAGGAGATGAGCGCTTCGCTGCTGCGGCAGGGGAGGGAGAGGCATCTCCTTTCCCTGTTCCTCTGATAGGCTGCCGGCACAAGTCCTGCAGCCTATCAGAGGCCGGTGCAGGCGGTGCGATGACGTCATCGCCCCGCCTGAGCCGTACAGCGCGGGGCACAGGCCAGAAGAGGCCTGCATCGCAGCGGAGGTAGGTAAAAGTGTTTTTTTTTATTATCTGTTACTGGCACATTGGGGGGGGGGGGGGTGGAGGTGAGAGGCACTATGATACTACTGGCACATTGGGGGGGAGAAGGCACTATGATACTGGCACATTGGGGGGGGATGGCACTATGATACTGGCACATTTTTTGGGGGGGAAGGCACTATGATACTGGCACATTGGGGGGGGGAGATGGAACTATGATACTGGCACATTATGGGGGGAGATGGCACTATGATACTGGCACATTATGGGGGGAGATGGCACTATGATACTGGCAGATTGGGGGGGGGGATGGCACTATGATACTGGCACATTATGGGGGGAGAAGGCACTATGATACTGGCGCATTGGGGGGAGATGGCACTATGATACTGGCACATGGGGGGGAGATGGCACTATGATACTGGCACATTATGGGAGGGAGATGGCATTATAATACTGGCACGGTGGGGGGAGATGGCACTATGATACTGGCACATTGGGGGGGAGATGGCACTATGATACTGGCACATTATGGGGGGAGATGGCACTATTATACTGGCACATTGGGGGGGAGAGGGCACTATTATACTGGCACATTGGGGGGGAGATAGCACTATGATACTGGTACATTATTGGGGGAGATGGCACTATGATACTGGCACATTATGGGGGGAGACTACACTGCATGGACGGAGGATGTGATGACGTAATGGTGTAGCGTTGCGCTCTCCCTCCTCCCCTCCTCGCTCTGTGTGTCCCCGGCTGTGTGTGTCTGTCTTACTGCCCGGTCTCTTTGCTGACGTGCTGCCTGGCTATTCCTTTCTGGCTGGACTGGCCCCGTGTTTGGATCCTCCGGACCTCCTGCTTGGACCCTCTGGTTGGAGCTCCGGTCTCCTTCTGGCTGAGTGCCTCTCCTGAGATTCTGGACTTCGATAGTGGACCCAGACCCTGAAGATCTTGGCTTGGCTACCCTTGCCCCCCCTCCCCTCCTGTTTGGATTGATATTTTTCCCCTTTGTCTTCTGGAGTCTGCGCTACCTTTTTTTTTTTTTACATCAGTTCTAACTTTCTCATCCTCCAACTAACTGTTAACATCTACAGTTTTTTTTGCTGGAAGGGGGGAGGAAGGAAAAAAAAAAGGGAAAAGTACACAGATAAGGAAATAAAAGAAATAAAAACTAGGAACTGTGAGAAGGGGAACAAAAGGAAAAAAAAATGAAAAAGAGTGAGAAAAACATTAACGGCAAAAAAAAAAGAAAAGAGGAAAAGGGGGGATAATTTAATCCCAAAAAGAAAAACAGGAGGGAAGAAAAAAATAAAAAATAAAAAATTTGAAAGAAAAGGAAAAGAGGGGAAAAAATAAAAAAAAAGGGCGAGAAAATGGCTCCTAAACAGAATAGACGATCGACGGACTCAACTTTATTTAAGCCAGGACAGAAACCAATAGAGTCTGCTAAAATTGATACATTTTTGAGATCACCGAATTTAAGCACTAGGTCTGGACAAAAAGGGAGGCAAGATATTAATGTTAAAAAAAATATCGCCGAGCTTAGATTGAAGGATCCACCTGAGGGGGAGCTTGATATTGGAGACGGAGAGAAGCAAGAGGAAAACTCCTCTCCACTAGAGGAGATTTCATTGATTGTTAAAAATAATGGTAAAGCGATACAAAATATTGCTGTTCAATTGGGGTCAGTACAATCAGATGTACTTATTATAAAAGAAGATCTGACAAAGATTCACAATATAATTAAGGAGGTGGAAACTACAGTGAATAAATTGGAGCAGGAAGTGAAAATGTTAAAGGCGGAGAACAGTGTAGTAAAAAAGGTCTACAACTACTTGAGAAAAGAAACAGTGGACCTTGAGGATAGGTCAAGAAGATCTAATGTACGAATCATAGGCTTAATAGAAACTCCCGATAAAAAAAAAAAAACTGGCGGGAATGATACAATCTATAATCTTTGATAATCTTGGAAAGGAAAATTTTTCAGCTTTGTTTCTAATTGAAAGGGCACACCGAATTCCGTGGGGCAAAACGATTCCGGGGAATCCCCCAAGGACTGTAATAATTAAGATGCTAGCTGCCTGTGATAGAGACATGATCCTAAGGCGTGCAAGAGAAGTATCTACGATTTCTCATAACGGGTGTAAACGGAAGTTCAAGATAAGAGACGTACTTTTTTGGGTGTTAAAAAACTTCTTCAGGGCAAGGACATTAAGTACTCATTTATGTATCCAGCCAAATTAAGGATCATATATAATGAATCAGTACTATTTTTTGACACTCCAGATATGGCCACCGACTGGTTAGATAGGAATGATGTCTAAAATATGATTTCTTCCTTGATATTCTCACTTTTTGTTCTTTTTTTTTGGTGGATGGAGCTCCGGCTGGGGGAGTGGCGAAGGGATGGTCCTAGTTAAGAGGTCTGTTTTTTTTTTCAACTACAAATCAAGGGGGATATGTGATTTTTGGGTGGGGGGTGGTGGAGGTGGGGGGTGGTGGAGGGAGGGGTTGGGTGGGGGTAGGGGTAGGATGGGGGTAGGGGTAGGATGGGGGGGCTAGAGGGGAGGGTGTCCTGCGATGCGTCCAACATCGAAGTGGGGAACGAAGTGAAGTTTGAGGAGGATGGTACTTGGAGACTGTAGGATTAATCAATGATTACAAGAATACTGACATGGAATGTTCGGGGTCTAGGGGAGAAGGTAAAAAGACAAGCAGTTTTGGATTTGATAAGGAGACATTTGCCAGCTATTGTCTGTATGGTTGAAACTCATTTTTCACAGGAGAGGATACTCCGACTCAGGGGGAGGTGGGCTACACAGGTTTATAACTCTACATATACTACCTACTCTAGAGGAGTCACAGTATTGATTTACAAACAGATTAACTTTCTATGTTTGGCATCCTCTATCGATAAACAGGGGAGATATGTTTTTCTGCATGGTAGGATTGATGGAAAGTTATGTATCTTGGCGTTTATCTATATCCCTCCCCCGTTTTCTAGGCAGGTATTGAATTGTTTGATGGCCTTTGTGGAACAGTGGCCTGATTGTCTGGTGATGGTCAATGGAGATTTCAATTGTGTGATGAATCCAGAGGTAGACAGGATCTCTGCTAGAGGGAATGGGTGTTCCCCGGTCCAGGGGTCCCCCCTGGCTCGTTTTTGCCAAGAGGTGGGCTTCGTGGATGTCTGGGAATATCTATTTAGAGAAAAAAGAGCTTTTTCCTGTATTAGTAAATCTGGAAGCTCCATGTCTAGAATTGACCTGACCTTGATAAATAGAGGTTATCTAAATTGTGTTAAGCGGATGAAATACGAGGCCAGATCCATTTCAGATCATGTTCCCTTCTTAATAGAGCTATGTATTACAGGGAATGATGCTAGAGTGAAACCCCCATTTAGATTGAATCCCCATTGGCTATTAATAATAGATAACCATAATCAGATAGAAAAGGAAATTATCTCCTTTTGGGATAGGAATTATGCCTCAACTAAATCTCAATATAGTTGGGATGCGTTTAAAGCATTTATGAGAGGGATTTTTCAGCACAATGGCAAATCTGCGTAAGTGCAATACGATGAAGGAGAAAGAATTAGAGGAAGCAGCTGCTGAAGGAATGGCTAGGTATGCCAAGGGGAAAACGAAGGAGGGTAGAGAGATTATGCAGAGGACAAGCCAGGCTTTCTCTGACTTTCTCCTGGATAAAGCACAACAGAAACTGTTCTTTAGAGGACAAAAATATTTTTCAGAGGCAGGTCGCCCTGGGAAGATGTTGGCTAGAGTAGTAGCAAGCCAGGATTCAAAGAAAGAGATCCGTAGTATATGTATGGCTGATGGCACCACTGTAGAAGATCAGGAGGGAATATTAGAAGTATTTATAAAGTGTTTTAGTGAATTGTATGAATCAGAGAGCGTCCTCCCAGAGGCAGCAATTGACTCATACTTGGATTCTATTTCCCTTCCGGTTCTTACAGATGGGCAAAAGGAATGCTTGGAGATGGATTTGTCGCCCCAAGAGATAGAGGAGGCAATGAAGACCTGTTCAGGTAACTCCTCCCCCGGATTGGATGGACTCCCGTATGAGTTCTATCGTAAATATGGGGAGATTGTTTTTCCCTATTTGTGGAGAACGCTCTCTGATTTAATAAAAGAGGGAGTTCTCCCAGAATCAATGAGAGAGGCCGTGATAACAATAATAATAAAGAAGGGTAAAGACCCCAGGGATCTGGGATCTTATAGACCTATTTCTCTCCTTAACACAGACGTTAAACTTTACTCTAAAATCTTAGCTACGAGGCTATCTAGTGTTATGACAACAATTATACACCCAGACCAAAATGGCTTTATTCCTAATAAGGGGACACACTATAATCTACATCGTCTTTTTTCTAATATACAGACTTCTGGAGGGCCTTCAAGATCTATCTTACATAGAAACATAGAATGTGTCGGCAGATAAGAACCATTTGGCCCATCTAGTCTGCCCAATATACTGAATACTATGGATAGCCCCCGGCCCTTATCTTATATGAAGGGATGGCCTTATGCCTATCCCATGCATGCTTAAACCCCTTCACTGTATTTGCAGCTACCACTTCTGCAGGAAGGCTATTCCTTGCATCCACTACTCTCTCAGTAAAGTAATACTTCCTTATATTACTTTTAAACCTTTGCCCCTCTAATTTAAAACTGTGTCCTCTTGTGGTAGTTTTTCTTCTTTTAAATATGCTCTCCTCCTTTACCGAGTTGATTCCCTTTATGTATTTAAAAGTTTCTAACATATCCCCTCTGTCTCTTCTTTCTTCCAAGCTATACATATTAAGGTCCTTTAACCTTTCCTGGTAAGTTTTATCCTGCAATCCATGTACTAGTTTAGTAGCTCTTCTCTGAACTCTCTCTAGAGTATCTATATCCTTCTGGAGATATGGCCTCCAGTACTGCGCACAATACTCCAAGTGAGGTCTCACCAGTGTTCTGTACAGCGGCATAAGCACTTCACTCTTTCTACTGCTTATACCTCTCCCTATACATCCAAGCATTCTGCTGGCATTTCGTGCTGCTCTATTACATTGTCTTCCCACCTTTAAGTCTTCTGAAATAATTACTCCTAAATCCCTTTCCTCAGATACTGAGGTCAGGACTGTGTCAAATATTCTATATTCTGCCCTTGGGTTTTTACGCCCCAGGTGCATTATCTTGCACTTATCCACATTAAATTTCAGTTTCCAGAGTTCTGACCATTCTTCTAGTTTTCCTAAATCCTTTTCCATTTGGCGTTTCCCTCCAGGAACATCAACCCTGTTACATATCTTTGTGTCATCAGCAAAAAGACAAACCTTACCATCGAGGCCTTTTGCAATATCACTTATGAAGATATTAAACAAAATCGGTCCCAGTACAGATCCCTGTGGAACCCCACTGGTAACATGACCTTGTTTTGAATGTTCTCCATTGACTACAACCCTCTGTTGTCTGTCACTCAGCCACTGCCTAATCCACTCAACAATATGGGAGTCCATGCTCAATGACTGCAGTTTATTGATAAGTCTTCTATGTGGGACAGTGTCAAAAGCCTTACTAAAATCTAGATATGCGATGTCTACTGCACCTCCACCGTCTATTATTTTATTCACCCAGTCAAAAAAATCTATAAGATTTATTTGACATGATCTCCCTGAAGTAAACCCATGTTGTTTTTCATCTTGCAATCCATGGGATTTTAGATGTTCCACAATCCTATCCTTTAATAGGGTTTCCAATAATTTGCCTACTATTGATGTCAGACTCACTGGTCTATAGTTGCTCGATTCCTCCCTACTAGCTTTCTTGTGAATGGGCACGACATTTGCCAATTTCCAATCTTCCGGGACGACTCCTGTTACTAATGATTGGTTAAATAAATCTGTTAACGGTTTTGCCAGCTCACCACTAAGCTCTTTTAATAATTTTGGGTGTATCTCATCAGGCCCCTGTGACTTATTTGTCTTCACCTTAGACAGCAAACTTAGAACATCTTCCTCTGTAAAGATACATGCATCAAACGATTTATTAGTCATTCTTTCTAGTGGAGGTCCTTCTCCTTTTTCTTTTGTAAAAACTGAACAGAAGTATTCATTAAGGCAGTCGGCTAGCCCTTTATTCTCTTCTACATACCTTCCGTCCTTTGTTTTTAATTTAGTTATTCCTTGTTTTAATTTCCTTTTTTCATTTATATATCTGAAGAATGTCTTATCCCCTTTTTTCATAGACTGAGCTAGTTTTTCTTCTGCCTGCGCTTTAGAAGTTCTTATAACTTGCTTGGCCTCTCTCTGCCTAATCTTGTAGATTTCCTTATCTTCATTGCTCTGGTTTTTTTTATAATTACAAAATGTTAGCTTTTTATTTTTAATGATTTGGGCCACTTCTGCTGAGTACCACAGTGGTCTCCTCCTTTTTTTGCATTTACTGACAAGTCTAATGCAATTTTCTGTTGCCTTCAATAATGCACCTTTTAAGTAGTCCCATTTCTCCTGGACTCCATGTAATCCGTTCCAGTCTGATAAGGACTCATTTATGACTAATTTCATTTTTGAAAAGTCTGTTTTTCTAAAATCTAAAACTTTTGTTTTTGTGTGGTGGGACTCTTTCACAGTTCTTATATTAAACCACACTGACTGGTGATCACTAGATCCCAAGGTTTCGCCTACAATGACATCATATACCGAATACCCATTTGTAAATACCAAATCCAAAATGGCCTCCCTCCGGGTTGGCTCCTCAACCACTTGTTGCAGAGATAACCCCAGTAGGGAATTTAGAATATCTGTACTCCTGGTAGAACTTGCTATTTTGGTTTTCCAGTTTATATCTGGAAGATTGAAATCTCCCATAATGATAACTTCTCCTTTCATTGTCATTTTAGCTATTTCTTCAACTAGTAGATCATCTAGTTCTTTAACTTGACCAGGTGGTCTATATATCACACCTACACGAGTTACTGCATGGTTAGCAAACTGCAACGTAACCCAAACTGACTCTATGTTGACCCAAGTTCATTGATTTTTTTACCTAAACCGCGAGCATTTGTAGACAGGACTCTGAGCTTATCATTTCTTAACCTCTGTGCTTCTGACCTGTTCTGGCATTGTTTCGGGGGGCAATTGGACTCTTTTATTTTCACTCTTTTGCCCCCCCTTCCTAGTTTAAATACTCTTTCGCAAATTCTTGGAGTTGTTCACTAAGTACATTTGTTCCTTTGAGAGAAAGATGCAAACCATCTTTTTTGTACAGTTCCTTTCTATTCCAAGTAGAGCTATCATGAGAAACAAAGCCAAATCCTTGCTCTTGACACCATTTACCAAGCCATATGTTGAACTCCTTAATGCGCCTCTGCCTATCATTCTGAACATTATGCACAGGCAGAACTTCAGAAAATGAAATGGTGGATGCAAAATCCTGTACGTCATTACCAAGTGTGATAGAAGATTTTTTTTCACCTCTGACACTTCATTGCAAGCCAGGTCATTTGTCCCTAGATGGACAAGAACATCCACGTCCCCTTCCTGCTTTGCTTGCTTAACAATATTAATAATACGTCTTCTATCTCTTCTAGCAGTAGCCCCAGGGAGACATCTCACAAAACCATTTTCTTTAAGCTCCACACTTCTTATGATTGAATCACCCAGCAACAGCTGCTTCCTTTGAGACTTCACTTTATCTTTTTTGTTGCATACATTAGACATAGGAGTCGATGGTTTCTCACCCTCTGTGCTTGAGTCCATATCCATGTTGTCCTTACATTCTGAGAGTGCTGCAAATGAATTATGGAGAACCACCGACTGTGGGACATGTCTTCTATCCACCACTCTAAGACTTCCAGAACCTACAGTAACCCATCTGCCATTTCTGGGGGTCCTCTGTGGCAGTGGCATTGCAGCAGTCCTAGCTGGAGTTTGTTTAACAGATAATTTAAATATTTCAGCTTTCAAAAATGCAATTTCCTGCTGCAGTAAGGAGAACTGTCTACAGATCTGACAGCATCCGAATCTCCAAAGAGTGGAACATGAAATAAATGCACAACAATTCCTGCACTGAACCAAGTCTGCCATTTTAAAGAGGAGAAAAAAAAAAATAATAATAATTTGTAACTTTAAATCAAACAAATCTTACCTTTTTTTTTTTGTATTGTTTCCACCTTCCAGCCTACCTCCTGACTATCTCCTGCAATATCTCTTTACTAGTACTTAATGTAGTACTTGAAGGTAGTACTTGCAGCTAATGAATTAGGCCAGCTAATGAGTCTGTCTCTATATATACACACACTCCTTCCCAAACTCCTCCCCTCTTGTCTATAGATGCGTCTAAGGCTTTTGATAGAGTGGAGTGGGGGTTTCTATGGAGAGTGCTTCATAGGATGGGCTTTGGCCCTAGGTTTACTAATATGGTTAAACTTCTTTATAGATCTCCTACTGCAAGATTAAATTTAAATGGACATCTTACAAGATGTTTTCCCATGACCAGCGGCACTCGCCAGGGATGTCCACTTTCTCCTCTTCTATTTGATATTTATATTGAACCTTTGGCTGCCAGGGTTAGACAAGATCCTAATATATTAGGGTTTGGGGTATTGGGAACGGAAGATCGCATTTCTTTATATGCCGATTATATTTTATTCTATGTCCAACAGACAAAGTCTACTTTGTTAACTATTATGCAAACGATAAACTCTTTTGGAAAAGTCTCAGGTCTGGAGGTAAACTGGGATAAAACCACAATTATGCCACTAGATACAACAACTATGTCCTTAGATAAATTGTCACTTCCCAAGGATAGTCCTCTGAACATCTTGAAAACTGCTGATTCCTTTGAGTACCTTGGCATTACAGTCTCCCCTAGGCCGGAAGATTTTATTCCGCTCAACTTGATGCCATTGATAAATAAGTTAAGGTTAAAAATAACAACGTGGCTTCGATTACCTTTATCAAAGGCGGATAGAATATCTTTAGTCAAGATGGTGATTCTCCCTCTGTTACTCTATCTATTTAGGAATTCTCCAGTTTGGATCCCGGTTAGGTATTTTAGGGTAATTGAAAGAATTATTAATGATTTACTTTGGGGGAGGAAACGAGTAAGACTCAAGTTAGAGCATTGGTAAAAGCCCCTGAAGAGGGGAGGAGTTAACCTCCCCTGTTTTAGGGGATATTTCTTAGCTGCACAGTTTTGTTTTCCCCGTGAATGGAAAGATAGCCCACTTTGTAGGGACTTGGTGAACAGATCTCCATATGATAATTTTTTTACTTTATTGGAGTCTGATCAATTGACCAACCCCGATAGGGAATTTAGATCAGCCAGGAATCTTTTTATGAAGTCATGGCAGGCTATTAGACTATGGTGTGGGGTGAAAGGTTCACTAGGTGTCATGACCGACGTGCCGATCACATACGTGACGCAAAGGGAGGGAAATGGGAAGGCCCTGTCCAAGGGAGAGAGAAAGGTGGTGACCCCTAACTCACCTTGAGGCTGGCACCTGACTGCCCTGACGTCCCTAGACGGGTTTCTCACCCGTACGCTGATCACGTGCCTAAACCCTGGCTTTCCCTGAGATGAGCCCTACGTAGTGAATAGGGCGGTGGGAACACTAGTCCGCACCACTAACACTAAAGGAAAACACCAAGGAGAGGACAGACAATACAGACATAACATATAATCCCAGGTGGGCGACAACAGCGGACAACAAAAGCCCAACAGGGATCCGGAGGGTAACGCTCTGGAACAACAACCAGGAATCACAGCTACACAGCTCCAGTGGGTCAGTATAGAAGTCCAGGCAGGAAGCTCTATATCTGGCAACCAGAGAAGTGGGAGAGGGGAATATAAGGAGGTTGGGATTGCTGGACAAGAAACAGCTAAGGAGGAGAAGCTACGGATCCCTGAGTGAGCCAAAAAGGATTGCAAGGCAAACCCAGAAAGCTACCATTAAGAAACAGCACTATCTTTAGACATAGAGCGCGCAGCCACCCACTGCGACTTCCTGACCCCGGGTATAACGGAGTCAGACGTGGCTCTTGACACCCTCGTGACACTAGGATGCACTCCTTTATGGTATAACCAGCATTTACAAACCTTAGATGAAGTAGCTAAGGAACAATGTTGGCAAAAAAGCAATATTATATACACTGCTCAAAAAAATTAAGGGAACACTTAAACAACACAATGTAACTCCAAGTCAATCACACTTCTGTGAAATCAAACTGTCCACTTAGGAAGCAACACTGAGTGACAATCAATTTCACATGCTGTTATGCAAATGGGATAGACAACAGGTGGAAATTATAGGCAATTAGCAAGACACCCCCAATAAAGGAGTGGTTCTGCAGGTGGTGACCACAGACACTTCTCAGTTCCTATGCTTCCTGGCTGATGTTTTGGTCACTTTTGAATGCTGGCGGTGCTTTCACTCTAGTGGTAGCATGAGACGGAGTCTACAACCCACACAAGTGGCTCAGGTAGTGCAGCTTATCCAGGATGGCACATCAATGCGAGCTGTGGCAAGAAGGTTTGCCGTGTCTGTCAGCGTAGTGTCCAGAGCATGGAGGTGCTACCAGGAGACAGGCCAGTACATCAGGAGACGTGGAGGAGGCCGTAGGAGGGCAACAACCCAGAAGCAGGACCGCTACCTCCGCCTTTGTGCAAGGAGGAACAGGAGGAGCACTGCCAGAGCCCTGCAAAATCACCTCCAGCAGGCCACAAATGTGCATGTGTCTGCTCAAACGGTCAGAAACAGACTCCATGAGGGTGATATGAGGGCCCGACGTCCACAGGTGGGGGTTGTGCTTACAGCCCAACACTGTACAGGACATTTGGCATTTGTCAGAGAACACCAAGATTGGCAAATTCGCCACTGGCGCCCTGTGCTCTTCACAGATGAAAGCAGGTTCACACTGAGCACATGTTACAGACGTGACAGAGTCTTGAGACGCCGTGGAGAACGTTCTGCTGCCTGCAACATCCTCCAGCATGAACGGTTTGGCATTGGGTCAGTAATGGTGTGGGGTGGCATTTCTTTGGAGGGCCGCACAGCCCTCCATGTGCTCGCCAGAGGAAGCCTGACTGCCATTAGGTACCGAGATGAGATCCTCAGACCCCTTGTGAGACCATATGCTGGTGCGGTTGGCCCTGGGTTCCTCCTAATGCAAGACAATGCTATACCTCATGTGGCTGGAGTGTGTCAGCAGTTCCTGCAAGACGAAGGCATTGATGCTATGGACTGGCCCGCCCGTTCCCCAGACCTGAATCCAATTGAGCACATCTGGGACATCATGTCTCGCTCTATCCACCAATGTCACGTTGCACCACAGACTGTCCAGGAGTTGGCAGATGCTTTAGTCCAGGTCTGGGAGGGGATCCCTCAGGAGACCGTCCGCCACCTCATCAGGAGCATGCACAGGCGTTGTAGGGAGGTCATACAGGCACGTGGAGGCCACACACACTACTGAGCCTCATTTTGACTTGTTTTAAGGACATTACATCAAAGTTGGATCAGCCTGTAGTGTGTTTTTCCACTTTAATTTTGAGTGTGACTCCAAATCCAGACCTCCATGGGTTAAAAAATTGATTTCCATTTTTTTATTTTTGTGTGATTTTGTTGTCAGCACATTCAACTATGTAAAGAACAAAGTATATCAGAAGAATATTTAATTAATTCAGATCTAGGATGTGTTATTTTTGTGTTCCCTTTATTTTTTTGAGCAGTGTATTTGACACAGGTAGTAAGTAATAGAGATATTATTTCATTTGTAGAACTATCACAGAGAAAAGAAGCACAGAAATTATTATGGTTTCAGTATTTACAGTTAAGATCGGCACTTTTGAGTATACAAGAAAAAAATAGGCTGCAAATACACACTTCAACACAATTTAATGAGTGGATTGGGAATTTAGAACAGAAGATGAAGATTTCTCATCTTTATAAAATTTTATTAATAACGCAATTTGGAGGTGTTTCCTCTGCTGGTCAGAGGACGTGGCAAAATGAGTGTCCAATGATTCATTTGGATGACCAGCAGACGGTAACTTTGAATTTGAAATTGGTTTCACATAATTTTAATCACGTGGTGGTGCAGTTTAATATTCTACATAGACTTTATGTTACACCTCTCTGGCTCAATAAATGTGGGATTAGGAAAGACTCTAACTGTCCTAGGTGCGATCTCCCTGAAGCAGATTATTTGCATATGTTCTGGTCTTGTCCAGAGTTGAAACAGTATTGGGGGGCTATCCATAAACACATTGAGGGAAAACTGAAGGTGCAGATCCCTTTTTCCGCTGAATGTTGGGTACTGGGTGAGTTGGCCAAGGTGAGTTGTCAACAACATAAAAAAAATCTTTTATTTAAGATAATGTTTTTGGCACGATTTCTGATAGCACGCTCTTGGTTCTCACAAAACAGTCCCACTATGAATACATGGTTAAACCTGGTGAATACTACTAGGAGGTATAAATATATCCTGTATAGGCAGAGGAATACAGAGAAAAAATGGATTGGAATTTGGGGAGACTGGAATTCATAGAACTTCTCGGCTCCTCACTCGTCACCACTACACCTCAGTCTTGATCGGAGGAGTGGTGGTGAAGGAAGACGCTTTGGGGGGGTAAAGGAAAATATGACGATAAATGTTGATAATGAGATGTTTACAAAATTATTTTTTTTGGATGACTGATAAAGTGTTTAACCACTTAAGGACCACAGGTTTATACCCCCCTAAAGACCAGGCCCTTCTTTACAAATCGGCACTACACTACTTTCACCGTTTATTGCTCGGTCATGCAACTTACCACCCAAATGAATTTTACCTCCTTTTCTTCTCACTAATAGAGCTTTCATTTGGTGGTATTTCATTGCTGCTGACATTTTTACTTTTTTTGTTATTAATCGAAATTTAACGATTTTTTTGCAAAAAAATGACATTTTTCACTTTCAGTTGTAAAATTTTGCAAAAAAAACGAGATCCATATAGAAATTTTGCTCTAAATTTATAGTTCTACATGTCTTTGATAAAAAAAAAATGTTTGGGTAAAAAAAAATGGTTTGGGTAAAAGTTATAGCGTTTACAAACTATGGTACAAAAATGTGAATTTCCGCTTTTTGAAGCAGCTCTGACTTTCTGAGCACCTGTCATGTTTCCTGAGGTTCTACAATGGCCAGACAGTACAAACACCCCACAAATGACCCCATTTCGGAAAGTACACACCCTAAGGTATTCGCTGATGGGCATAGTGAGTTCATAGAACTTTTTATTTTTTGTCACAAGTTAGCGGAAAATGATGATTTTTTTTTTTTTTTCTTACAAAGTCTCATATTCCACTAACTTGTGACAAAAAATAAAAACTTCTATGAACTCACTATGCCCATCACGAAATACCTTGGGGTCTCTTCTTTCCAAAATGGGGTCACTTGTGGGGTAGTTATACTGCCCTGGCATTCTAGGGGCCCAAATGTGTGGTAAGGAGTTTGAAATCAAATTCTGTAAAAAATGACCAGTGAAATCCGAAAGGTGCTCTTTGGAATGTGGGCCCCTTTGCCCACCTAGGCTGCAAAAAAGTGTCACACATCTGGTATCGCCGTACTCAGGAGAAGTTGGGGAATGTGTTTTGGGGTGTCATTTTACATATACCCATGCTGGGTGAGATAAATATCTTGGTCAAATGCCAACTTTGTATAAAAAAATGGGAAAAGTTGTCTTTTGCCAAGATATTTCTCTCACCCAGCAGGGGTATATGTAAAATGACACCCCAAAACACATTCCCCACCTTCTCCTGAGTACGGGGATACCAGATGTGTGACACTTTTTTGCAGCCTAGGTGGGCAAAGGGGCCCATATTCCAAAGAGCACCTTTCGGATTTCACAGGTCATTTTTTACAGAATTTGATTTCAAACTCCTTACCACACATTTGGGCCACTAGAATGCCAGGGCAGTATAACTACCCCACAAGTGACCCCATTTTGGAAAGAAGAGACCCCAAGGTATTCGCTGATGGGCATAGTGAGTTCATGGAAGTTTTTATTTTTTTGTCACAAGTTAGTGGAATATGAGACTTTGTATGAAAAAAAAAAAAAAATCAGCATTTTCCACTAACTTGTGACAAAAAATAAAAAATTCTAGGAACTTGCCATGCCCCTCACGGAATACCTTGGGGTCTCTTCTTTCCAAAATGGGGTCACTTGTGGGGTAGTTATACTGCCCTGGCATTTTCCAGGGGCCCTAATGTGTGGTAAGTAGGTAAATGACCTGTGAAATCCTAAAGGTGCTCTTTGGAATATGGGCCCCTTTGCCCACCTAGGCTGCAAAAAAGTGTCACACATGTGGTATCGCCGTATTCAGGAGAAGTTGGGGAATGTGTTTTGGGGTGTCATTTTACATATACCCTTGCTGGGTGAGAGAAATATCTTGGCAAAAGACAACTTTTCCCATTTTTTTATACAAAGTTGGCATTTGACCAAGATATTTCTCTCACCCAGCATGGGTATATGTAAATTGACACCCCAAAACACATTCCCCAACTTCTCCTGAGTACGGCGATACCAGATGTGTGACACTTTATTGCAGCCTAGATGCGCAAATGTGCCCAAATTCCTTTTAGGAGGGCATTTTTAGACATTTGGATACCAGACTTCTTCTCACGCTTTGGGGCCCCAAGAATGCCAGGGCAGTATAAATACCCCACATGTGACCCCATTTTGGAAAGAAGACACCCCAAGGTATTCAATGAGGGGCATGGCGAGTTCATAGAAATTTTTTTTTTTTGGCACAAGTTAGCGGAAATTGATATTTTTAATTTTTTTCTCACAAAGTCTCCCGTTCCGCTAACTTGGGACAAAAATTTCAATCTTTCATGGACTCAATATGCCCCTCACGGAATACCTGGGGGTGTCTTCTTTCCGAAATGGGGTCACATGTGGGGTATTTATACTGCCCTGGCATTCTAGGGGCCCTAAAGCGTGAGAAGAAGTCTGGAATATAAATGTCTAAAAATTTTTACGCATTTGGTTTCCGTGAGGGGTATGGTGAGTTCATGTGAGATTTTATTTTTTGACACAAGTTAGTGGAATATGAGACTTTGTAAGAAAAAAAAAATAATAATTCCGCTAACTTGGGCCAAAAAAATGTCTGAATGGAGCCTTACAGAGGGGTGATCATTAACAGGGGGGGTGATCAATGACAGGGGGGGTGATCAATAACAGGGGGGTGATCAATGACAGGGGGGTGATCAATGACAGGGGGGGTGATCAATGACAGGGGGGGTGATCAATGACAGGGGGGTGATCAGGGAGTCTATATGGGGTGATAACCACAGTCATTGATCACGCCCGTGTAAGGCTTCATTCAGACGTCCGTATGCGTTTTGCGGATCCGATCCATCTATCAGTGCATCCGTAAAAATCATGCGGACATCTGAATGGAGCTTTACAGGGGGGTAATCAATGACAGGGGGGTGATCAGGGAGTCTATATGGGGTGATCACCACAGTCATTGATCACGCCCCTGTAAGGCTTCATTCAGACGTCCGGATGCGTTTTGCAGATCCGATCCATCTATCAGTGGATCCGTAAAAATCATGCGGACATCTGAATGGAGCTTTACAGGGGGGTGATCAATGACAGGGGTGTAATCAATGACAGGGGGGTGATCAGGGAGTCTATATGGGGTTATAACCACAGTCATTGATCACGCCCCTGTAAGGCTTCATTCAGACGTCCGGATGCGTTTTGCGGATCCGATCCATCTATCAGTGCATCCGTAAAAATCATGCGGACATCTGAATGGAGCTTTACAGGGGGGTGATCAATGACAGGGGTGTAATCAATGACAGGGGGGTGATCAGGGAGTCTATATGGGGTGATCACCACAGTCATTGATCATGCCCCTGTAAGGCTTCATTCAGACGTCCGGATGCGTTTTGCGGATCCGATCCATCTATCAGTGCATCCGTAAAAATCATGCGGACATCTGAATGGAGCTTTACAGGGGGGTGATCAGGGAGTCTATATGGGGTGATCACCACAGTCATTGATCATGCCCCTGTAAGGCTTCATTCAGACGTCCGGATGCGTTTTGCGGATCCGATCCATCTATCAGTGGATCCGTAAAAATCATGCGGACGTCTGAATGGAGCTTTACAGGGGGGTAATCAATGACAGGGGGGTGATCAGGGAGTCTATATGGGGTGATCACCACAGTCATTGATCACGCCCCTGTAAGGCTTCATTCAGACGTCCGGATGCGTTTTGCGGATCCGATCCATCTATCAGTGGATCCGTAAAAATCATGCGGACGTCTGAATGGAGCTTTACAGGGGGGTGATCAGGGAGTCTATATGGGGTGATCAGGGGTGATCAGGGGCTAATAAGGGGTTAATAAGTGACGGGGGGGGGGTGTAGTGTAGTGTAGTGGTGCTTGGTGCTACTTTACTGAGCTACCTGTGTCCTCTGGTGGTCGATCCAAACAAAGGGGACCACCAGAGGACCAGGTAGCAGGTATATTAGACGCTGTTATCAAAACAGCGTCTAATATACCTGTTAGGGGTTAAAAAAATCACATCTCCAGCCTGCCAGCGAACGATCGCCGCTGGCAGGCTGGAGATCAACTCTCTTACCTTCCGTTCCTGTGAGCGCGCGCGCCTGTGTGCGCGCGTTCACAGGAAATCTCGGCTCACGCGAGATGACGCCTATTGGCGTTAGCGTAGCCTGGGGGAGCCGCCGCAATGACGCCTTTCGGCGTTAGCGTGGCGGCAAGCGGTTAAATAAATATAAAATGGCGGGAGATGGGACTATGATATTGGCACATTGGGGGGGGGGGGAGATGGCACTATGATACTGGCACATTATGGGGGAGATGGCACTATAATACTGGCACATTGGGGGGGAGGTGGCACTATGATACTGGCACATTATGGGGGGAGATGGCACTATGATACTGGCACATTGGGGTGGAGATGGCACTATGATACTGGCACATTGGGGGGGGAGATGGCATTATGATACTGGCACATTGGGGGGAGATGGCACTATTATACTGGCACATTGGGGGGGGTGATGGCACTATGATACTGGCACATTCTGGGGGGAGATGGCACTATGATACTGGCACATTGGGGGGGATAGCACTATGATACTGGCACATTGGGGGGATAGCACTATGATACTGGCACATTATGGGGGGAGATGGCACTATGATATTGGCACATTGGGGGGAAAATTACACTATGATACTGGCACATTGGGGGAGAGATGGCACTATGATACTGGCACATTATGGGGAAAGATGGCACCATGATACTGGCACATTGGGGGAGGAGATGGCACTATGATACTGGCACATTGGGGGGGAGATGGCACTATGATACTGGCACATTGGGGGGGAGATGGCACTATGATACTAGCACAGTGGGGGAGAGATGGCACTATGATACTGGCACATTATGGGGAAAGATGGCACTATGATACTGGCACATTAGGGGGGAGATGGCACTATGATACCGGCACATGGGGGGGAGGAGAGAGGCACTCTGCACTTGGTACTGGCACATGTGGGGGGGGGGGGGGGGAGAGAGGCACTTGATACTGGCACATGATTAGGGGGGCATATATGGGGACACTTACTGGCACATTATTGGGTGGCACTATGGGGGCATCTACTGAGGCCACAAAGAAAGGGTATTTTATATGGGGGCTCTGTATTATCAGGGGTATTATCTGTTTCTGCAGTATAGTATTGGGGAGCACAGCGGCACAGTATTGGGGGTGGTAGGATGATTTGTCCAGAAGATGGGAGGATGATGGAAAAGTAGAAAAATGGCTGAAAAATGGTGGTCTGGTCTAAAGGTCTGAAAGGAGAAGATGAGGAAAGAGACCATGTACATCAAAGGAGACGTCACTGGATGTAAGAGGTATGGGGCGCTGTATTACCCTGTATTTCTGTAGTGATAGGAGCAGGGGCATAATGATCGCAGTCATAGAGGGTGCGACCGTGACTGGGGGGTGGAGGCGGAGGTTCAGACAAACTGACGCGGTCTGACTTTGTTTCTTACAACGTTCACACAATTCTTATGTACAGGATTCGTAGGATTCGAGATTCGAAAGATTCAATATATTCGAGAACCTTTTCAGATTCGGATTTGAAAAAAATTTGATTCGTCCCACCTCGAGTATTTTTCTATTTTTTTTAGTTAGGGACTTGCAAGACAATGAGGACCCTTGATGTGGGTTGCGAGCTTACATATTTTGCAGACGTACTGGGGGAGATTTATCTGAACTGGTGTAATGTACAGTACAACTAGCTTACAGCATTTTGATAATTCTCCCCCATATTCTTTTTATAAATGTCTGTAAAACATGGACTAATACCTCATTGTTAGGAACAGAGCAATGTACAGTAATGTCAATCTCTGAAAAATATGTCTACCTGTAACAATAATTTTATTTGGCCTACTTTAATAATTGTTTACATATGTAATGTAAAAATAAAAAATTATTATTGTTTTTTCAATTGTGTACATTGTAGTCATTGATATTTTGAGCCCTGACATGTATTTTAATGAAGATGTGTAATAAAGTACCTATGTTTGTATTTCTATTTAGAAGCAAGGGTATACATATTTTTGTACTTTAGCACACAGTCAAAGACATCCCCAGTGTGCATTGGGTATTTGAAACAATGGCTACAGAGGAATATGTTGAATGTGTCTGTACAAACACAATAAATAAAAATAAGCACGCTTTCAATAATAAAAACCATACAAGTGAACAAAGAAAAATATCCTTTATTATAAAAGTGAGATTTATCACCTTTATGAGAATAAATTAACCTGTGCAGGTCCAAAAAATAAAATAAAACAACATACATTTACAATTGAAAAAAGCATGCAGGAGTGGATGGGGGTCCCTCATAATGTGGCCCATGGTTAGGATGTAGTTGGCTGGTGAGACGGGCCAGGTTTGGAAGATGAGGGGGCATGTTGGCTATAAGTGGATTCCCCACTATAATGTAGGGCCATAATGTCGAGGTGGGGGGCCATATTGTCGCACTTAAGGATGGTATTCTTGTGGGTGCTGGTAAACATGAAGAGGTGGCCTTGGCAGAGGGACAGTGATTTTCCCATGGCTGCGCCAGTTCTTCAAGGTCCAAAAAATTTCGGACGAATCATTTGGAGGAGTGGCTGCCTCCAGAACAATACCTACTGCTGATTGTGTTCTAAGGTATTATTCTGGAGGCAGATTCAGAAAATCTGTCGCCAGACTCCTCACATAGAGGTCTAAATGATCCTCATGGTGTGCTCTCGACAGATACTCCAGTGCCTGAGTATTGACTGTAGTCTCTGTAGCTGGAGTAGGTTTCTTCCGCCGCGTCTGGACTGTCAAAGCTGGTTCCAATTCAACTGGAGGAGGAACAGTCGCCTGGGATACACTGGAGGCTCTCCCTTCACCACTGTCTGTTAGGAGGTTGGGATGATGGGCCTTCCTCCTCAAATGCACTGGAGTGCTGCTCCAATGTCTCCTCAACTTCCTCCTCAAGGTTGTCCTCTGTTCTTCACAACAAAAAAAAACAACATGTTAAATATGATGTCGCCTAAAAAACAACATGTTAAATATGATGTCGCCTAAAAAACAACATGTTAAATATGATGTCGCCTAAAAAACAACATGTTAAATATGATGTCGATTCAATATTACTAAACACATACAGTATAGTCATATCCTAATTTTTAATGGACAAGTTCTACAAACAATCTGCCCCCAGCATCAAGTTGAGACATTACGATTTGTAGGGGCCATTCGATAGTACACATAGTGATGGTTAAAGGGGTTGTCCAGGTTCAGTTCTGAACCCAGACAACACCTTTAAATGCACTTGTGTCATAGATCCATGATTCCTATGCTACAATACATGTTTTGCTAGCACAGAATGTATTTATAACATTTAGCTCTAATATTATAGGTTAATATGGGCAAGTATGGCAGTTTGATAGAAAAAGTAGGCCAAAACATTAGGGGACATTTATCAAACAGGTGTAATGTGTAACTAGCACATTCCTCCTTTCATCTTTCAGACCTCACTTGGAAAATTAAAGGTGGAATCAGATTAGTTGCTATGGACAACTAAACCAGTTATACTTTACAGAAGTGTGAAGAATCTCCACCATTATTGAAACCACTAATCAAGCACATTTAGTCAATTCTGGCCAAACAAACTATTTTCACACCAACACATGGCAGATGGCTGCATATTTTTCCAAATATTAAAACCAAAAAAACTATATAAAGATAATTGAAGGTAAAAATATAGAGTTATATTATATTTACGTTGCATACTATAATTTTTATTACTATATAGCATCATCAACACATTATGAAGATATTACTTACAGGCGCAAATCCATGATGTCACGTAGGAACATAAGCTGCTCCTTAAACATATAGGGGCGTTTTTTCGGGAGCCCAGACCCACTTCGGGTCTGCATCATATCCTTGCGGAACTGGTCCCGGCAGCTCCGCTATCTGTTTTTAACCTCTTCAACTAAAATGTACATAAAAATAGAAAACACAAAAAAAAGGATAATGTTACAATTCTCCATTCTGTTTGACATGTGTTAGGCCATATACTACAGGGTATGACATGTGCTAGGCTAGTGAATATATGCTAATGTTCAGTAAAATTTTTCCAATTTTAACTTACCAAGAACATGCCGATTTTTCTCTGCAGTCTTTGGACAAACATTGGCAAAAAGCTCCTGAGTAATCTCCAGCCAGGCTGCCTCCTTCTTGTACCGGTCATGGTGCTCCCCAGACCGTGTGTCCAAAATGCAGGGCCTCTCCTGCACAAGGACGATCATTTTCTCCACGTTCAGAGGTCTGGGGATTTTGGGCATCTTGTCAGATGCACTGCAAGGGCTGGCAGAAAAGTTGGAAGCTTCTCCTCACACTGCAAACGCTCAGCAGATGCTTGAAAACAGCCAACTTCCTGTGTCATGCGACTTCACTGTTGCTAAGTAACATATTTTAATATCGCAACGCATTTCATCCCGATACATTGCGTTTTTCACGCAGCCCCATTCACTTCTATGGGGCCAGGGCTGCGTGAAAAACGCAGAATGTAGAACATGCTGCGATTTTCACATAACAAAGAAGCGATGCATGAAGAACAATGCTCATGTACACAGACCCACTGAAATGAATAGGTCCGGATTCAATGCGGGTGCTATGCGTTCATGTCACGCATTGCACCCGCGCGGAAAACTTGCTCGTGTAAAAGGGGCCTAAGGCCCCCTGCATACGACTAAACCTGTTTTGTGGTCCACAAATTGCGGATCCGCAAAATACAAATGTGGTCCATGTGCATCCTGCAATTTTTGCGGGACCCACTATAAAAAAAAATAATAATTCTTGTCCGCAAAACAGACAAGAATAGGACAGGGACTATAATTTTCGGCCGGGGCAATATGGATGCAGACAATATACGGCTGTGCATTTTTTGGCGGATCCACAGAAATGAATGGATCCATGTGCGATCTGCAAAAAATGCAGATTGGTCACGGACCAAAAATAAGGTCTTGATGGTCTTGTGCATGAGGCCTAATACAGTACCAGAAAAGTGTATGAGATTCGACAAGCTCATGTACAATTTTAAAATCATCAGCATGTCAATTGTTTGTGTGATTCCGCACCTTCTGCCATGCGGATTTTTAAATCTGCAGCATGTCAATTATATTTGCGTTTTTAGCTGTGCATTTCACCCCTTTTCCAATGAGATCTACGGCAAAATCGCATCTAATCCATACCAAAAACCGCAACTAGAAATTGTGGATTTTGGTGTGTATATGGTGCAGAAACGCACATAAATGTGCAGAACTTATATGAGTTCACACTTACTCATGTACAGGTGGCCTTAAAGAGGACCTTTCACTACTGTACAAACTAAAAACTAACTATATCAGTGGGCAGAGCGGCGCCCAGGGGTCCCCCTGCACTTACTAGTATGTCTGGGCGCCGCTCCGTTTGCCCGGTATAGGCTCCGGTGTCTGCGCTCCCTCTGACTCATTTTTTGTATGAGGCGTGTCCCTTGCTGCACGGCTGGCCAATCGCAGCGCACAGCTCATAGCCAGGCTATAGCTGTGCGCTGCGATTGGCCAGCGCTGCAGCAAGGGACAACCCTAATACAAAAACTCCGCCCAGTACAACAGAGGGAGCTGCAGACACCGGAGCCTATACCGGGCGAACGGAGCGGCGCCCAGACATACTAGTAAGTGCAGGGGGACCCCTGGGCGCCGCTCTGCCCACTGATATAGTTAGTTTTTAGTTTGTACAGTAGTGAAAGGTCCTCTTTAAAGGGTTTCTGTCACCTGAAAAATGGGTATTAAGCTGGCTGACATTAGCGATGTGCTAATGTCAGCTGAACATAACTATATTAGTGCCATCTCACAGCCTAAAACCTTTATTGAGAAAAACGAACTTTTACTCATGAAAACAGGCGCCATGAAAACAGGCGCAAACATTGGGGGGCATTTATCAAACTGGTGTAAAGGAAAACTGGATTAGTTGCCCATAGCTTCCACCTTTCATTTTTCAGAACTCATTTGGAAAATGAAAGGTGGAATCTGATTGGTTGCTATGGGCAACTAAGCCTGTTCTCCTTTATACCAGTTTGATAAATGTCCCCCAATGTTTGCGCCTGTTTTCATGAGAAAAAAGCCTGTTTCCAACTGTCTTATTTTAACCAACTGATTTTGTGCCTGTTCCACCTGTTTAGAATTTTAAGACTAATTCAGATTTTGCACCTACTTTCCCCGACCTATTTACGGTATGTTTATTTTGTGCCTGATTTAGTAGTACAAACAGTCTAATTTCTACTCCACCCCAGGCCTGGCGTATTTTTCTGCCTCTGTTTGGCTACTTTCATGGAAACACGCGCCTAATTTCAGCTCACTTGCGCCACATTGTCATGTGCATATTAATTAGACCTGTCTTAGGCTACTTTCACACTGGCGTTTCAGGGTCCGCCTTTCAGGATCCGTTTCAAGGCTCTCACAAGCGGCCCCAAACGGATCAGTTTAGCCCCAATGCATTCTGAATGGATGCGGATCCATTCAGAATGCATCAGTTTGGCTCCGTTCCGCCTCCATTCTGCTCTGGAGGCGGACACCAAAACGCTGCTTGCAGCGTTTTGGTGTCCGCCTGGCGGTGCGGAGCCGAACGGATCCGTCCTGACTTACAATGTAAGTCAATAGGGACGGATCCGTTTACATTGACACAATGTTGGTGCAATTGTAAACGGATCCGTCCCCCATTGACTTTCAATGTAAAGTCAGGAGTCCCTATTAATATACCATCGGATCGGAGTTTTCTCCAATCCGATGGTATATTTTAACTTGAAATGTCCCCATAACCATGGGAACGCCTCTATGTTAGAATATACCATCGGATTTGAGTTAGATCGTGAAAAATCAGATCCAACAGTATATTCTAACACAGAGGCGTTCCCATAGTGATGGGGACGCTTCAAGTTAGAATATACTAAGAACTGTGTACATAACTGCCCCCTGCTGCCTGGCAGCACCCGATCTCTTACAGGGGGCTTGTGATCCGCACAATTAACCCCTCAGGTGCCGCACCTGAGGGGTTAATTGTGCGGATCTCAGCCCCCTGATCGGGTGCTGAGATCCGCACCGGCGCTCCTCCTACTGGTAGGTGACAGGTGCAGCACCTGAGGGGTTAATTGTGCGGATCACAGCCCCCTGTAAGAGATCGGGTGCTGCCAGGCAGCAGGGGGCAGTTATGTAAGCAGTTCTTAGTATATTCTAACTTGAAGGGTCCCCATCACCATGGGAATGCCTCTGTGTTAGAATATACTGTCGGATCTGAGTTTTCACGAGTTTCAGATCTGAGTTTTCACGATAGTGAAAACTCAGATCTGAAAAAGCTGTTATGCAGACGGATCCGCACTGAACGGATACCATCGTTTGCATTTATAGGTGCGGATCCGTCTGTGCAGATACCAGAAGGATCCGCACCTAGCGCAGGTGTGAAAGTAGCCTTAGTGAATGTGAACCTGTCTTACAAGAAATCAACCACTAGATGTCAGACTTAAACCAAGAAAGAAAAACCTGATTAAGGGATAATAAATGAGGCACAAATTGAAGAGTGGCGTTGCCAATACGTCAGTTTTTTTCTTTTACTCCAAAAAAGGCAAGCTTAGTAAATGTGCCCCACAGTTGGTATAAAAAAAATTGCAGCAGAAATTGACCTGTGGTGTGGATTTTAAGGCAGTCTGCACATGATGTGGAATACACAAATTTTTTCTCACGGATTTGTCTGGAAACAACGCAGCGTAGTTCCGTACCGGCAAAGTATATGAGAGTATACAAATCTCAAGTACACTTTGCGGTTTCCATGTAGAAACTGCCCTGCAGTGTGGATTTCTAAATCCACAGCATGTCAATTATGGTTGAGGTTTTAGCTGCAGATTTCACCCATTTTTCAATAAAAAGGTGAGATCTGCGGCTAAACTGCATCTAATCCACACCAAGGCAGATATGTTGCAGAAATGCACATAAATCTGGACCGAAATTTGTGCAGATCTTATGTGCAATCACCTTCTATGTGTGTGTTACGGCCCCTTTGGCATCGAATAAATAACAAGAGGAGAGCTTCTGACGGGTGCAGTAGTTTTATTCTTTTGGAACAAAGGTGCGCAGCAGGGTTGAATATTATTTTCTTTATCTCCTTGAGCACCGTAAACATGAATATCGTAAGCACCATAGCACCATAGCACCGTGAAAACTGTAAATGACATACAACACACTTATTTACAGTTGTCACCAAAAAGGGGGTTACAGGGTTAATTACAGTTGTCTGCACACACATCTAATTACATTGAACATTCAAAGAAACATGGTTACATGCAAAGTGCCTTGGATTATACAGTATAGCGTATTTAAAACCAAACAGCATGAACAGGGTTTATCTCTAGAACATATACACCTTTATAACAATGCACACTTTTCTGCATACCTCGATCCACTTGCCAAGGGGGGTACAAACTTTAAGCTTTAGGGATTTTCTGCAGACATCTTGCATGAAATCCTATGCAGACAGCTAACATGTGGCATCTGAGATACAGGAAAAGGCTTTCTTTCTAAGACAGGAAGAAGGAGTGGTCTTGTAATCCTGCTGATCAAAACATTCCCCAGGGAACCAAAGGGAGGCAGAAAGGTTCCACCCAGCAGTAAGTGCTGAACAAGATCCACAATGATAAGCGGACAGTTACACTCCCACCAAATTATGTTATGATGAACATAACCTAAAAGTCATACATAATTTACGGAACATAACCTTGGCCGCTATAAAACATGGTACATCATACACAATTTAGCTTATAGGTACCTCTGTAACTGGCTACTGTCTTGTGTGGTGGTATGCTAGTGTATCACTAAAACTGAACTTATTTGCTTTCTATGAGGACTACTAGCTTTTGAATAGGACGTTCAATAATTGAAGGTTTTGATACATAGTCCTTCTTATTTTGCAATCTTCTGTCACCTACTAACACCTTGACTCGACGAACTAGATCATCCTTTTCTATTGTAGTTTCAATTACACGTCCTAGTTGCCACTGGCATCTGGGAGACATATCATCTTTGATTATGACAATGTCATTTACTTTGAGGTTACGTCGAGGTGTGTGCCATTTCTGTCTTGTGGAAACACTCATGAGGTATTCTCTTTTCCACCGACTCCAGAATTGTTCTGCTAAATATTGCACTCTACGCCACCGTTTAGCTGCATATACGTCTTCCTTTACGAATTTCCCAGGTGGAGGTAATGCAACCTTGGATTTCATCAGGATGAGGTGGTTTGGAGTTAGAGGTTCTGGCGCCTTGGGGTCATTGATACCATCGACAGTTAAAGGACGACTGTTAACGATGGCCATGGCTTCATAAAATAGCGTTCTAAGAGAAGCATCGTCTAGTCTACTTGAACATTGGACTGTTGTAGCATTTAGCACATTACGAATGGTTCTAACCTGCATGACTTGCGGAAGGAGCATTGAAGATAAACTCACACTGTTTATCAGCTAGGAAAGTTTCTAGTGCCTTTGTGTCACATTGCTTCAGGGCTTCTTTAAGTTCGTTCTTTGCTCCTGTGAAGTTTGTGCCTTGGTCACAGTGAAGTTGGCAAACGGCTCCTCTTAAACTGATGAAACACCTTAAGGCATTGATGAAGGAATCTGTAGATAAATCTTCAAGCATTTTGATGTGGACTGCACGTAAGGAGAAGCATGTGAAGATTAGACCATACCTCTTGTATTCCTTTCGACCTTGTTTGGTGATAAAGGGACCAAAACAGTCCATACCACAGTATGTAAAGGGAGCTGAAACTTCTATGCGTTCTTCGGGGAGCTCTGACATACGCTGCTCCTCTGTGGGACGCCGGAGCTTTCGACACTGTACACATTTATGTATTAACTTGGCTACTGACTTGCTTCCACCAAGCACCCAAAATCCATTTGCTCTGAGTTCTGTTAGAGTTTGGCTGCGGCCCTGGTGATGAATGGCTGCATGATAGTGGGACAGGATTAACTGGGTAATGTGCCCTTCTTTTGGGAGGATGACTGGGTGCTTTGTTTCTTGACTAAGAGTTGATCTTGACAGCCTTCCACCAACACGAAGAAGTCCTTGAACCAGAATGGGGTCAAGGCAGCTAAGAGGGATTGAACTTGGGAGACTATCTCCTTTTTGAAGGAGTTTTAGCTCTTGGGGGAAAACTTGCTGTTGAACTAGACCTATCACTACCTCCCTGGCCTCCTTACGTTCCTCCACAGACACAAGATTGCTGCAGTGATACGTCTTCGTTTTTATTCTCCTGATTCTTGCAATCACCTTAATGAGCATTGACCAACTGGAGAACCTGCTCAGACGATTTAGAGTATCAGTTTGTTCATTGGCTTGTGATGCAAGGGTTGTAACAGGTTTGACTTCAGGGTCGCCTACAATTAGTTCTGCTGAAGAGCTTGAAGATGCGTGCACTTCAGATCTCCAAAGGAAACTAGGCCCAGATAACCAACTTGAGGTGGAGATATCCGCTACATGTAGACCCCTGGATGCATGGTCGGCTGGGTTTTGTGTCGTATCCACATAATGCCACTGGGTTGGATCTGTAATCTCTCTTATGAGTTGAACACGATTGGATACAAACACGTGAAACCTTCTTTCTTCGTTATTGATATAGGCTAAGACTACTTGGGAGTCTGTCCAGAAGAACTCTTTGTCAGCTTCTATTTCAAGTTCTGCCTTCAACATGACACTCAACCTTGCTGCAGTGACGGCAGCTGAGAGTTCAAGCCTTGGGATGCTCACAATCTTCGTTGGTGCAACTCTTGCCTTGGCCATTACGAAGCTGCAATGGACTTGATCTCTGTCATTTTTGTACCTAAGGTACGAACAGGCACCATATCCTATGTTGCTGGCATCGGAAAAGTGGTGTAGTTCCACTTTCATTCTGTTACCAAAGTCTGGGGGATGGTAACATCTGGGTATCTTGATTTCCCTTAAAGCTTGCAGACTACTCTTCCAAGCCTCCCACCGTGGACATAAGCTCTCAGGAAGTGCTTCATCCCAACTGATGCCTCTGCGGCAAAGCTCTTGGAGAATGCACTTGCCACTCAGTATGAAGGGGGCTATGAAGCCTAGAGGATCATAAAGGGAGGCTACGACTGACAGGATACCACGACGAGTTGAGGGTTGATGCTTTATGTCAGCACTGAAACTGAAGGTGTCGTTTTCAATTGACCACTGAATGCCAAGTACTTGTCCTTCTGTTGTTGAGTCTGGGCTAAGTTTGACAGGTACACTAGTTGTTGCTCTTTCTGACGGAGCAATACAGGACAGGACGTCCCTTTTATTAGAGTTGAACTTATGCAGTCGTAGGCCGGCATTTTTACATAATCCTTGAGTTTCGAGGATTAGATTCGAAGCTTCGCTGACTGTTGGAACGCTAGTTAGGCCGTCGTCGACATAAAAATTCTTCTCGATGAAGGCTGATGCTGAGGGATGTTCTGACTTGTGTTGTCGTGCAAGATACTTAAGGCCGAAATTGGCACATCCTGGAGAGGAGCTGGCACCGAAAAGGTGAACTGCCATTCTGTATTCTTTCGGTTCTGTTTCCAACTGACCGTTCTCCCACCAAAGGAACCTTAAGTAATTGCGCATTTCTGAGGGGATATAGAACTGATGGAACATCTTTTCAATGTCGCATATCACAGCAACTGCTTCCTTCCTGAAGCGACAGAGGACTCCCACTAGAGAGTTTATCAGGTCGGGACCTGTCAGCAAGGTATCGTTTAGGGAGATGCCTTTGAACGTTGCTGAACAATCAAAGACAACTCTTAACTTGTCTGGCTTCTTGGGGTGATAAACCCCGTGATGTGGGATGTACCACACTGTCTCTTCCTCTGATAATGAAGGGGCTGGTTCTGCATCACCTTTTCTGATTGTTTCTTCCATGAATGCAGTGTAGTGTTCATGGTACTGTCTATTTCCCTTTAATCTTTTCTTTAGATGATGAAGTCGAATAAGGGCCAGCCTCTTATTGTTTGGTAGTGCCAGTTGACTGTTGTCTTTGAAGGGTAACGGCATCTCGTAGTGTCCATCTTTCCTTTTCATTATAGTTTCCGAGAGAAACTGCACGAAGGGAACATCATCTTGAGACACGTACTTATCTTCATAATTTCTTTCAATGAAGTCCATTTCTAAAGCCTTTAACACATCAGCGACCGGCGGCATTGGCATTTCTTTCACTGCGACTCTGTGTACGAAGCTCTGGCTACCCTGTCTATCAAGATGTGGATTTGCTGATCCTACAATGCTCCAGCCGAGCATAGTTTTTTGAGCGAAGGGTTCATTTTCGGAGCCGATAACAACCTCCAAGGGAGCCAGTGCTGATGGGCAGTCATAGCCGATCAGTAGTCCTACTTCACAATCTTGAAGTGGCTGTAACTTGTTTGCCAAGTGTTTGAGGTGTGACCACTGGAGTGCAGTCTCCTTAGTGGGGATGTGAGACTTATCTACTGGAATGAAATCTCTTGTATAGGCTTGACGGAGTTGGACTTGAACTTCGGAGTTGAAGCCACGCACTTGCAGACCGTGAGCAATTTGGCTTGAAATAACTGTGTCAACCGCTGTCATTGTGCTGAGCCTTAGCTGTAATGGCTTGGTGCTCACACTTAACTTCGATACCAGGTCTGCCAGAATAAAGGTTGAATCACTCTGTGTGTCAAGTAAGGCATAAGTGAGGATTTCCCTCTGAGGCTCCGTAGTAGCTGACAACAGAACTGGAACAATGCAGGATGTGGCAGACGTATGTCTTGTCAAAGTATGGGACATAACTTTGGGAACGTTGTCGTTTGCCTTATTTCTCATGCCTACTGAATCATCGTTTGATGCCTTGACAGGCTCAGTGTCTCTCTGTATGTGCAAACAGGTTGGATGACGTCGACTGCATATGCTACACGTGTGTCTTCCTTTGCAGTCTTTTGTAGTGTGGCCCTTTCTTAAGCAACCAAAACAGAGATGGTTTTCGTGAATAAAAGCCTTCTTTTCATCGATGGTTTTTACCGCAAAAGTCGGACATTTAGCGACACCGTGTGTTTCGTCTTTGCAGGCTAGGCAAGGTGGTTTCGGTCTTGAAGCTGAGATATTTGGAACGTGGAAGGTAGAGGGCTTCATTTAAATGCTTGTGTTGAGCGCCTTGGCTCTCTTGGGAATTCTCTCATCTGTAGTCTTGGTACTGAGGAGAAAAGGAGAGGCAATGGGGTTGCATGCAATCTTAGCTTCCCTTTGCAGGAACTCTGTGAAACGAGCAAAGGTTAGGTATTCTTGGGACTTGTCCAGCTCGTCCACGGCGATGCGACTCCATCTGCGCACGATCCATTCAGGCAGTTTCTTGAGAAGCTTGTGGTTTTCTTCACAATCATTTAGAATAGCTAGGCCTTTAACATGAGGAATGGCCTCCACACAACCTTGAAGGAAATCTGCAAACTCTCTTAATGCTACAGGGTCATTTGCTGATATCTTTGGCCATTTAGCCAACCTTTCTCTGAAGGCTCTTTGCACTATGAATGGACCTCCATACCTGTCCTGTAGGATTCCCCAAGCACCTAGATAGGCATCTTCTGAATTTCGGTAGAAGAACCCTTCCACTGCCTTACGAGCTTCACCACCCAGATACCTCTTCAAGTACAGCATTTTTTCGCACACAGGGAGTGGTTTCTGATCAATCAGCGCCATAAAGGATATCTTCCAATCTATGAACTTCAAAGGATCACCTGTGAATACAGTTGGTTCAGGTATAGGGAGACGGTTGGAGATAAGCAGACTTGCAAGTCCTGGGGTTAGACTAACTTCTTCATTTGGTCTTGACACCCCAAGTGGTGTATTTGAAGGTTGAAATGGCACAGCCTTTGGATTCAATGAGTTTCGTGGTTCATTATTTTGGCAGAGGTATTGCACATTGTGGTCTGTCTCCTGTTCGTAAATTTCAAGGCTATCATAAGCGTTGTAGGCTTTCACTCTTGCTGCAGCTACCTTGACTTCATTTTCTGCTTGTAGCTGTTGTAGTCTTGTCTTTTCCTCATCCAACTTCAGTTTAATTTCTGCCTCTAGTTTGTTCAGCTTAGCTTGCTCCTCGCGCATCTGTTGCGTCGCCTTTGCCTGTTCTATTTTGGCTGCAAGATCTGCTTCTGCGTAAGCGCGTTTGATAGATCTGGAAGTAGCTCTTGAGCTTGCGTTGAAGTCTGGTAATGACTCTGAGAGGACAGTATCTGTTTCTGAGTTTCCAAAGACTGACTCATGCTCTTCTTTATTAAGCACCATCCTCACCCTTTCCTTCTCAAGTTGATCGTTAAAGATTTCATCTACATTCTCTAGCCGCTTGCTGATGAGGTTGCAGATTTCAGCCGTTAACGCGGTGCATGCATCCATTTTCTTAACAACGTACGGGGTAGTGGAATTATTTCGGCACATGGACTCATACTGTTGGTGCACTAACGCTTCTTTGGCTTTAATCTCTTTCAATCTTGTATTAAGGTCTTCAGTTGAGCAGAAACCTTTTAACTTTGTCCTACATTCCTTTGCTAGCTCCTTCCAAGAGTTGCACACCTTTTTGAATGCCTTTTCATTTTTCTTAACTGTTTCTTCGTGCATTTCTTTGCCCTTTTCTGTTAGGCTTCGCTCTCTAGAGCTGGATCGTACCTGTTGTGACTCTGTGGGTTTGTCTGTTTCTTCAGCAGGTGACAACATTTTGTTCTAGTGTGCCTTTGCCTTTCAAGTGTGAGTGTGCCTGAAACCTAACTTGAATGAGTGTTGGCTCAAACTTGCTACTAAGGGCTACGACAGATAACAGGTGTTCACACTTGTAACTAAAGATTAGCAAACAATGCATACAGTACTACAAAATGTTTTAAACGAATATACTGCTGACACTTTCTAACCAGACAATTAACTCTTTCTGTAAATAACTGCAGTTTAGTGGATTAGGAACTTGGAAGATAGCGTTGCTTTAAATCTGACACTAGGCCTCTAAACACGAATATAATAACTTGATCACTGGTTTAGCAAAATATTAACTATTTGGCTCGCATAGTAGTTAAGGGCGGCTTCCGGATCACATATAAAGAGCCCGCTATATTTAAAAGTCCACGTGACACGTTTACTTTTTTAGCCAAGTCTCTGTTGCCAAGATGGCGTCCGCACGTGTCTTGCGAGGCGTTGGGAATCCTTTACTCACAGTTCGATGAAGACAGCGACGCAGGTGGTGATGTCGAGTCTCCACCGCAGCGACGAGTTTTCACTGTTACGGCCCCTTTGGCATCGAATAAATAACAAGAGGAGAGCTTCTGACGGGTGCAGTAGTTTTATTCTTTTGGAACAAAGGTGCGCAGCAGGGTTGAATATTATTTTCTTTATCTCCTTGAGCACCGTAAACATGAATATCGTAAGCACCATAGCACCATAGCACCATAGCACCGTGAAAACTGTAAATGACATACAACACACTTATTTACAGTTGTCACCAAAAAGGGGGTTACAGGGTTAATTACAGTTGTCTGCACACACATCTAATTACATTGAACATTCAAAGAAACATGGTTACATGCAAAGTGCCTTGGATTATACAGTATAGCGTATTTAAAACCAAACAGCATGAACAGGGTTTATCTCTAGAACATATACACCTTTATAACAATGCACACTTTTCTGCATACCTCGATCCACTTGCCAAGGGGGGTACAAACTTTAAGCTTAGGGATTTTCTGCAGACATCTTCCATGAAATCCTATGCAGACAGCTAACATGTGGCATCTGAGATACAGGAAAAGGCTTAAAATAAATGGGTCCATGTGATCCGCTAAAAATGAGGATGAGACACGGACAAAAAATACGGTCATGTGCATGAGGCCTAGTACAGTATCAGAAAAGTGCATGAGATTAGACAAATCTCATGTACAATTTGCGTTTTTTCTTAGGTGTGGAAATTGACCTTTTATGTGGATTTTAAAATCACAGCATACCTCCCAACCAACGGGACAGTCCTGGATTTTAGTGGCTGTCCAGTGGTCCTGGAATGGCTGAGGTATTTCCCGCTGTCAGCTGTCTCTGTGTCCACAGACAGATGATTGTCCGCTCCCTGCTTCACCATTCAGGTGCCGCCGCTCCCCAGCAGCAGCACGATGCCCTCATAAATCACACTGCTGGACTGTGTAGGATGAGCGGTGGAATTAGCCTCTGTTCTCCTAATCCTCCTACAGTGTGATGTGCAACAGTATCCTGCTGGGGAGCACTGGCAGCCCAGCTGTGATCACCAGAGGAACCAGGTGAGTATTTACTGTTTGTTTGTTTGTTTTTGTAGTTTTTTTCTACTTCCACTGAAGGGGGCACAAATCTGGCTATACCTGCTGTGAGGGGGCACATATCTGTCTAAAACTACTGTGAAGGGGCACATATCTGAAAAAAACACAATACAACAGCACTCTAGAAACACAAATAAAGTACAATAATGTCATAGTTATAGAAAATATTCTGGTGCTAATGCTACGCCTATATTATAAATTTGAGATTCTTGGCAAATACATTTTTTGCAAAATTATTTGGGCCCATCTGCCGGCGTCAAGGTGATCTCTATAAGATGGAAACCTAACACTAAATACTACCTGTTATAGTGTCATACTGGTCACCATAAAATACAGGGAATGCAGGTTCCACATGCATGCTGGGTCTACTCTGCCCTTTACCATTTTTGGTGCCATAATGGCCTCCATTACATCCAGGGAATGCAGGTACCAACATGCATGCCGAGGCCACTCTATACCTCTCCTGGTGCCAGACGGCTCCCAATGAATCTGGCCATAACTTCTGTGAAGGAGCACATATCTCGCCATAACTACAGTGAGGGGGGGCATATCTGGCATAACTACTGTGAGGGGGCACATATCTGGCATAACTACTGTGAGGGGGCACATATCTGGCATAACTACTGTGAGGGGGCACATATCTGGCATAACTACACTAAGGGGGCGCATATCTGACCATAACTACTATGAGGGGGCACATATCTGGCTTAACTACTGTGAGGGGGCACATATCTGGCATAACTTCTGTAAAAAGGCACATATCTGGCCACACCTGCTGTGAGGGGGCACATATCTGGCCATAACTACTGTGAGGGGACACATATCTGGCCATAACTACTATGAGGGGACACATATCTGGCATTACTAACTGTGAGGGGGCACATATCTGGCACAACTACTGTGAGTTCAAGGGTCGCAATTAGGGGGGGAGAACTGGGCAATTGCCAGGGCCCCGAACCTCTAAGGGGCGCCCCCTGCTTCAGTGCCCAGCAGATAGCAGAAGTTGAACAGTCGGGACCAGTGTAAAGTGGGATACATCTTAAAATTACATTTTGTTAATTAGGTCTTTTCAAGGACAGTTCAGTCCTAGGTACACGAACAGGTACACCTACCATTAAGGTGTATCTCTGGGCTGAGCAGCTGTGGAGGGAAAGTTTAGGACAGTTATTCCTGTATCCAAGTTTTCTCAGCCTTTTACCGCCCTTCGTTTACCGTTGATAGCTTTTACGCACCAATTAGGATGCTTTATCCAAGTTGTAATTTTTATTTTATTGTGATTATAAATAAGAGTAAGTTTTAGGTCCTTGCCCTCAGTGATACATTTTCAGCACTTAGCCAGTATTTTTAAAATGTTTCTGTGGGGATTTGAACTCACAACCTTCTACTTTACAGGTAGAAACCTTAACCGTTAGGCTAGAGAGCTCAATGCTACTTTACTGCTAAAAAATCTCATAGAAGTTTCTCTTGTATAATACAAGATAAACTTCTATGAGGTTTTTCAGCATAAACATTGCATTGAGCTTTACAGACCAGTGGTTAAGATTTTTGCCCTTAATGTAGAAGGTTGTGAGTTTGAATCCCCACAGAAACATTTCATAAATGAAACTTAAATACACAAGGTTTCCACAACAGTGAAAAGTTTGATTTTATTGAGAATAAAATGGAGCAAAACGTAAAATATGATCAAATAACACCCATATTAACCCACACCAACCTTTTTAAATTGTGTAACCAGTATTTTTTGTTGGGAAAGGTGGCAACCCTAACAGCCCCCCCCCCCATCCCCCCCCACTCAGGACCTCTATAGGACCGCTCACTGCAGCAAACTAAGCCTCATCAGGACTCACTTCTTAAAAAAATTTTTTTTTCTTTTCATCAGAATATTCTGACCGTTATAACTTTTTTATAGTTATGTCCACGGAGATGTGTGGGGGCTCATTTTTTGCGGGACAATCTGTTGTTTTTGACATGTCATTTGGGTTGTATATGACTTGATCACTTTTCATTTAATTTTCTTGGGAGATAAAATGATGAAAAAAACTCGAAACAGCCTTTTTTATTTTATTTCTGTTATGCCATTCACCATATGAGCTAACTTTTTTAAAAATATTATAATAGTATAAACGCTTTCGCATGCGGCGATGCACATAATTCAATTTTTTTGGTTTCTTTTCCTATTTTGGGGAATTGGGGTGATTTTAATTTTTATGTTTTTTTATATTTTCAAAACTTTTTTTTCTTTTTTTTTTCTTTTTGTTAAGTCTGCCAAGCGGACCACAACTTACAATCATCAGATGTAAATTGCTCCATTAAGCCTCATTCACATGTCAGTGTTTCATGAACGTGTGCTGTACATGTTCTCCACGGACAGCACACGTCCCTATTCATTTTAATGTGTGTATTCACACATCAGTGTCCTTAGCACGGTCCTGTGGGGCGTTTTTTTAGCACGATGCATCTCTATGTTGTCCGTGTTCACGGATGCATCACGCCCATTATAGTCTATGGGTCCATGAAAACCACGATGCCATCCGTGTTGCATCCGTGTTTCACGATCTTTATGTAGAGATTCTTTGACAATTATTTTTCAGGCTGTTCATTGTCAGTGAAAGCACGGATGCAACACAGACAGCAAAAAACAGACACACGGATCCAACACGGATCTTTCACGGACAGCTCATCAACGATGCATCACTGACCACCTGCTCACGGGATCTGAGCACACGTGACACGGACGTGTGAATGAAGCTATATTCTGTCTACAAATCACTTTATCACAGTCAGTGCTGCCATCTAGTGCCTGAACTGGGATATACTAACAATGAACCTGGAAGCCTAGTACAGGCTTCGACTCATTTTTAGAACAGGGTGCTTTACCTGATCTCCTCTGGGGGAAAGCGCGCCTAAAGAGGAATCCAGCGCTTCCGGTTTTTAACACTCTCAGATGCTGTGAGTTAGGGGAACTCATTGTTGTGAGGGTAGAGGGCATTGATTTTGCCCAGGGCCACATTTTGTCTAAAACCAGCTCTGTGTGAGGGGGCACATATCTGGCATAACTACTGTGAGGGGGCACATATCTGGCCATAACTACTGTAAAGGGGCACATACCTGGCCATAACTACTGTGAGTGGGCACATATCTGGCCATAACTACTGTGAAGGGGCACATATCTGGCCATAACTACTGTGAAAGAGGCACATCTGGTCATAACTACTGTGAAGGGAGCATATCTGGGCATACCTACTGTGAAGGGGTCACATTTGGGCACAGCTACTGTGAAGGGGGCACATCTGGGCATAGCTATTATGAGGGGCACATGTGAGCATTACTACTGTCTGTGAGGGGCATAATGTTTACATAACTACTGTGAGGAACACAATGAGGGCATAACTACTGTGAAGGGGGCACATGTGGGCATAACTACTGTGAAGGGGCACAATGTGGGCATAACTACTGTGAGGGGCACAATGTGGACATTGTGCTGGCATAAAGGGGGAATAATTACTATGCAGGGGCATTTAGGGGACTGGGTGGGGCTGGGTGTGTGTAGTTATGTTTTGGGTGGCGTTAGAGTTGTGGCCTAGTATAAAAAAATATTGCACATATTGTTCCTCTTTGTGTTTTTCAAAAGTTGGGAGATATGCAGCAGCAAGTCTATTGTTTGAGTGATTCCGCGCCTTCTGTGGAGGGGTTTTATCCCATAGACTTTAATGGGGTTCTTTATATAAACAGAAAATCCACACACAAATCTGCACCAGAACTGCGATAAATAGTGTGGATTTATGTGCGATTTTTGTCCAGCTTTAGTGCCATGCTCAACACATAGGAGTGTCAATGGTGTGGCGGGACTTTGGGCCCTGACAAATTTACCTTTTATGCCTGGAAAGAGATGTAAATGTTGGCAAAAAAAGGTTACTCCACCAGCAGGGGCTGGTCTAGTTTTCTTCTCTCAGGTGGCGCATTGGACTTAGGCCTCCTGCACACGAGGTGTTTTTTTTCTGTTTATGGTCCGTTCATTTCAACAGTTCCGCAAAAAAACCGGAATGTACCCCGTATGCATTCTGTTCCGTATTTTCAGTTTTTCCATTCCGTTCAAAGATAGAACATGTCCTATTATTGCCCGCAAATCACGTTTCGTGGCTCCGTTCAAGTCAATGGGCTGTAAAAAATGGAGCGGATACGGAATGCATCCGTATGGGCTCGTTCACACGAAACGTATTTTGCGTTCCGTATACGGGCCGTTTTCTGCGTTTCTGCATACGATCCGTATACGAACATCATTTCTATGGGTCCGCAAAAGAAGTGGACAGCACTCTGTGTGCTGTCCGCATCCGTTGCTCCGTTCCGTGGCCCAGCAAAAATTTTGAGTCCTGTCCTATTCTTGTCTGTTTTGCGGACAAGAATAGGCATTTCTATAATAGGCCTCCTGTTCCGTTCCGCAAAATGCGGAAGGCACACGGGTGCCAACCGTGTTTTGCGGATCCGCAATTATTCGCACCGCAAAAATGGCACGGTCGTGTGAACGAGCCCTATGACTTCCGTTTCCGTTTCCATTTTTGCGGAACCACCTATTGAAAATTTATGCCCAGCCCAGTTTTTCTATGTATTACAGTATACTGTATATGCCATGCTTCCGTTTCCGTTGCAATCCGCAAAAATAACGGAAAAACGGAACGGAAAAAAACGGAACAGAAGCAGAAACACTACTGAAACAAAAAAAACTGAAAAACAGATCTGTTTTAAAACGGACCGCAAAACACTGAAAAAGCCATACAGTCGTGTGCAGGAGGCCTTGGTCAAACTAAAAGTCCTTTTCTAAAATGTTGTCATAGGTTTATAGTAAGTGTCTATGGAATAGACCCACTATAAAGTATTCTCAGTGTCTCAAATATATGTTTATTATTAACTGAGATGCCTTGTTGTATTTATTTTAAGATTAAACTTTTATTTTTATCATTAAAATAATGATGAAACGGCTGAGTTCAGTGAAACTGCTGCGCTATTTATATTAGAGAGAGGGAGAAGAGGGACCAATTACATAGTACTGGGTTTTGGCTTATCTGTCTAGAAGGCTTATTGCATATAGGGGGAGAACCTAGTTAGTTACACTAGAACTAGTGGCATTGCTAGGGCTGGTGTCACCCGGTGCGGTAGAAAATGGTGTCACCCCCCCCGAAGCAATAATTTTTTAGCCATATATGGGGGCTATGGGGGTGCTACTGCCGTAGGGGGGGCATCCGTTAGCTCAGCAGACCCCCCCAAAGCTTAGAGCCCCAGCACCCCCTTTCCCCCTTGCTGCAGCAGCTCACCTAGGTCAAGTGCACTCCACTTTCGCTCGCTGGCTGACCGAGACACCAAATGCTGTTCAATTTCTTCTGGTGACAGCTTCTTTGTGGTCATTGTGTTCTGACCTGTGCGGACGAGTCACATAGGGGTCGTCCATCAAGCTCCGCCCTGCCTCTGCGGCACTGCTGACGTCCCTTCACGTCCTTCACTGTGCCTGCTGACCGACTCAAGCGGTAACGTGGGGAGGGGGGGTTGGATAGTAAACAGACCGCTGACGTGGGGGGGCTAAGCAGATGGCCTAGTGCCGGCAGCCTATCAGAGGAACAGGGAAGGGACACGCCTCTCCCTCCCCTGCCCCGCTGCAGCATCCATCTGTATCGCTGTCCTGAGGACGGCGATACAGAAGACTATGGAGATGAGCGCTTCCACAATGGAAGCGCTCATCTCCCTGTGCCCTGCCGCAGCCGCCATCAGACTGGTGTCACCCCATCACTGGTGTCACCCGGTGCGGCCCGCACCCCTCGCACCCCCCTCGCAACACCACTGCACTAGAAGTCCCTATGCCCTTACCGTACTTGACCTAGTCTAGTCAGGGTGATAGCCTTAATGGCTGTAGTCGGAGCACTCGTCTTGAAAAAGACGACCCCCAGCCTCAGGAACCTCGGGCCTGTACTAAGAGTCCCTATGCTCTTACCTCTCTATCGTTTGTTGTCCATTTTCATCCGACGCGTTTCGCCAGGTATGGCTCTTCAGGGAATAAAGAGGATGTTCAGGTGATGAAGGCAGTAGCCGCATGATCGATACAGGTGAGAGCTACTGCCTTCATCACCTGAACATCCTCTTTATTCCCTGAAGAGCCATACCTGGCGAAACGCGTCGGATGAAAAAGGACAACAAACGATAGAGAGGTAAGAGCATAGGGACTCTTAGTACAGGCCCGAGGTTCCTGAGGCTGGGGGTCGTCTTTTTCAAGACGAGTGCTCCGACTACAGCCATTAAGGCTATCACCCTGACTAGACTAGGTCAAGTAGGGTAAGGGCATAGGGACTTCTAGTGTAACTAACTAGGTTCTCCCCCTATATGCAATAAGCCTTCTAGACAGATAAGCCAAAACCAGTACTATGTAATTGGTCCCTCTTCTCCCTCTCTCTAATATAAATAGCGCAGCAGTTTCACTGAACTCAGCCGTCTCATCATTATTTTAAATGATAAAAATAAAAGTTTAATCTTAAAATAAATACAACAAGGCATACTCAGTTAATAATAAACATATATTTTTCTAAATGTTGTTGCATGGCTGGTTCTCGACAGTTGGATGTGATGGTGTCGGAGCGGAGGACTGTTGGGGCTGTGCCTGGCCCGGACAAATTTGCTAGTTTTACGTCTGGAAACAGGCATAAGGGTCTGGCTACACTGCAACAAGTGTCGCACAACAAGAAACGTGCGCAACATTTCATGTAATGCATTTCAATGGTGCCGCTAAGTGACATGCTTTGACGCAACAGTCACAAAAGTTCCATCCCATTTACATTTTTTTGAAACCGCCATGTCGCATTGCGACACCCATTAAAATACATTATATCAAATATTGGGCGACACGTTTCCATGTAGCCATACCCTTCTGTGTCACTGTGACCCAAAATATAGTCAAAAACCCTTTACCCTACCTACCTATACAACTATGCCATGTGACTAGCAGCCGTATATTTAAGTATTTATTTATGCCAGAAAACTAGCATTTAAAAAGTCGCAAAAGAGGGGGTCATATGACATTTATTCACCAAAACAGGCATAAAAAGGTCATAAATGACCCCCGTATGTTCAGAGGGAGGATTTTGTCCGCAACAAAATCCACCAGGTATCCCATGGCAGAAACTGCTGCGCTGTGCTTCGGGTTCTGCCTTGGGTTTTCATGCGGATGCGCACTAGGTTTATAATGGAACTAAACCGCGCACAAAGCTCCCGCTACAGCTTTGTGTGGCGTCAGCGTGGTAACCACTCCATAAATGGACTGTACATTCTGGCTGGGATCTTGAAAACCACATCGGCCACAAAAACTGTGGTGAGGATTCCCATTAAAGACAATGGAGTGTGAATTCAGTGCAGATTTGGACTGGTTTTCTGTACCTAATCCACACAGAAACCTGTGCCTAAAATCCTCCATCTGAGCATACCCAAGACTTTCTCCAAAAACTCAGTGGGACACATTTACTAAGGCTGTTTTTTTACGCCAATCTTAGTTTCCCCCTTGCGCGGCCATTCGATTAGTCTAATTTATAAATTAGGTGCATCTGTGGCAATCCTTGCACCTGGTGTAAAAATTACTCCAGCCCCTGGTTGGCATAGCTTTTTGCTAACATTTACGCTTGTTTCCAGGCGTAAATGTTAGTAAATTTGCTGGGGCTGGAGTCCTGGCCCTGGCACAGCCCCCACCCCTGTCACACCCAACTGGCAGACGTGGCATAAAAACGGCCGTGCGAATAAATATTGTTGCATGGTCGGTTAAAAAAGGGGACTTGCGACTATTTTACGCCTAAAATAGTCACAAGTCCATTAGTAAATGTGCCCTAGTGGGGTACATTTACTAAGACCGGGTTTTTACGTCAGTCTTAGTTTTCTCCTCATCAGAAATTTGGCGCATCTACGGCAGTCCTTGTCCATCTTGTATTCTGATGTCTATCATCAAGAGTTCACCTGTACATTGGTCATACTCAGTGGCGATTATAATACACTGCAATCCACTGGAATCACAGAGCAGAAAATCACTGCGGAGCCTAGGCCTGCTATAGTGCAGTGTTGGAAGTCCTATGTAAAGCCACAGCTACATCTGACTATGAAGGGGTTAAGCTGCATACTGATTGATGGTAGAATTCCCTGGAGAACCTCAATGATACACCTTGCACCTGAAGTCTTTCATCTCTTACCCTATCACACAGCTGCTCTGGCCTCACACAAGCTATAAAACTCTGGGCTATGGCAGACTGCGGTATTGGTAGCAGCTGCCAGAATGGGCTTGGGCAAAGCAGGGATGAAGCTGGTCTTAGCCCTTTTGGCTTATGGATTGGGGTCTTTAGTATGTGTGACACAGGACTATTGGGATGATCCTTCCCATCTGCAGTGTGGATCTCACACTATGGAGATTTCTCTACCTTCTTTGTTGGAGGATGCAGCTTTTGCCTTGAGTATCATTGGTAGGTCCTATGTAGTAATTAGGCTAAGATGTATGTAATACCTTCTCATGGTGCTGTCTTCTGTGGAAAAATGTGGTGGTACTTTTTTATTGCTTAGGCCTCTTGCCCATGAATGTACGGGTTCTGTGTCTGTGGTGTGGACCGCATACGGCGGTTCCACAATACACGGGTCACCAGCTGTGTGCATTCTGCATCATGGATGTGGACCCATTCACTTGAATGCGTCTGCAAACCTGGATATGCCTTGCGGAATGGGAGCACTACGGAGTGCTTCTGTGGTGGTTTGTGCTTTTGTTCCACAAAAGGATAGAACTTATATCTTTGTGGAACAGATGGATTGCAGACTCCATTCAAGTAAATAGGTAAGTAATCCGCATGTGGGTGCCCATGCATTGCGGTCCAGTGTGGGCATGGAGCCCTTATGTTTGTGGGCGAGAGGCCTTATTGTGTATCTGTCTTCTGCTGTCTGTATTTAGGAGTAGCAGCTTCAAAATGAACAGTGCTCAGTTTACCAGAGGCATCTGGGGGTGAATATCTGCTAGTACTGTCTAAATATCTGAGCATGCCAGTGTTTTGTTGGTGCCCCTGGGAATATCTCCCGGCAACAAAGTTAAATTCTGATTATATGCCATTAGAAAAGGGCAGGGCAAGTGTGGCATGTTGGGGGTGAGGAAACTTGTGTACAAGGTTTCAGTTATCTAAAGATTCTGCTACAACGAACCAAAAGCTATGGTCAGTGGTAGAGGCATCCATAATGGAATTCTTAGAACCCAAACCTTGTACACTGAACTTGAGAACACAAGTTTGCTCATCCCTACTGTTAGTGTACTGCCACACATGATGGGTTTGCAAATGTGTTCCACTTTGGAAGCTGGAAATTCATAGTAGAAACCGGCAACATATCGACACCGGGGTTGGATTGGCCCACCAGAGTACCAAAGGATCCTCCAGTGGGCCTAAGATCTGACAATAATGGGCCCTTAATTCTCTATAGAGAGTGGGCTCTCAATCATTTCCTCTGGTGGGCCCAAGGGACTTCACTCCAACTCTGCTTGACATGCTGTGGACTTAACATTGACACTGTCTGGGTTTTCTTGTTGAAAAGGTCTTGAGCTAGGGATTGAGACTAGAATCCTCTAAATGTCTGCTCAGGGTTGACCTAAAGTCAGTCCTCCTCACTGAGACACCAGACCCCATACACCTACCCAGTAATTAATTTCTTTTGTCACAGGCCCGAACATGAGTAGACTACTGGCATTGCCCTGCTATACAGTTGAGCTGTGCACTGGCCACTAGGTGGCTCTGTGCTCATGTAAGGGTCAGTCCCTTAGAATATTGTTTTTTGCACAGTTGTGTTGATGGCTGCCATGTTAGGAGCCAAGTAAAGGCTAGTGATGGGACACAGAGCCTGACTCATGGAGTCCTGAGAAGCTGGCTGTGTTTGAGACAGGCCAAGATAGCCTCTTAACTGAAGTACTGCAGTGTGTTCCAGAGGAGTGGGACTGTGTCAGACCAGTACAAGGTCTTGCCATTCCTGTCATTGACCAATTGTGCCTCTGGTGTGGTGGTACTGTTTAGGTTTTCCGGCAGTTTCATTTTGCTTCAGTCTGCTGTACTGTACTTGAATCCTGCCTTGCGGTCTCTTCCTCCCCTGACCGCTACACTTGCATCAAAACACTCCTGCCATCTGGAAGCTGGGTGTTCTGATAATGGTGGTAAAGGGAGTTTTTCATAACTAGTATGTAAAAAAAAAACAAAAAAAACAGTATCTTTCTCATAACATATGCATTTATAGATCTCAGGAGCCTGAATTGCAAACTGTTAAAATAATGCAGCATGCTAAGGATTTGATGGTCCCTTCCATGCATCAAGTCACCCCCTTTTATGCCATACTTGCACTTGGGAGTGGTGGGGTCTGGAATATTGTCCCTGAAAAAATCTATGCATGGAAATGGTTTCTCACTCCAGGTTCAGAATGCTGAAGGATGCACCTAATTTATGATGCAGTGTGTTCCTTGTCATAAGTTGGGCACATCCCCTGCCAGTATATGAGTGAGACCTGCATGGAACTGTAATGGAAACTCTATTCAATGGGATTTATCAGTGCAATTCATTCATGTGGTAAGTATTTGGCTTGCACTCCACTTTCAGGAATGGGAGGCTTTCTGCAGATGTCAACGATGCCTAAACTGTCCTTTAAACTTTCTCTACTGTAATACAAATGTGCTTCACACCAGTATGTAGGGTCATGGCAGGTTAACTTGGTTCTCAAATTGATGGCTTTGTGGCTTTGCAGGCAAATGGGAGTTCTACCTGTACAATGGTTCAACTCCTAATAGTTCAAAATTGTGCCAAGCTGAGGTAAGACTTAAAGCTGGAGTGTTTTTTCTTCATTGTGGCTGTTGTGTGGACAACTTGTGTACAGTAAAAATGTCATACTGAATTTTAAGAGCAAGTTGTATGTATGAACTGACTGTAATTCTAGACAAGAATGGAAAGCCTCACTATCTTCACAATGACTCCACTTGCGGGACTTGGATTGGACAGAAACCTGATGGCTCACTGGTGGTTGGCTCTACTTTCAATGGCTGTTATGTTCGTGAGGAGGTAAGTTGTGGAGCATCTAACTCTGCAAGGTCTGAACTGCTCATAACGGTTTAAGGGTAGATTTATATTGGTGTTTCTTGCAGTGAGAACAGTAGTTGAAGGCCCTTAGGATGGAAGTGTTTTTGCTACTGTTAGGGGGCTTTTTTGTACTAAGGGGAAAGCTGCAGGAAAATTCACTTATATATTTTTTTTTTATTTTCATATTTTTTTTTTTTTTCCCCTCTCAGAATGGAAGCTATGTGGTAACGATCACTCTGGAAGAAATTCTTCGTGATGAGAAGTCCCAGTATCACAAGAAAGATCTTGCATGCCCGATTCTTCCAGGTAAAGATTTGTATTAAAAAAAAAAAACTTGGTAGACTGTTCAATTGGTTGGTCAGATTATCTTCTGTCCACAGAATATGTAAGTGTCCAATTGACTTTGGTTGGTGTTTCCCCCACCACTATTCAAATGGAGAAGACACACTGCCACTCTACTCTTAAGCTGCTGGGGACAGCTGATCATTGTCACTAGACTATCGCCTGCAGCCCATGGACCAAATGACAGCGTGACAGTCTCATACTTGGATTTAAAATGACATGCTGCCTGCAGCTACAATTTGAGTTTTCAGACTGGGGTAAAGATTAACTTGGTCATGCTTTTCAGTCAAAGTACTGTGCAGAATAACATTTAAATTCACTTTAGAGTTGATCCAATACTCTGCAGGAAAGTAGCAGCCCTTAACAATCCCTATGATGGTCCATAGTTCTAGCAATTCAGTTTGAGCTGAATTTTTCCAGATTAACCACTTGTTCAAATGGTGTAATTTAACCAGTTTAATAACTTGTTACGCCATAGAACCTAAATCTAGTCCCATAAATTCAGTGAAACCTAGTTAATCTGGGCATCCTAGGGCCAGTGGACATCTAACTTGCTGTCACTATACAGCAGTGAGGATGAGAACTTCTCCAAGTGTGTGGCTGAGTTCTCTAAAAATCTGCCCCATGCTTTACTTGTGCTGTGGGTTTCACCCTCTGCAATATATTCCATGGCAAAATTCCACCTCCAGCTGTACTGGAATTCCAGAGGTTTAATGTGCAGAACGATTGCCTGTAAACAAATGCTGGCAAAAGGTAGTCATGAACATCCTGATGTTGTGAAACATGGCCACTCTAGCCAGCTGATGGCAGATTGTCATCTGGATAGACATTGGCAGTGTTTATTGTCCAGCTACTTGCTAGCCAGGAGCAGTTCCATGAAGGATCTCAAGACCTTTGCCCAGTGTCATTGGAAGTGTGCATCAAGTTTGGACTACTGTGCTGCGCTGGCGTATGATCATTCAAAGGCTAGGCTATTCAGCCATTAACCTAATTCTGTCATGTATAGTAAAGTCAAAGGTTTTCCACTTTGTCCATAAATTGTCTGACTTTTGTGATCAGCTGTCCAGAAATTCTGGTTGGCAACCCTGTCCCCACCCCATAAATTTTCCATGGAGAGTTAAACAAAAGGGTGTATAAAGTTTGTGCCAAAATTTGGAACTTGCGTTATTCTCAGGCTATTCAACCTGGGCATGGTTTAGTATGCTAGTAACATTGACTTAATTTCATGCAAGGTTTTTGAATTGTTAGTGAGGCAGTTAACACACTTGGTCTATAATTTTTAAAGATGCACTACGTTTAACTTCACAACTGGTTCATCTTGGAGAACATTCCACCAACTTGGTGTCAATGCAAGACTGTCTTTAGAAAGTCCCAACATCATGCTTATGTTTTTGCACCTCCACAAGTAGGCTTAAAAGGTTTTCACTGTTCAGTAGGTGTGGGTCCCACATCTCAGATGCAAACCTATAGGCCACACTTATATAATTCTCCACTCAAATCTATGGGAGCAGCATAAGTGGCTTGGGAAGCTAATTAAAAAATTCTATGGGTTGTCTGGACTAGAGGGGGATCTGCCTGCAGTAGTGTTACTAGACAGATATCATGTTGCACTACTAGTGCTCATCCAGGACTTGTTAACCTGGCTGCTCAAATGGACATGTGACCACTATAATCGATTACTGGCCTTGGGCTACTTTCACACTAGTTATTCTTTTCCGGTATAGAGTTCTGTCCTAGGGGCTTAATACGGAAAAGAACTGATTAATTTTATCCTAATGCGTCTTTGAATGGAGAGCAATCTGTTCAGTAGGCTTCAGGATGTCTTCAATTCAGTCACTTATGGTATTTGGCCGGAGAAAATACCACAGCATGCTGTGGTATTTTCTCCGTCAAATTCCAGAACACTTGCTGGATCCAGCATTTTCCATTGAAGTGCATTAATGCCTGATCCAGCACCAAGGGTTCAAACCCCTGTTTTCTGGTCTGCACATGCGCAAACCTTTAGAAAATGGGAAAGACATAAATACTGTCTCCGTTTTTCCAGATGACACTAGAGACGGATCCAGTATTGCAATGCATTTGTGAGACAGATCAGTCTACAAATGTAATTTGTTTGCATACGGATTTCCGGATCCGGTGACAGAACTGCCTGCCGGAATCCAACTACGCAAGTGTGAAAATACCCAGTGCACATAGGCCAGTGACTGGCTGTAGCAGTTGGGTGATGTCACTACTGCAGGTGGGTAAAAAGATCCCAGCAGAGAACTGGACTAGACAGTTGCCCAGTTTTCTACTGAAACTGGACAACCTTTTTAATGTCAGTCGCAGGACATGGACTTCAGACGAGTTGAGTTAGTGCTCCTGTCTCATGGATCTGTTGGAGACATAAATTGTATTGACAATGTTTCCTTATCTATAGCTATGGATGCTCCTAGTCCAAGTGACTGTGCTTCAGTTCTGCAAGCTGACCGCCTGCCGTGTGCTAATGACTCTGTATCTCAAGAACTTTGTGAAGGACTTGGATGCTGCTTTTCTCAAAACGCACTTGCACTGCGCTGCTACTATGGAAAGAAATGTGAGTCTTTGCAATAATGTAATTCTATTCATCCCCCACCACCCGGGCTGTAGCAGTTAGCGTATCACTGTCGGTTTACATAAATAAAAAAATAATGGCTGCACACAAGCAGTAAAGCTGAGAAATGGGGATCATTCTGTCAGTTTATAGTTGGAATATATTGGCAGAAATTAATCATGACATCACGTTTCATGAGATTGAGGGACTCCAATTTCTGACAATCAAAATGCTCCATCTGCAGGTCCAATACAGCATAACTTGTATTCATGCTAGGATTTACCCCATTGTCTGATAGAACGGAGCCCCGAAAGTGATGTTGGGTGCATGTGCAGCCACCCTACATTTATTTTATGTGGCCACTGAAAATGGCTTGGCCCGGGCTTGGCTATTTCCATCAGGCCCATAGAAGTGAATGGGAGCGGTGACCAGTCATGTGTGGTGCGCTTCCATTCACTTCTATGGGGAGTGCTTGGTGGTGGCTAGACTAGTCCTCCAGCCAGGGCCGGCGTCATAACCCGGCATCCCCGGGCAAGTGCCGGGGCCCAATGCTCCTGGGGGGGCCCACTGAGCTGCTATGAGCACTTCCATCAATACAGATGGGAGCTCTCACTGCTGTCATTTCACATACGCAGTACCCCTCTGGTGGGCCCTCTGAGCTGCAGAGACTCAGAACACGCCCCCTCTACTCAGGACACGCCCCCTCTACACAGGACACACGCTGCCTGAGGAGACTGGAGAGAGACCGCAGGGCTGGAGCTGGAGCAGAGAAGTGTGGAGACAGTCTGTGAGTGAGTCTGCACTGTGACTGTCTCTTGTCTGTGGGACAGAAGGAAAGGGGGGGACACTGCTGCTTCATTCTATTTAGTTGTGTTACTGTTTTATTAAGCTGATTGCCTCCATGACACCTGCCCCCCCCCCCCCCCCCCCCCATATCCTGTCCTATATCACCCTTATGGAGCCCCTGCTGTCTCCTTTCCTCCCTCATGTATCCAGGGCTCCTGTCCCACCCTCCTATCTCCTATTGCTGCCCTGCACAGACCTCCTGCCACTACTTGTATGAATCCCCCTCAGAGCCCCTTCAACCTACTTGCTGTGTCCACCCCTCCTGTCCATCCAGGGCCCCGGGCCCCTGTCTCACTCCTCTGCCTCTCATTATGGTGGCATCTGAACCGCATTCACCATAAGGACCTTCTAACATCACAGGGTCATGTGACTGTGCCCCCCACCCCGTACTGTGCCCCTTTATACCCTGCATTGTGCCCTCTTACCACACTCTGTGCAGTGCCCATAGTCATTCCCTGTACTGTGCCCTCTTATACCCTTTTATCCGGTCACTGTATGGTGGTTTTATCCTTGTATGGCGGTGTTATCACTATATGGCGGTGTTATCACTATATGGCGGTGTTATCACTATATGGCGGTGTTATCACTATATGGCGGTGGTATCCAATAACTGCATGGCCATAACTGTATCCCCTTTCTGCCCACACCACTTTTTTTAGACCTGGCATGAGCGGGAAAAGATACAGATTGCGGTGTTAACCACCTCCGGACCGCCTAACGCAGGATCGCGTTCCGGAGGTGGCAGCCCTGCGCACAGTCACGCATATACGCGTCATCTCGCGAGACGCGAGATTTCCTGTGAACGCGCGCACACAGGCGCGCGCGCTCACAGGAACGGAAGGTAAGAGAGTTGATCTCCAGCCTGCCAGCGGCGATCGTTCGCTGGCAGGCTGGAGATGTGTTTTTTTTAACCCCTAACAGGTATATTAGACGCTGTTTTTATAACAGCGTCTAATATACCTGCTACCTGGTCCTCTGGTGGTCCCCTTTGTTTGGATCGACCACCAGAGGACACAGGTAGCTCAGTAAAGTAGCACCAAGCACCACTACACTACACTACCCCCCCCCCCCCCCGTCACTTATTAACCCCTTATTAGCCCCTGATCACCCCTAATCACCCCTGATCACCCCATATAGACTCCCTGATCACCCCCCTGTCATTGATTACCCCCCTGTCATTGATCAACCCCCTGTAAAGCTCCATTCAGACGTCCGCATGATTTTTACGGATCCACTGATAGATGGATCGGATCCGCAAAACGCATCCGGACGTCTGAATGAAGCCTTACAGGGGCGTGATCAATGACTGTGGTGATCACCCCATATAGACTCCCTGATCACCCCCCTGTCATTGATTACCCCCCTGTCATTGATTACCCCCCTGTAAAGCTCCATTCAGACGTCCGCATGATTTTTACGGATCCACTGATAGATGGATCGGATCCGCAAAACGCATCCGGACGTCTGAATGAAGCCTTACAGGGGCATGATCAATGACTGTGGTGATCACCCCATATAGACTCCCTGATCACCCCCCTGTAAAGCTCCATTCAGATGTCCGCATGATTTTTACGGATGCACTGATACATGGATCGGATCCGCAAAACGCATCCGGTCGTCTGAATGAAGCCTTACAGGGGCGTGATCAATGACTGTGGTGATCACCCCATATAGACTCCCTGATCACCCCCCTGTCATTGATTACCCCCCTGTCATTGATCACCCCCCTGTAAAGCTCCATTCAGATGTCCGCATGATTTTTACGGATGCACTGATACATGGATCGGATCCGCAAAACGCATCCGGTCGTCTGAATGAAGCCTTACAGGGGCATGATCAATGACTGTGGTGATCACCCCCCTGTCATTGATTACCCCCCTGTAAAGCTCCATTCAGATGTCCGCATGATTTTTACGGATGCACTGATAGATGGATCGGATCCGCAAAACGCATCCGGACGTCTGAATGAAGCCTTACAGGGGCATGATCAATGACTGTGGTGATCACCCCATATAGACTCCCTGATCACCCCCCTGTCATTGATTACCCCCCTGTAAAGCTCCATTCAGACGTCCGCATGATTTTTACGGATGCACTGATAGATGGATCGGATCCGCAAAACGCATCCGGACGTCTGAATGAAGCCTTACAGGGGCGTGATCAATGACTGTGGTGATCACCCCATATAGACTCCCTGATCACCCCCCTGTCATTGATTACCCCCCTGTAAAGCTCCATTCAGACGTCCGCATGATTTTTACGGATGCACTGATAGATGGATCGGATCCGCAAAACGCATCCGGACGTCTGAATGAAGCCTTACAGGGGCGTGATCAATGACTGTGGTTATCACCCCATATAGACTCCCTGATCACCCCCCTGTCATTGATCAACCCCCCTGTCATTGATCAACCCCCCTGTCATTGATCAACCCCCCTGTCATTGATCAACCCCCCTGTCATTGATCACCCCTCTGTAAGGCTCCATTCAGATATTTTTTTGGCCCAAGTTAGCGGAATTTTTTTTTTTTTTTTCTTACAAAGTCTCATATTCCACTAACTTGTGTCAAAAAATAAAATCTCACATGAACTCACCATACCCCTCACGGAATCCAAATGCGTAAAATTTTTTAGACATTTATATTCCAGACTTCTTCTCACGCTTTAGGGCCCCTAGAATGCCAGGGCAGTATAAATACCCCACATGTGACCCCATTTCGGAAAGAAGACACCCCCAGGTATTCCGTGAGGGGCATATTGAGTCCATGAAAGATTGAAATTTTTGTCCCAAGTTAGCGGAACGGGAGACTTTGTGAGAAAAAAATAAAAAATATCAATTTCCGCTAACTTGTGCCAAAAAAAAAAAATTTCTATGAACTCGCCATGCCCCTCATTGAATACCTTGGGGTGTCTTCTTTCCAAAATGGGGTCACATGTGGGGTATTTATACTGCCCTGGCATTCTAGGGGCCCCAAAGCGTGAGAAGAAGTCTGGTATCCAAATGTCTAAAAATGCCCTCCTAAAAGGAATTTGGGCACCTTTGCCCACCTAGGCTGCAAAAAAGTGTCACACATGTGGTATCTCCGTATTCAGGAGACGTTGGGGAATGTGTTTTGGGGTGTCATTTTACATATACCCATGCTGGGTGAGAGAAATATCTTGGTCAAATGCCAACTTTGTATAAAAAAATGGGAAAAGTTGTCTTTTGCCAAGATATTTCTCTCACCCAGCATGGGTATATGTAAAATGACACCCCAAAACACATTCCCCAACTTCTCCTGAATACGGCGATACCACATGTGTGACACTTTTTTGCAGCCTAGGTGGGCAAAGGGGCCCATATTCCAAAGAGCACCTTTCGGATTTCACTGGTCATTTACCTACTTACCACACATTAGGGCCCCTGGAAAATGCCAGGGCAGTATAACTACCCCACAAGTGACCCCATTTTGGAAAGAAGACACCCCAAGGTATTCCGTGAGGGGCATGGCGAGTTCCTAGAATTTTTTATTTTTTGTCACAAGTTAGTGGAAAATGCTTATTTTTTTTTTTTTTTTTTTTTTTTTTTCATACAAAGTCTCATATTCCACTAACTTGTGACAAAAAATAAAAAGTTCCATGAACTCACTATGCCCATCAGCGAATACCTTGGGGTCTCTTCTTTCCAAAATGGGGTCACTTGTGGGGTAGTTATACTGCCCTGGCATTCTAGGGGCCCAAATGTGTGGTAAGGAGTTTGAAATCAAATTCTGTAAAAAATGACCTTTGAAATCCAAAAGGTGCTCTTTTGAATATGGGCCCCTTTGCCCACCTAGGCTGCAAAAAAGTGTCACACATCTGGTATCTCCGTAATCGGGAGAAGTTGGGGAATGTGTTTTGGGGTGTCATTTTACATATACCCATGCTGGGTGAGAGAAATATCTTGGCAAAAGACAACTTTTCCCATTTTTTTATACAAAGTTGGCATTTGACCAAGATATTTATCTCACCCAGCATGGGTATATGTAAAAAGACACCCCAAAACACATTCCTCAACTTCTCCTGAGTACGGAGATACCAGATGTGTGACACTTTTTTGCAGCCTAGGGGGGCAAAGGGGCCCACATTCCAAAGAGCACCTTTCGGATTTCACAGGTCATTTACCTACTTACCACACATTTGGGCCCCTAGAATGCCAGGGCAGTATAACTACCCCACAAGTGACCCCATTTTGGAAAGAAGAGACCCCAAGGTATTCGCTGATGGGCATAGTGAGTTCATGGAAGTTTTTATTTTTTGTCACAAGTTTGTGGAATATGAGACTTTGTATGAAAAAAAAAAAAAAATAAAAAAATCATCATTTTCCACTAACTTGTGACAAAAAATAAAAAATTCTAGGAACTCGCCATGCCCCTCACGGAATACCTTGGGGTGTCTTCTTTCCAAAATGGGGTCACTTGTGGGGTAGTTATACTGCCCTGGTATTCTAGGGGCCCAAATGTGTGGTAAGGAGTTTGAAATCAAATTCAGGAAAAAATGAGGAGTGAAATCCGAAAGGTGCTCTTTGGAATATGGGCCCCTTTGCCCACCTAGGCTGCAAAAAAGCGTCACACATCTGGTATCCCCGTACTCAGGAGAAGTTGAGGAATGTGTTTTGGGGTGTCTTTTTACATATACCCATACTGGGTGAGATAAATATCTTGGTCAAATGACAACTTTGTATAAAAAAATGGGAAAAGTTGTCTTTTGCCAAGATATTTCTCTCACCCAGCATGGGTATATATAAAATGACACCCCAAAACACATTCCCCACCTTCTCCTGAGTACGGAGATACCAGATGTGTGACACTTTTTTGCAGCCTAGGTGGGCAAAGGGGCCCATATTCCAAAGAGCACCTTTCGGATTTCACAGGTCATTTTTTACTGAATTTGATTTCAAACTCCTTACCACACATTTGGGCCCCTAGAATGCCAGGGCAGTATAACTACCCCACAAGTGACCCCATTTTGGAAAGAAGAGACCCCAAGGTATTCGCTGATGGGCATAGTGAGTTCATAGAACTTTTTATTTTTTGTCACAAGTTAGTGGAATATGAGACTTTGTAAGAAAAAAAAAAAAAAAAAAAAAAATCATCATTTTCCGCTAACTTGTGACAAAAAATAAAAAGTTCTATGAACTCACTATGCCCATCAGCGAATACCTTAGGGTGTGTACTTTCAGAAATGGGGTCATTTGTGGGGTGTTTGTACTGTCTGGGCATTGTAGAACCTCAGGAAACATGACAGGTGCTCAGAAAGTCAGAGCTGCTTCAAAAAGCGGAAATTCACATTTTTGTACCATAGTTTGTAAACGCTATAACTTTTACCCAAACCATTTTTTTTTTACCCAAACATTTTTTTTTTATCAAAGACATGTAGAACTATAAATTTAGAGCAAAATTTCTATATGGATCTCGTTTTTTTTGCAAAATTTTACAACTGAAAGTGAAAAATTGTCATTTTTTTGCAAAAAAATCGTTAAATTTCGATTAATAACAAAAAAAGTAAAAATGTCAGCAGCAATGAAATACCACCAAATGAAAGCTCTATTAGTGAGAAGAAAAGGAGGTAAAATTCATTTGGGTGGTAAGTTGCATGACCGAGCAATAAACGGTGAAAGTAGTGTAGGTCAGAAGTGTAAAAAGTGGCCTGGTCTTTCAGGGTGTTTAAGCACTGGGGGCTGAGGTGGTTAAGGACCTTTGCGCCACATCTGTGTCAGAAATACGCCTAATATAGACGTATTTCTATATAATAAATGACCCCTAATCGTATGATTATTCGGGGGGTGGGGCTAATATCTTTATATTATATAGATTCTAGTGTATTATACTGTGCCCTGTATTTCCCAGTAGAAAATGATCCTTGGGAAGCACAGTCCTCACCCCTGACCACCAGGACCAGGTAGCGATCTGTCAGTACATGGCGGCCTCCCCTCTCCGCCACGCTGCTCCGCTGTGTACTGGGGCTTATTCTGACACTAGGGCTGGGTTCACATCACATTTTTGCCATCCATTTAATGCATACTGAAAATGTATGCGTTAACAGATGCCTCAGACTGATGCCGTACAGTGGCGTCCGTTCACCATACAGTTCCATGGTAAAAAAACATATACGTTAACGTATGCATTTTTTACTTGACTCTGCAGGATACAAAAACGTGGAGTGCAGCACATGTGTATACATCAAACCGATAGGAAAAACGTAATGTGAACACACATTGGGGGGGAGGGGGGCGTACTAAATTTCGCTGTGGGGCCCAGTCAGTTCTAGCTCCATCACTGCACATCTCCTTCTCTCCTCCAGGCCTGGCTCACTGCTGCAGCGGGCCGCCGTAGAGAAGGAGCGCAGGGAGCTGCGGTTAGTGAATGACAGGACCACCAGCTCCCCTGCAATGATAGGTATGTGAGGGGGCCACTGGGGGGTCATTCATCACACTGTGAGGGTCCCTTACACAGTATAATGACTCCCAGTGCCCCCCATTTAGTATAATGATCCCCATTGACCCTCCATTTAGCATAATGACCACCAGATCCCCCATTAAATATAATAACCCCTCGTGCCCCCTCCATACAGTATAACCCCCAGTGTGGGGGCGACTGGGGGTCATTATTCTGAATGGAGGGTCACTGTGGGGTCATTATACTGTGAGGGCCCTTTACATAGTATAATGACCCCCAGTGTCCCCCATTTAGTATAATGATCACCAATGACCCTCCATTCAGTATAATGACCCCCAGAGCCCCCTCCATACAGTATTCCCCCCGTGTGGGGGCTACTGGGGGTCATTCAGGGCCGGCTCCAGGTTCATGTGGGGAGCTGGGAGCTGCGGTTAGTGAATGACAGGACCACCAGCTCCCCTGCAATGATAGGTATGTGAGGGGGCCACTGGGGGGTCATTCATCACACTGTGAGGGTCCCTTACACAGTATAATGACTCCCAGTGCCCCCCATTTAGCATAATGACCACCAGAGCCCCCATTAAATATAATAACCCCTCGTTCCCCCTCCATACAGTATAACCCCCAGTGTGGGGGCGACTGGGGGTCATTATTCTGAATGGAGGGCCACTGTGGGGTCATTATACTGTGAGGGCCCTTTACATAGTATAATGACCCCCAGTGTCCCCCATTTAGTAATGATCACCAATGACCCTCCATTCAGTATAAATACCCCCAGAGCCCCCTCCATACAGTATTCCCCCAGTGTGGGGGCTACTGGGGGTCATTATTCTAAATGGGGGCGACTGGGGGTTATTATTCTGAATGCAGGGCCACAGGTGGTCATTATACAGTGGGGGGGAATTGGGGGTTCATTATACTGTGTGAAGGGCCACTAGTAGTCATTATACTGTATAGGGGCCACTGGGGGTCATTATACCGTGTAGGAGCCACAGGGGGACATGTCAATGTAAAAAAATGCCTCATGGGGGCCCACTGGGATTTATCGCCCAAGGGCCCACATGAACCTGGAGCCGGCCCTGCCTCCAGCCACCACATTGTGGGGCTCTGCTTAGAGAGATGTGGCCCCCACCCCATAACACAATGGGGGCATCTGATGGCGATATGCCCCATTGTCTGAGATGAGACAACCCCTTTAATTGGGGCGGCCGGGTAATCTACTGCAGGGAAAAATGGGGTCAGTCAGCACATCCCAATGCACAGGTGCATGCTGCCATGGCTAGAAACGCAAAGAAAGAAAACCCAATGCAACAGCACTCTGCAAACACCCATAACATACAACAATTCCATAGTAATAGAAAATATTCTGGTGCTAATGCTATGCTCTTACGAATTTGAGATTTGTGGCAAATTTTGTACAATTTTTGCATGTCTGCTGGCATCAAGGCGATATCTATAAGATGGGAACCTAACCTTGAATACTACCTTCTATAGTGCCATACTGGCCACCATAACATACCGAAGTACCTCAGTTAGAAAGGTCATCAGTATAAAGGTTGAAAGACCCATCAGGGTAGGTCATTAGGATCTGCTCAGCAGGGGTCTAACACCTGGGACCCCTGCCAATTAGCAGTTTTGAGAAGGCACCTGCACTCCTGTGGCCGCTGCCTTCTCACAACTCCATACGTTGTATAGCAGCTGTGCTTGGTATTACACTTGGGCCCCATTTACTTGAATGCGGCTGAGCTACTCCTAGGCCATGTCCACAATTAATGTGGCATCACTGGCCTAGGAAAAGCCGCAAGAAGTCTGCAGTGCTTACAGGAGCGCTGCTAACTTCTCAAACAGCTGATCGGTGGGTGTTCCAGGTGTTGTACACCTACTGATTACATACTTGCCTATTCTGAGGATGGGTCAGGATAAACCCTTGCATGGAAACTTGAAACTTTGTTGCATGTAGAGTGGATGCCTTAACAGTCTGCCTCTTCTGTGTAGTGACTACCTACTGCTCTGCTGAAAATAACATGGTGGTTGCGATTTCAAAAGACATAACCATACCATCCTTGATCCTGGACTCTGTAAAAGTACTTGGTGTGGATTCAAACTCGTGCCCAAGCCTGATGGTGGCAACAACTGCATCATTTATTGGGTTCCAGTTCCCATTGTCCTGTGGGAGTGCAAACGAGGTGAGCAAAATGTCCAATCATGCTGAACCTGCCTGAAATACTGCTTAATGTCTATTGACTACAGAAAATGGCAAGGGGAACTGGCCCAATCTAGTCCAGATCAGGCATGTCTTTTTATCTGTGCATATTTTTGTGCATATTTTAGGTGTTCTGAATTTTTATAATTTTATTTTTATTAAACTGATCTATTCTTCGGATAGATTATCAGCATCTGATCGGCGGGGGTCTGACACCTGGGAACCCTGCTGATCAGCTCTGTGAGAAGGCAGTAGTGCTGCGGCCTTCTCACTGTTTACTGCCGGCCCAGTGACGTCACAACTAGTATCAATGGCCTTGGTAGGGCTAAGCTCCATTCAAGTGAACAGATCTTAGCCCCACCCAGGCCATTGATACTAGCCATGATGTCATTGGGCCTGCGGTAAACGGCAAGAAGGCAGCAGCACTACTGCCAGTGCTGCTGCCTTCTAAAACAGCTGATCTATCCAGAGGATAGCTCAGTTTAATGACCTGCTTAACCCCTTAAAGAGGTTGTCCACTTCTAATATCCACATTTACACTGCCAGACTTTCTTTGAAGCACTGAACACTTTCATCAGCCACTGTTGTGGTACAGCCATTAGACATAATCTGCATGTGTTGCATGCAAACTTGGCTTGGATTTCATCCTATGCACTACAAAGGGGCAAAGATCAGCAGAATAAACTGCTGTAGGTTAAAAGGGGTTTTCAGAGTAATAATGGCCTAATCTCAGGATGGGCCTTTATTACCTGATGGGTAGGAGTCTAAATCCCTGCACCCCTGTTAAGCTATTTGAGGCCATTGAGTACCATGGCCTCTTGGGCCAGTGATGTTAGTAACATGGCCCACGTACAGCTGCCAGTTTGGCCCTATTTGAGTGAATTGATGAATATGGTGTGAAGGTGCTTAACACACCAAAGCCTCTTCAAAGATCTGTGGGAGTTGGACCCACACTGATCAGATATTGATAACTGAAGGGTAAAATCTTCCCAGAAAACCCCTTTAGAACCTGCAGCTCAGTGCTAAGCGCTGGTGCCTTACAGCACTGGGGTCCTTGATTTGAATCAAAGGACAACATCTGCATAGAGTTTGTATGTTCTCCCTGTATTTGCATAGGTTTCCTCTGGGTACTCCTGTTTCCTCCCACACACCAAAGACATACTGATAGGGAACTTAGACTGAGCTCCATTGGGGACAGCGCAATGTCTATAAAGTGCCGCAGAATATAGTAGCGCTATAGAAGTGCATTAAATAATCCATGTTCACAGCATGCGGATAACACTATTTAAAATCTTATTCTCTCTGCTTCTGCTGTAAAATGCCTTGTTTCTGTCAGTGTGGACACTTTCATTTAGTCTGTCGGGTGTAAGTTATGAAGAGAAATGCTAAATGAAATGACAACAGTATCTCACCTATGTTAACTATTTAACAGGCGGTTGATGCATCCATGGTGTATGAGTACACTTTTGTGGCAACCAACAGAGTAATCACCTGGCAGTCGGCATCGGTCACTAGAGACAGTACTATGAGGTAAGGTCAAGGTTTGTTTTGTTTTTTTGACCCTACAAGTACCATGGTTGGATTACAAAATGCTCCTCTTCCTACAGAGTGACTGTAAGCTGTAGCTTTTCACGGACTGGCATTGTCCCACTGCAGGTAGAGGTCTTCACCCTTCCACCTCCTCTCCCTGTATCTACCATGGGACCTCTAACCTTGGAGATGAGAATAGCTCGAGGTAATTAACAAGCTACTTGGAAACAATTTGTGACCTGCATAGGAAGGGTTGGGCATGGCAAAGTTGGGCATGGCTTACCTTACGCAACCACTTTAAATTGGCTTATCTTAAGAACTGTCTTTCAAAGGTAAGTTGGATGGAACCGGCACTCAGACAATAGGAATTCACGTGGAACTTGAATCTTATTAATATTAAAATATTTATTAAACAACAAGTATATATCCTATGTGCACTAGGTTAAAATTTTAAAAACATCTAAAAAGCATATACAATCATATGTGTCTATCAAATGTCCATGACTGGAACACAAATATCCGTATACTGCGACACAGAGGGGTGCATCCGTGTTTCCCAGATGATATTGGCTATTTGGATCGCAGCCGTCTGTGGCGGAGCAGAGCAGAATATAGTAAACGTGAGTCCCAGATATAGACAAATATGTAGTTGCTATCCCGGTTATACAAACTTATACATAGTAATACATTATATCAATAAATTAATATCTTTATGCCACCTATATGGGATATAGAATAAAAAATGAAAAATAAAAAAAATATATATGGCTTTCAGAGTAAGTCTGTAGTTCACACCACTTGTGGATAGTCTATTTGTTAAGGACGTCTCAGGGTCTGAGTACGCCTATGTATAAGAAATCGATTGTCCAGAAAGTAAGTAGCTCCCGTACTTATACCACCTGTTGTTCCGTGGTTTAGTACAGCTTCACTTAGAATAGTCTCTTTACTCACTGTGACTCCAGTCGGCTCACTGAATGGATCCCGCGGAAGGGTTACTTCTCGTGGCGTTTGCACGCTTCAGCCTATCTCCGCTTGATTGGTATCCGGTCAGGTCCTAGTTAGAATCCCGTCTCTATTCTCGCGGGAGACCTGTATCAGGTATTTCACTTTCGTGAATCCTGCAGTCTGCCTTGGTCTTACGTGAGCTCAAAGTGGGTAAATCTATTCGTTCTTTAGTACATGGCCATGCACCGCTGGGATAGTTGCTTCACAGGTGATACGCCCATATTTGTCTATATCTGGGACTCACGTTTACTATATTCTGCTCTGCTCCGCCACAGACGGCTGCGATCCAAATAGCCAATATCATCTGGGAAACACGGATGCACCCCTCTGTGTCGCAGTATACGGATATTTGTGTTCCAGTCATGGACATTTGATAGACACATATGATTGTATATGCTTTTTAGATGTTTTAAAATTTTAACCTAGTGCACATAGGATATATACTTGTTGTTTAATAAATATTTTAATATTAATAAGATTCAAGTTCCACGTGAATTCCTATTGTCTGAGTGCCGGTTCCATCCAACTTACATTTACGCTAATCAGAATCAGGGGGTGTTTCTTTGAACTAGTGCACCTGTCGTGATAAATCAGAGTGAGCCATCTGCTTAATACTTTTTTGTCTTTCAAAGGTGTTTGATGTAGATTAAGATCATACATAATAGACATTCCTGATAACATGGATATTGGGGGAAACCTGAACATACTGTCCATGGGACCCATAGTGAACAGGGAATGTAAAGTGGCCCTGGAAAAAAAGTTGTAAGCAGGGACAACAAATGTGGGCCAGTCAGCAACACAATGGTGCACCACAAAGTGCCATTCCAGCAGAACCAAATGGTGCAGCTACCTAAAATTGCTACCTTACCACAGTATTTATCTGTCTTGCCATGCTGAGGGTAGGTGACAGTTAAATTCAAGAGGGCAGCTTCTGGGTGCCAACCCTTAAGCTGTAACTGCAAAATCACAAATGGTAAGAAATCTGAACTGACTGCCACCCATCTGATGGGAACATAACTTAGTCTGGCATGCAGCTAGTGTATAAGGGCTTATGTAGTTGTACTTGACAAAATGTTCTATTGACTAATATGCCAAACAGATTCCCTTATTCTTGGATGTGAAACTGTATGGTCATGCAAAAGCTGATGTTGGATATGTCTTGCAGATGTGCAGTATAGCTCATACTATGCAGATGAAGATTATCCTATTTTAAGAGTGTTAAGAGATCCTGTGCATGTTGAAGTTCACATCCTGCAGAGGACTGATCCAAGCCTAGTTCTGATTTTGAACAACTGCTGGGCCACCAGTTCTCCTGAGCCTACTAGCTTTCCCCAATGGCCTATCTTGTCCAGCAGGTGAGGACTGGATAAACGATCAAACATTCTCTTGCTTAGGGCTGTAATGATACAAGTACTTATGTTGTTTCAGCTGCCCTTTTGCTGGAGACAACTATCTTACAGAGCTGGTTCCTGTTACTTCCTCACAAGGAATAACTTTTCCAACATACTACAGTCGTTTCATTGTAAGCACCTTCACCTTTGTGGATTCGAACACCCAAACTGCTCTTGGAGGATCGGTAAGCTGCTTGGATAAGTGTTTTTATGGAAGTGTGTGGAGGACTTGTTGCCAAATCAGTAGGTGTCACCTGTAATTTAAAGAAATATTGACATTCCCAGATCTAGTAAGCCATAATTCCAATATGGATACTACCCACTGTACATCTAATCCATGTTGTAGATGCTGCTCACAGAATCTTTGTAGAATACACACAGTACTTGAGTCCTGATTTATGCCTTCACTCCAGAATTGTGGCATCAGTTGCCAAATGGGGCTATTGTGACTTCCTGGGCTCGCTTGTGTAAAAATTTAGACCTTGCATCTTTCTACCACTTTAAGATGAGGAAACTATTTGTATCTCCCTTTGTTCCTGTGTGGCTTCAAGCCACAGGAAGTATAAGCCAGCCAGCTATCTCTTAGAACCTGAACTTCCTTGCCTGTACAGATCCTGGGGCCCTCTGTTCTACTATATCCTTGCCTCACAGGGGAGGTCTGTCGGCTAACTTTTACAATGTTGGAACTGGAGTCCAGATGGTCAAAAAAAATCTACGTTCCTGCCCACGTCATAGCCCTGTGCCATGGGCTGGGGAGGGGGGAGCATTTTGACTGGTCCCAATTTCCCAGCATGGGGTGCTCAGGACTCCCTGCTCTCCACACAGTGCCAGGTATCTTCCCTACACAGACATAAGCTTCCCTGCTTAGCACTGTACTCTGGACAGCTCAATATTGGGCTACTATAATTATAGATGATTAACCACCCTTGGTATTTAAATTTATTCCGAAACAGCACATTGAACTAGTGTGTGAATAACACAAATAACCAGGAGCTGTTTGTTACAATTACATAAACTACAGGTGACTTGTGTTCCTATAGGTATTCTTTCACTGCAGTGCTTCAGTATGTGTCCCATCTGCCTCGGAGACATGCTCTGTGACCTGTCAAAGGAAAAGTAGGTGACCCAGTAAATTGTCTTTACTCCTCTCTCAGTTGAGGGTTTTCCATTCTGCTAACATTTAACTGATTGCTTGTTACACTACTTGTAGGCACCAATTTGATCAACTTTTTGTCTTGCAGAGAGAATGGTGGAATTGCAGCAGACAGACAACACTCTTACAGTGACTTCTCATGGTCCTGTGATATTTTATTCTGAAGAGATCAAAACAAATAACCTAGTCGACAAGGACGAAGGTAGTGTGCTATTGACATCACTGAATGTGGTTGTGCATGGTACAATAGTTGAGGCCTTCAAATTGGGCTGAAGTTCAAATTGGCAAAGATCATACTGGTAGTATCAAAAGTATGTTACTTCAGCATTTTGAACGCACACCTACAGGACTTTGCTCAATACTGGCTGTAATTGAAAATGAACCTGGCATACAAATGTTCTAGCTTGGGCTAACTTTTTTTTTTTTTTTTTCCCTTTTAAAACAGGTTTTGGCTCTGGACTTGCCCTTGCTTGGTTTCCAGGCATAGTGGCTACCGTCTTCATCTTGGTGGTGTCTCTTCTGGGTATCTACTTGTATAGGAAACAAAAGAAATGTGCACTGTCCACAGTAAATGCTCTAATAAAGTAGATCTCTCAGTAACATGTATTGTGTTCAATATAACAATATTGCTGATAAAGAACTTGTGGGATTTTGAGTTGCTCATCTAACTAGTAACTGCTCTAGGTTGCTGGTCTTCCTATACAGCATAGTTCCTTGTGTTCTCTACACTAAACAGTCTCTCAGACATCACCATTGCAACTGAACAAGCTAGTTGGTACCACTTTTGATTTTATCTTGAGGTAGGAGTGGATCTTAAGGGAGCTTGTACATGCTGCAGCATATTCACATTAACTGCATGTGAATAAGGACAGCCACACTGCACATGTACTTGCCATGGTTTTAAGTTGCATAATAGTAGTAAACCTCAGCTTGGTCACATGTAGGGTATTGATATGTGGCTTACTATAGCCATAATGTAGGCACCCAGCCGATTCCTCTATTTGGACATAATTATTGGCTCTTGTAACTTAGCTGTAATGCATTAAACTTCATGGAAAGTTTTGATTCTGCAATGGTTTTAAACTGACTGACAATGATCTTCACCAAAGAACTATATGCAAAGTTTCCCTTCCTAACTAGGAAAGCTCACTTCATCACTTTTTTTTGTTTCTCTCTACACTTAAACAAAAAAACTCACTTAAGTAATTGGCTTTTGCTGAAACCCTACTTATGGCGCAACGTGCAGCATATTCTAGACTTGAAGTAGATTTTTCTAAACATGCAGTGTGGCAGGCACAGCATTATGAAGTGCCTTTTGCACTGTGGCATTAGAAGAATTTTGATATCTGACTTTTAGTCTAACCAGACTGTTACTCCATAATTGCCGGAAAAGAACTGATCAGGCATATCCCAATGCATTCTGTATGGATAGAAATCCATGCAGTTTGCATCAGTATGCCTTTCGTTCAGTCAGGGTCAGGCGTTTTGGCCAGACATAATACCGCAGCATGCAGCAATATTATGTCCGTCCAGAATTCCTGATCAAATGCCGGATCCGGCATTAATTCCTATTGACTTGCATTAGTGCTGGATCCGGCATTGCAAAACTGAAGGGCAGATCTGTCCATCCGCCTGACAAGCGGAGAGATGGATCAGTTCTTGCAATCCATTTGTAGACCGATCTGCACCCGGATCCGTCTACAAATGCTGTCAGGTCTCACACTGATCGGCAGATCCGGCAGGCAGCTCCGACGATGGAACTGACTGCCAGATCACACTAACGCTAGTGTGAAAGTACCCTAAGAATGAGCTGAAAATGCATCTTTGGGTGCTATATAGCACCCGATGACATGTTCCGGCCAGCCAATCACTGTAATGCCAACATGGCTATGGCATTACAGTGAGGGAAGTACATACATGCACGTTCATTGGCTGCATAGCAGCCAAGAAACATGCGGGGTGGAGACTTGAGCATTGCGCTCGAGCACATGCGGTATTCGTCCGAATACCGCCATGTGCCGAGCATCGAGATGCTCGAGCTGAACTGGTGTTTGGCTGAGCATGCTCTATCATCACTAGTCTCAAGTCCTGAGTCGTGTGCATTTGGCCTTAAACTGTTGCTGGGCAGGAGTCTTGACCAATCAGTCAGCCTCACACACAGCCTGTGTGGGAAATTCCCCTAGCAGGAGCTGCTAGAATCATTACACAAGAGGAGCTGAACAGACATTCACTCCACTAAGATCTGTGTTTTATGGAAGCAGAAAGGCCAAAATAGGTATTTAAAACAGTTATATAATGTTCCTACTGTTAATATAGTGATTAGTGTTGAGCACGCATGCTCGGCCGAACTGCTGTTTGGCTTGAGCATTGCTATGCTCAGCACATAGCGGTACTTGGCCGAGTACCGCATGTGCTTGAGCGCAAAGCTTGAGTCTCCCTGTTTTGCGGGGAGGAGACTCAAGCATGGTGCTCAAGCACAAACGTGCAGGTAAGTACTCCCCTCACTGAAATGCCAGTAGCCATTACAGTGATTGGTTGGCTGGAACACATCACCTGGTGCTATATAGCACCCAATGACGCATGTTTGGCTCATTCTTTGTCCCTTCCTGAGCACAGCTCTCCCTGACAGGGAGTTATTTAAGATTTTTACCACCAAAACTTTTCAGAGACCCGAAAGTCCTTTTAAGGACTATTGTGTGTGTGGCAGCAATATCTATTTTTAGCGCATCCTGCACTAAATAGCGTACAATAGTTAGGCCGTGGCAGACAGCGACATTAGCTGCGCAACATCTCCAATGTAAAGTGTGCGCATCCAAAAAATATCTGATATCCAGTGTCCGCTTCTGACAGTGACATTACCAGTGTAACGTGTGCACTTCAAAAATGTATCTGACATACAATGTGCTTTATTGCGTAGACGCTGCGGGCAGTGACATTACCGGTGGTACCTCTCCTGTATAACATTTCCTTACCCCAAATACCTGTGACATTCCCTGTAATTTTTCATTAGCTGCTAGTGACAGAATTTACATTACCTGCGGGATATCTCCTGTGTGATGTTTCCACAGCCCAAATACTATTTTAAATTTGTTTGCGCATACACTTACAAATCCTATGCTACTGTATGTTTGACAGACTTTTAATCATATATGAAGAAGGCAAGCAGTAAGGGGCGGGCAGTAGCTGTGATGGTGCATGCAGTGGTTAAACTGTGCCTGCTGCCGCAGCACAAGGAGAACAATAAGCCACGATACCTAGCTTCATATCCCAGTTTGCAGGGTGGCGCAGGACACCACTCTTGAAGTCAAACCAGTGTGACCAGGTGGTCGGTTGTATTGCAGCAGATAATGCTTTCAGTCGGTTAAGCACCACCCTGTCTTCCACCAAGTCCAGTTTTAGTAGCCAAGAGTCTGGTCAACACAATGCTCACCCTGATCCTCCTTCCTCCCACCATGGAGAGTCTTGGCAAACAAGTGATCCCACACTCGGATATTCCGAGGAGCTCTTTTCAGCGCCATTCCTTGATTTGGCCCTCTCGTCAACCATGCTTGAAGAGGGACAGATCTTGTGCCATTATACCCAAACTCTTGAGCATCCACAATCACAAGAAGATGACTGTGGGGAATGGCAATTACTGTTTAATGAGGTGGATGATCAGACACCAGGCATTTGAACTAAATAAGCAGCATTCTAAATTACTTGCCCTAGAAATGGTGCCATTTAGGCTTGTGGACACTGAGGCCTTCTGCAGCCTGATGTCGGCGGCTGTCCCGCATTACACACTATTTTTCAAGGTGTACCATAACGTCACACGTGCCCTGACCAATGCAGTTACTGGGAAGGTCCACTTAACCATGGACACATGGTTAAGTGAGACGCGAGATTTCCTGTGAACGCGCGTACACAGGATCGGAAGGTAACCGAGTAGATCTGCAGCCTGCCAGCGGCGATCGCAGGCTGTAGATGCGATTTATTTTTATTTTTTTTAACCCCTAACAGGTATATTAGACGCTGTTTTGATAACAGCGTCTAATATACCTGGTCCTCTGGTGGTCCCTTTTGCGTGGATCGACCACCAGAGGACACAGGCAGCTCTGTAATAAGTAGCACCACACTACACTACCCACCCCCCCGTCACTTATTAACCCCTTAGGAACCCCTGATCACCCCATATAGACTCCCTGATCACCCCCCCTGTCAGGCTCCATTCAGACGTCCGTATGTTTTTTACGGATCCACGGATACATGGATCGGATCCACAAAACACATACGGACGTCTGAATGGAGCCTTACAGGGGGGTGATCAATGACAGGGTGGTGATCACCCCATATACACTCCATGATGACCCCCCTGTCATTGATCACCCCCCTGTAAGGCTCCATTCAGATGTCCGTATGTGTTTTGCGGATCCGATCCATGTATCCGTAGATCCGTAAAAAACATGTGGACCTCTGAATGGAGCCTTACAGGGGAGTGATCAATGACAGGGGGGTGATCACCCCATATACACTCCATGATCACCCCCCTGTCATTGATCACCCCCCTGTAAGGCTCCATTCAGATGTCCGTATGTGTTTTGCGGATCCACGCATCCATGGATCGGATCCGCAAATCACATACGGACGTCTGAATGGAGCCTTACAGGGGGGTGATCAATGACAGGGTGGTGATCACCCCATATAGACTCCCTGATCACCCCCCTGTCATTGATCACCCCCCTGTAAGGCTCCATTCAGACATTTTTTTGGCACAAGTTAGCGGAAATTGATTTATTTTATTTTTTTTGTATGTTTTTTTCTTACAAAGTCTCATATTCCACTAACTTGTGTCAAAAAATAAAATCTCACATGAACTCAGCATACCCCTCACGGAATCCAAATGCGTAAAAAAAAATTGACATTTAGATTCCAGACTTCTTCTCATGCTTTAGGGCCCCTAAAATGCCAGGGCAGTATAACTACCCCACAAGTGACCCCATTTTGTAAAGAAGACACCCCAAGGTGTTTCATGATGGGCATAGTGAGTTCATGGAAGTTTTTATTTTTTGTCACAAGTTAGTGAAATATGAGACTTTGTAAGGAAAAAAAATAAATAAAAAATTCATCATTTTCCACTAACTTGTGACAAAAAATAAAAAGTTCTATGAACTCACTATGCCCATCAGCGAATACCTTAGGGTGTTGTCTACTTTCCGAAATGGGGTCATTTGTGGGGTTTTTCTACTGTCTGGGCATTGTAGAACCTCAGGAAACATGACAGGTGCTCTGAAAGTCAGAGCTGCTTCAAAAAGCAGAAATTCACATTTTGTACCATATTTTATAAACGCTATAACTTTTACCCAAACCATTTTTTTTAATCAAAAACATGTAGAACAATAAATTTAGAGAAAAAATTATATATAGATGTTTTTTTTTTGAAAAATTTTACAACTGAAAGTGAAAAATGTCATTTTTTTGCAAAAAATCGGTAAATTTCAATTAATAACAAAAAAAGTAAAAATGTCAGCAGCAATGAAATACCACCAAATGAAAGCTCTATTAGTGAGAAGAAAAGGAGGTAAAATTCATTTGGGTGGTAAGTTGCATGACAGAGCAATAAACGGTGAAAGTAGTGTAGTACAGAAGTGTAAAAAGTGGCCTGGTCATTAAGGGTGTTTAAGCTAGGGGGGCTGAAGTGGTTAAAAGGCAAATGTAATAATAGGAAAATGAGCGGGCACTCGTACACTTGGCAACCAAATTGACATATGCAGAAAATATTTATTAAATCCCCATAAAATACAAGTTATAAATTTTATAAGAACAATGTAGCAATAATATACAACATTACAATCACATATATTATGGTAGATATAATTGATACTACAGGGTGGGCCATTTATATGGATACACCTTAATAAAATGGAAATGGTTGGTGATATTAACTTCCTGTTTGTGGCACATTAGTATATGTGAGGGGGAAACTTTTCAAGATGGGTGGTGACCATGGTGGGCATTTTTGAAGTCGGACATTTTGAATCCAACTTTAGTTTTTTCAATAGGAAGAGGGTCATGTGACACATCAAACTTATTGGGAATTTCACAAGAAAAACAATGATGTGCTTGGTTTTAATGTAACTTTATTCTTTCATGAGTTATTTACAAGTTTCTGAGCACTTATAAAATGTGTTCAATGTGCTGCCCATTGTGTTGGATTGTCAATGCAACCCTCTTCTCGCACTCTTCACACACTGATAGCAACACCGCCGGAGAAATGCTAGCACAGGCTTCCAGTATCCGTAGTTTCAGGTGCTGCACATCTCGTATCTTCACAGCATAGACGATTGCCTTCAGATGATACGAGATGTGCAGCACCTGAAACTACGGATACTGAAAGCCTGTGCTAGCATTTCTCCTGCGGTGTTGCTATCCGTGTGTGAAGAGTGCGAGAAGAGGGTTGCATTGACAATCCAACACAATGGGCAGCACATTGAACACATTTTATAAGTGGTCAGAAACTTGTAAATAACTCATGAAAGAATAAAGTTACGTTAAAACCAAGCACACTATTGTTTTTCTTGTGAAATTCCCAATAAGTTTGATGTGTTACATGACCCTCTTCCTATTGAAAAAACAAAAGTTGGATTCAAAATGGCCGCCATGGTCACCACCCATCTTGAAAAGTTTCCCCCCTCACATATTAACTTCCTCTTTGTGGCACATTAGTATATCACCAACCATTCCCATTTTATTAAGGTGTATCCATATAAATGGCCCACCCTGTAGTATTCGATAAATTGAATGGTAGAAAATTCAATGTTAAAATATTCGATACCACTCAATAGTGTCGATAAATTCAATAGTATATATCACACCAAAAACTTCAAGTATATGCTGTTGTTTGGGGAAGAGGGGGTATTTTCTTCTAGAGCTCTATCCCAATTTGAGAAACTGAATGTCACTGAAAATATTGTAGGTGTATTCACTGGGAGCGCAATATGTTTATAAAGTGTCCACAGGAATCCTGATAATGTGAAAAGTCTCTTATAGCATCTCCTTTTAAGGTCGATATAAGCTTTGAATCGAAGAAAACATTAAATCGATATTTGGCTTACCGTCTAGCGTCTGCTGTCTCCCTATTGCTTCAATGGAGCTTTAAATGTTTGCTGGCTTATTCAGTCGCTCCATACAGCAAGCTGGTTTGAATTTCGCGGGAGTTCCAAAGAGCGCGGGAGTTGCCACTCTGTTCCGCAATTTCCTTCGGTGCAGCTTTCGACGATAAGAATAGTTGATCCTTTACTGTAGAAATTTTCTTCTGTATGACCATACAGTATTATCGGAAGCTTTTCAATGCAGGTACATCACTTGTTTCACCATACGCGTTACGGGTAGATTCACTCTCCCTTCCTCAGTGGTCGAGTGTCTACCTGCTCTGCCTCCATTTTTATCCATTCCTTAATTGCTTCCCAAATCTCGGACACCTGTTGTTCATACTACTCCCAGTTGGCCAGGGAATCCTCCAACATAACCAGGGGATAATTCTATACAGCCTTGATGTTTTTTTTTTCTTACTTGCGGTTTCCATGCGTTTTTTTTTTTGGGGACACATGCGTTTTTTGGCCCAGGTGTCCCAATTGGTGTGATATATCATTGTGTGAAATATAAACTTTATATCTGATTGCTAACACTTATAAAATGACTTTTTATAATAAAATATTATTAAACAATAAATAGTAAATGTGAGGAATCTTGAAAGTTTCATAGGAATCCTAGAGTTTGATACAATTATTCGGATTTGATAGAGAAAGAAGGGTCGGTATGAGTTTGAGGGGGAATGGAACAGATTACTATTCTCTTGTTCCATTTCACTCATGCAACTCATAATAAAAAGGAGAACAGCACTATTGGAAGTGCTGAATCAAAAAATTGGAAAATTAAAGGACCACCTTGAAAAATTCTCTAGAAATAGTGAATTTGAAATGTGGCAACAAAGACTCTGTAGTGGATTAGATAAAATTGAGAGTGAGATAATTAATAAAAAAAACTAAAAAACACCAAAATACACAGAAAAATCACCAGGGTGAAAGATTTGGAGAACAATTCCCTTATTACAGAAAGAGATTTCAAAAGGGAAGAAAAAGGAAGGGGATAGGGATCGACAGGGCTTATCAGACAGCTACTCAATCTCTGTGACAAACAGATATGAGGAGCTGTCTGAACGGCATTTTTTAGATCATACCCCAGCACATCACAGAGCACGATTACAACACAGAGAAAGGACACCTCCCAATCACAGTTTAGAATCACCGACACATCACTACAATTTAAGACCCAAGAGCACTTATCAATACCAGAACATAAGGAAGGGACAACATCATATATCACAGAGACAGGATCACCATGCACCCCAAAAGATGAACCATATAGAACAAATAAGATATCAACACTCAAGACACAGAGGAGGGTCAGAAAGACAAGACGAAGTAAGAGGAAGAGACACATATCACAAAAGACATCACTAGCAACGGATCTCAGCGCAATAATTAATTTAAGTTCAACCACCCTGACTAAAACCCAAAATAATCTGTTAGAGAAAGGTCTGAAGTTTTCCCCCACCAATAAGATGGATAAATTCTCTACGTATATAGGAGTACAAAAGCTAATAAGGAATATCTGCCTTAAAAAATATTTTATCAAAAATCCAATTGTGAGGAATGAGAAAGCTATAGTTGAAAAAACCGTAAAAAAGACAAAAAAACCCTAATAAAAACCTCCTAAAAAATAAATCAAATATGTTCCCAAGGAGTGAAATCAGCATAGAAATAGGAGCCTTTCAGAAGTGTGTAGAGGAAGATATTTGCAAACTAAAGGCTAGACCAAGGAGAGTTTGAGGCATTGAAACAACTACAAAAAAAACACTCCATCACTATACGCCCGGCAGATAAGGGAGGTGCGGTAGTGGTGATGGACACAATTAATTATAATAGGGAATGCCTCCGACAACTCTCAGATGGGGAGACCTATCAAAAATTGGGGGGAGACCCCCTTGAGAGATTTGAGTTGGAGCTCAGGAGATACAGTATGGACGGATTGGATAATGGTACAATATCACAGCAGGAACTGGATTTCATTTTGGGCACGCAGAGGAGGCTACCATGCTTCTACTGCCTGCCCAAAGTGCATAAAAATCTGAATGATCCCCCAGGACGCCCTATCGTCTCAGGGATTGGATCTATCACATCCAACCTGTCAAAATATATAGACGTACAGTTACAGCCAATAGTCAAGAAAACCAATTCCTATATCAAAGATACTACCCAAATCATACAGATTCTGGAAAACCTAGATGTCCAGTCTGGATGGATTATGGGCACACTTAATATTCAATCACTTTATACTGTGATTGATCATCAGCAAGGAATTGATGGTGTAAAAATGCAATTAATAAGAGATGGCTCGTATGGAGCAATAAAAAAATAATTTATAACGAAAGGAATAGAGTATATCCTGAGCCACAACTACTTCTTTTTTGAGGGGGAATTCTTCTTGCAGAAGCGGGGTACCGCCATGGGGACCAGATTTGCCCCCAGCTATGCTAATTTGTTCTTGGCTGAGTGGGAGTACAACCTCATCAAGCCAAGGCTGGGGACGGATCTGGCCCTGTGGCGCTGTTATATAGATGATGTGATCTTCATCTGGAATCAGAGTAAAGAAGAATTGGAAAAATTCCTAGAAACTATTAATATTAATAATTTAAATCTAGTCTTTACCTCAAACATACAGGAGAGTACTGAATTCTTGGATTTATTAATCACACAATCTGGTAATAAATATATATGTGAGACATTTTGTAAACCCACAGCTAGAAATAGTTATATTGATTTTTCTAGCTGTCACCTGCCGAAATGGCTGACAAATGTTCCCTCTGGTCAGTTCCGTAGAATTAAGCGGAACTGCACAGAGGGACATACTTTTGAGATGGAAGCCATTGAGATGAAAAGACAATTTATTGAGAAGGAATATCCTGAACACTTAGTGGAGGAGTCACTCAACCAAATTAGGAAATTGGATAGAAGAGAGTTCTTTAATAAGGAGGACAATAAAGATAAAAATGAGAAAGATAAAACACAAAATAAAGAAGAAGCCATGAGAGTTGTTCTTCCATTTAATGAGAATTATAGGAAGATTCAGAAAATTATTAAAACCCATTGGCACCATGTGTTGAATGATAAAATTGTGGGACACTTACTTCCGACTGTTCCGACGATTACCTTCACTAGGGCACCCAATCTAGGTATCAAGGGGGCCCCTACCGTAAAACCGTGGAAACAGAATAAGTTGAGTTTTTCAGGAACTTGGCTGAGTCTGAAGGGTTTTTATAAATGTGGAAGGTGTATGGGTTGTAGAATGAATAATAAAAAACCCCGCCTGACGACTAATGTCCCCTCGACTCAGAACGACTATAATTGGGAGATAGAAGATTGTCTTACATGTGACTCCAGTGGAGTTATCTACCTTCCACAGTGCCCCTGTAACAGACAATATATAGGACGTACCAAGAGGCCATTCAAAAAAAGAGTGGCGAACATATTGCCAACATCAGGAAGGGTTATGATAAACATTCCCTATCTAAACATTATAAGGAGATGCATAATCAGGATCCATCAAGTCTGGGGTTTACGGCACTGGAGAAGGTGGAGAAACACTGGAGAGGCGGGGATTTTATCAGACAAATGTCTAGGATAGAATCCAGACGCATTTATGAATTTGGATCTCTACAACCGAAAGGTCTTAATTCGGAATTGGAAATTTTTGGATTTTTGTAGGTTGGGTGTCTCGTGGCCGATGGCACGTCGCATGCTAGGCCGTCTATCGGCGCTGCGACGTGTCCTTGGCTCCGAGATACCGACCCTTCTTTTTCTATCAAATCCGAATAATTGTATCAATTTCTAGGATTCCTATGAAACTTTCAAGATTCCACACATTTACTATTTATTGTTTTACATTCTTATATTGATATTTTAATCTTGAAAATTTGTTTAATAATATTTTATTATAAAAAGTCATTTTATAAGTGTTAGCAATCAGATATCAAGTTTATATTTCACACAATGATATATCACACCAATTGGGACATCTGGGCCAAAAAACGCATGTGTCCCCAAAAAAGACGCATGGAAACCGCAAGTAAGAAAAAAAAAAACATCAAGGCTGTATAAAATTATCCCCTGATTATGTGGGAGGATTTCCTGGCCAACTGGGAGTAGTATGAACAACAGGTGTCCGAGATTTGGGAAGCAATTAAGGAATGGATAAAAATGGAGGCAGAGCAGGCAGACACTCGACCACTGAGGAAGGGAGAGTGAATCTACCCGAAACGCGTATGGTGAAACAATGTACCTGCATTGAAAAGCCTCCGATAATACTGTATGGCCATACAGAAGAAAATTTCTACAGTAAAGGATCAACTATTCTTATCGTCGAAAGCTGCACCGAAGGAAATTGCAGAGTGGCAACTCCCACGATCTTTGGAACTCCCGCGAAATTCAAACCAGCTTGCTGTATGGAGCGACTGAATAAGCCAGCAAACATTTAAAGCTCCATTGAAGCAATAGGGAGACAGCAGACGCTAGACGGTAAGCCAAATATCAATTTAAAGTTTTCTTCGATTCAAAGCTTATATCGACCTTAAAAGGATATGCTATAAGAGACTTTTCACATTATCAGGATTCCTGTGGACACTTTATGAACATATTGCGCTCCCAGTGAATACACCTACAACATTTTCAGTGACATTCAGTTTCTCAAATTGGGATAGAGCTCTAGAAGAAAATACCCCCTCTTCCCCAAACAACAGCATATACTTGAAGTTTTTGGTGTGATATATACTATTGAATTTATTGACACTATTGAGTGGTATCGAATATTCTATCGAATATTTTAACATTGAATTTTCTACCATTCAATTTATCGAATACTAGTATCGATTATATCTACCATAATATATGTGATTGTAATGTTGTATATTATTGCTACATTTACTTATAAATTTTATAACTTGTATTTTATGGGGATTTAATAAATATTTTCTGCATATGTCAATTTGGTTGCCAAGTGTACGAGTGCCCGCTCATTTTCCTATTATTACAGATAGAATAGTGGCCAAGTCTAAAAGATAAATTCTTTTGGTTAGAATTTAATAGCGCAATCCTTTCGGTAAGGATTAATCTATCTTTTGCAAGGTAGACTTTTATATAGACCAGTGATGGCTAACCTTGGCACTCCAGCTGTGGTAAAACTACAACTCCCAAGATGCCCCCCTTGCTTGGCTGCTCTCAGAACTCTGTAGAAATAAATGGAGCATGCTGGGAGTCGTAGTTTCACCACAGCTGGAGTGCCAAGGTTAGCCATCACTGATATAGACTAATGGCAGATAGAGCAATCCTTTTGGGAAGGATTTAGAAAACAGGAATTCTTTTGGCAAGAAGTTAAATATTGTCTGCACCTTGGTCTCCCTTGTCACCCCATGTCTACCGCTTCTTATCTGTCGCTTTCTTGTGCTCTCTGTTATGTTATGATGTTATGAAACATTAAGTAATTTTATTTTATGCTGAAGGTAAGTAGCCAATGATATTGTAAAAAAAATGTACTAACTTTATTGTGTGTGTCCTGGAGAACCGTAAGACGCCCCACCACTCTGGCGAGGGGAAACCCGCTAACCCAGAAACTGGTGAAAGCAAGTGACGGTTTTTAACCACTTCAGCCCCCAGTGCTTAAACACCCTGAAAGACCAGGCCACTTTTTACACTTCTGACCTACACTACTTTCACCGTTTATTGCTCGGTCATGCAACTTACCACCCAAATGAATTTTACCTCCTTTTCTTCTCACTAATAGAGCTTTCATTTGGTGGTATTTCATTGCTGCTGACATTTTTACTTTTTTTGTTATTAATCGAAATTTAACGATTTTTTTGCAAAAAAATGACATTTTTCACTTTCAGTTGTAAAATTTTGCAAAAAAAACGACATCCATATAGAAATTTTGCTCTAAATTTATAGTTCTACATGTCTTTGATAAAAAAAAAATGTTTGGGTAAAAAAAAAATGGTTTGGGTAAAAGTTATAGCGTTTACAAACTATGGTACAAAAATGTGAATTTCCGCTTTTTGAAGCAGCTCTGACTTTCTGAGCACCTGTCATGTTTCCTGAGGTTCTACAATGCCCAGACAGTACAAACACCCCACAAATGACCCCATTTCTGAAAGTACACACCCTAAGGTATTCGCTGATGGGCATAGTGAGTTCATAGAACTTTTTATTTTTTGTCACAAGTTAGCGGAAAATGATGATTTTTTTTTTTTTTTTTTTTCTTACAAAGTCTCATATTCCACTAACTTGTGACAAAAAATAAAAAGTTCTATGAACTCACTATGCCCATCAGCGAATACCTTGGGGTCTCTTCTTTCCAAAATGGGGTCACTTGTGGGGTAGTTATACTGCCCTGGCATTCTAGGGGCCCAAATGTGTGGTAAGGAGTTTGAAATCAAATTCTGTAAAAAATGACCTGTGAAATCCGAAAGGTGCTCTTTGGAATATGGGCCCCTTTGCCCACCTAGGCTGCAAAAAAGTGTCACACATCTGGTATCTCCGTACTCAGGAGAAGGTGGGGAATGTGTTTTGGGGTGTCATTTTATATATACCCATGCTGGGTGAGAGAAATATCTTGGCAAAAGACAACTTTTCCCATTTTTTTATACAAAGTTGGCATTTGACCAAGATATTTATCTAACCCAGCATGGGTATATGTAAAAAGACACCCCAAAACACATTCCTCAACTTCTCCTGAGTACGGGGATACCAGATGTGTGACACTTTTTTGCAGCCTAGGTGGGCAAAGGGGCCCATATTCCAAAGAGCACCTTTCGGATTTCACTCCTCATTTTTTCCTGAATTTGATTTCAAACTCCTTACCACACATTTGGGCCCCTAGAATACCAGGGCAGTATAACTACCCCACAAGTGACCCCATTTTGGAAAGAAGACACCCCAAGGTATTCCGTGAGGGGCATGGCGAGTTCCTAGAATCTTTTATTTTTTGTCACAAGTTAGTGGAAAATGATGATTTCTTTTTTTATTTTTTTTTTCATGCAAAGTCTCATATTCCACAAACTTGTGACAAAAAATAAAAACTTCCATGAACTCACTATGCCCATCAGCGAATACCTTGGGGTCTCTTCTTTCCAAAATGGGGTCACTTGTGGGGTAGTTATACTGCCCTGGCATTCTAGGGGCCCAAATGTGTGGTAAGTAGGTAAATGACCTGTGAAATCCGAAAGGTGCTCTTTGGAATGTGGGCCCCTTTGCCCACCTAGGCTGCAAAAAAGTGTCACACATCTGGTATCTCTGTATTCAGGAGAAGTTGAGGAATGTGTTTTGGGGTGTCTTTTTACATATACCCATGCTGGGTGAGATAAATATCTTGGTCAAATGCCAACTTTGTATAAAAAAATGGGAAAAGTTGTCTTTTGCCAAGATATTTCTCTCACCCAGCATGGGTATATGTAAAATGACACCCCAAAACACATTCCCCAACTTCTCCCGATTACGGAGATACCAGATGTGTGACACTTTTTTGCAGCCTAGGTGGGCAAAGGGGCCCATATTCAAAAGAGCACCTTTCGGATTTCACAGGTCATTTTTTACAGAATTTGATTTCAAACTCCTTACCACACATTTGGGCCCCAGAATGCCAGGGCAGTATAACTACCCCACAAGTGACCCCATTTTGGAAAGAAGAGACCCCAAGGTATTCGCTGATGGGCATAGTGAGTTCATGGAACTTTTTATTTTTTGTCACAAGTTAGTGGAATATGAGACTTTGTATGAAAAAAAAAAAAAAAAAAAAAATAATCATTTTCCACTAACTTGTGACAAAAAATAAAAAATTCTAGGAACTCGCCATGCCCCTCACGGAATACCTTGGGGTGTCTTCTTTCCAAAATGGGGTCACTTGTGGGGTAGTTATACTGCCCTGGCATTTTCCAGGGGCCCTAATGTGTGGTAAGTAGGTAAATGACCTGTGAAATCCTAAAGGTGCTCTTTGGAATATGGGCCCCTTTGCCCACCTAGGCTGCAAAAAAGTGTCACACATGTGGTATCGCCGTATTCAGGAGAAGTTGGGGAATGTGTTTTGGGGTGTCATTTTACATATACCCATGCTGGGTGAGAGAAATATCTTGGCAAAAGACAACTTTTCCCATTTTTTTATACAAAGTTGGCATTTGACCAAGATATTTCTCTCACCCAGCATGGGTATATGTAAAATGACACCCCAAAACACATTCCCCAACTTCTCCTGAGTACGGCGATACCAGATGTGTGACACTTTTTGCAGCCTAGATGCGCAAAGGTGCCCAAATTCCTTTTAGGAGGGCATTTTTAGACATTTGGATACCAGACTTCTTCTCACGCTTTGGGGCCCCTAGAATGCCAGAGCAGTATAAATACCCCACATGTGACCCCATTTTGGAAAGAAGACACCCCAAGGTATTCAATGAGGGGCATGGCGAGTTCATAGAAATTTTTTTTTTTTGGCACAAGTTAGCGGAAATTGATTTATTAATTTTTTTCTCACAAAGTCTCCCGTTCCGCTAACTTGGGACAAAAATTTCAATCTTTCATGGACTCAATATGCCCCTCACGGAATACCTGGGGGTGTCTTCTTTCTGAAATGGGGTCACATGTGGGGTATTTATACTGCCCTGGCATTCTAGGGGCCCTAAAGCGTGAGAAGAAGTCTGGAATATAAATGTCTAAAAAATTTTACGCATTTGGATTCCGTGAGGGGTATGGTGAGTTCATGTGAGATTTTATTTTTTGACACAAGTTAGTGGAATATGAGACTTTGTAAAAAAAAAAAAAAAAAATTCTGCTAACTTGGGCCAAAAAAATATCTGAATGGAGCCTTACAGAGGGGTGATCAATGACAGGGGGGGGGGTGATCAATGACAGGGGGGTTGATCAATGACAGGGGGGTTGATCAATGACAGGGGGGTTGATCAATGACAGGGGGGTTGATCAGGGAGTCTATATGGGGTGATCACCACAGTCATTGATCACGCCCCTGTAAGGCTTCATTCAGACGTCCGGATGCGTTTTGCGGATCCGATCCATCTATCAGTGCATCCGTAAAAATCATGCGGACATCTGAATGGAGCTTTACAGGGGGGTAATCAATGACAGGGGGGTGATCAGGGAGTCTATATGGGGTGATCACCACAGTCATTGATCACTCCCCTGTAAGGCTTCATTCAGACGTCCGGATGCGTTTTGCGGATCCGATCCATCTATCAGTGCATCCGTAAAAATCATGCGGACATCTGAATGGAGCTTTACAGGGGGGTAATCAATGACAGGGGGGTGATCAGGGAGTCTATATGGGGTGATCACCACAGTCATTGATCATGCCCCTGTAAGGCTTCATTCAGACGTCCGGATGCGTTTTGCGGATCGGATCCATCTATCAGTGCATCCGTAAAAATCATGCGGACATCTGAATGGAGCTTTACAGGGGGGTGATCAATGACAGGGGGGTGATCAGGGAGTCTATATGGGGTGATCACCACAGTCATTGATCATGCCCCTGTAAGGCTTCATTCAGACGTCCGGATGCGTTTTGCGGATCGGATCCATCTATCAGTGCATCCGTAAAAATCATGCGGACATCTGAATGGAGCTTTACAGGGGGGTGATCAGGGAGTCTATATGGGGTGATCACCACAGTCATTGATCATGCCCCTGTAAGGCTTCATTCAGACGTCCGGATGCGTTTTGCGGATCGGATCCATCTATCAGTGCATCCGTAAAAATCATGCGGACATCTGAATGGAGCTTTACAGGGGGGTGATCAGGGAGTCTATATGGGGTGATCACCACAGTCATTGATCACGCCCCTGTAAGGCTTCATTCAGACGTCCGGATGCGTTTTGCGGATCCGATCTATCCATCAGTGGATCCGTAAAAATCATGCGGACGTCTGAATGGAGCTTTACAGGGGGTTGATCAATGACAGGGGTGTAATCAATGACAGGGGGGGTGATCAGGGAGTCTATATGGGGTGATAACCACAGTCATTGATCACGCCCCTGTAAGGCTTCATTCAGACGTCCGGATGCGTTTTGCGGATCCGATCCATCTATCAGTGGATCCGTAAAAATCATGCGGACATCTGAATGGAGCTTTACAGGGGGGTAATCAATGACAGGGGGGTGATCATTGACAGGGGGGTGATCAGGGAGTCTATATGGGGTGATCAGGGGTGATCAGGGGCTAATAAGGGGTTAATAAGTGACGGGGGGGGGGGGGGTAGTGTAGTGTAGTGGTGCTTGGTGGGACTTTACTGAGCTACCTGTGTCCTCTGGTGGTCGATCCAAACAAATGGGACCACCAGAGGACCAGGTAGCAGGTATATTAGACGCTGTTATCAAAACAGCGTCTAATATACCTGTTAGGGGTTAAAAAAAACACATCTCCAGCCTGCCAGCGAACGATCGCCGCTGGCAGGCTGGAGATCAACTCTCTTACCTTCCGTTCCTGTGAGCGCGCGCGCCTGTGTGCGCGCGTTCACAGGAAATCTCGCCCATCGCGAGATGACGCATATATGCGTGACTCTGCGCAGGGCTGCCACCTCCGGAACGCGATCCTGCGTTAGGCGGTCCGGAGGTGGTTAAGGGATAATACTAATAGGCAGTTGAGAAGGAAGTTGAGCACAGACATAAGTCCTCTACCCAGTTGACAGGACTTGTCAGAGCCTTCACGGTTCAATACAGCCAGTCCTGGAAAGAGTTCTGCACTGCTTCCGTCTCAATTCAATTATAAAAAATGGGTGCAAAGCAAGGAAAAGTCTCTCCACCCCCTCCGCATGTGGGAGAAACATGCAAGGATTATGTAGCCCGGGTCTGTGGGACTAATCACTATTTAGTTACTCCCTGCGTGGATAATATGGCAGAATGGACAGAGGGGATGAAGAGTATAAATCTGTTCCCTTGGGAAGGGGCTAATGACACCTTCCATATGGACATGGTAAAAGGATTATGTTTGGGTGACATTAAGGCTTACCCATATTATGGTTCAGACCCTCAGTGGGACATGCAGTATATGAAGTTGGGAGGGGAAAATTGGCTTACTTATGCACCATATTGGTATGACAGATCAAATAAAAAGGTTAAGAAACAGAAGGCAGAGAACCAGGAGGAATATAAAAAGAAACATGAGTTAGAAAAAGAATTGACAAGGAGTTCATTTCAGAAGCCCCCTCCTCCCTATTTAGCAAATATCCCAAAGATATATCCATCCCTCTCAAAAGATGATTTAGATCTACTGGCAGCGTATACTGCTACTAACATCCAACCACCTACAGCTCCCCATCTCCCGCAGCCGCCTCCGCAGTTGCCCCAACCTATGCCTGATCAAAGTGGTCAGGATCCAGCGGCTGGTGCTGTCGGTGATGGTGATGTCATGTCTCCCATGCGCCTTAGATCACAAAAGTATTTTCCCAAACCTGAACATATACCTCTTCCTGACAGTAACCCAGAGGAACAGTTCCCTTTTATGACTGTAGGGGATATCTTGTTAAAGAAACCTCTTGATGTAGATGATATTAATTAGATTGTCAAACACTGCCCTAAACCCTCTTCATCTGGGACATTTCATTATTTGAAGAGAGCTTGTAAAGGGAGATGTCTGACACAGGAGGATATGCGCCTTATAATAGATGGGATAGTAGGGCACAATTCCCCCTGGGATTCGAGCAAGGTTCCCTCTATAAGCACTATAGAGCCCCCAAATACCCCGGCTGGAAATTATAAATTAAATACTGAGGCAGGCATAGACACAATGTGGGAAGAAATTAAGTGTGAAATGGAGAGGTGTTTTCAGACTAGGTCCTCGCTGCCGACTGCTGTAGCCTGTAAACAAAAATCAGGAGAGTCTGTTATAGACTTTTGGAAAAGGTTTAATGAAGTTTGGACTCTGGAGGCAGGAATGAGTATTCAGGATAATATGCATTCTTTGCTCATTCAGACTTTCCTTACCAATCTACAGCCACATCTCCAACTTACTGTTAAACTAATGATCTCCGAATGGCCTAGTCTTAATAAGGATCAATTCCAAAATAAGTTAATGGATAAAGATGCGGCTGGTTGTTTTGAAATGGTGAGACCTAAAGAGGCCCATTTCCAAACTCAGGATAGGAATTGTCCCCCGAATCAGCCTAATAAGGGAAGAGGCAGTAGAAGGGGTAGAGGGTAATACTCTGGGAAAGGGGGGTATAATAGAAATCGTCCTGCAGGTTGCTTTAATTGTGGTAAGACTGACCCACTGGATCAGTCGATGCCCTTACCCACTCAGACAACATGCCCCAAATGATACCCAAGCTCAAGGCTCCCAAAGATATCCACAAGCTCAGATCCGAGATCTTCCCCCACCACTGCCACAGCCCCAAGAATTTTATCAAATTCCAAGAATCCTATTAATCTCCAACTTTCAAGACTCAAATCCATTATAAATGTTGGGGAGTATTTATAGTTTTATATCCGAATTTTAATCTAAATAATTTGTTTAATAATATTTTATCATTAAAATGTAATTTTATAAGTGTTAGCAATTAGATATTAAGTTTATATTTCATACATCAGTATATAACACCAATTGAGACATCTGGGCAAAAAAACGCATGTGTCCCCAAAAAAAAAAACGCATGGAAACTGCAAGTAGAGAAAGAAAAAAAATAAAATAAAAATTTCAATGCTGCATAGAATTATCCCCTGATTATGTGGGAGGATTTCCTGACCAATTGGGAACAGCAGGTGTTTGAGAGTTGGGAAGTAATTAAGGAATGGATAAAAATGGAGGCCAGGCAGGCAGACACTTGACACTGGGGAAGGGAGAGCGAATCTACCCAAAACGCGTATGGTGAAACAAGTGATGTACCTGTATTGAGAAGCCTCCGATAAAACTGTATGGCCATACAGAGAAAGAAAAATTTTTTACAGTAAAGGAACAACTACTTTTATCGCCGAAAAGCTGTACCGAAGGAAATTGCAGAACAGAGTGTCAACTCCCGCGATCTTTGGAACTCCCGCGAAATTTTAACCAGCTTGCTGGAAGGAGCGATCAAATAAGCCGGCAGACATTTAAAGCTCCACTCAATTAACAGGGAGACAGCAGACACCAGACGGTAAGCCAAATACCGATTTAAAGTTTACCTCGACTTTAAAAGGAAATACCATAAGAGACTTTTTATTCCAACATTATCAGGATTCCTGTGGACATTTTATGAATACACTACGTTCCCAGGGGAAATACAGTACACCTACAATATTTAAAGTGACACTCATTTTCCCAATCTGAGATAGATTCACAGAGGAATTACCTCCCCCTTCACAATAACAGCATATATAAGACCTGGACAATATTTGAAGTTTTTGGTGTGTGATTTATATCAGTGAATTTATCGACTATAGACTAGTATCGAATATTTTATCATATATTTTAGCATTCAATACAATATTGACTATACTATTATATCTACTCTAGTTTATGTGATTGTAGTTTTTGTATGTCATTGCTATAATACACTGTTTTTATTATTTTTATTACTTGAATTTTATGGGGATTTAATAATAAATATTTTCTGCATATGTCAATTTGGTTGCCAAGTGTATGAGTGCTCGCCCATTTTTCCATTTACTTTTTAACAGAGGGTAGGGTGATTCTGTCACGGAACCATGAACCAGACGTACATCAAGAGATAAGTGAAAATAAAAAGGCTTTATTGAAAATAAAGCTGTAAAGCAAAAGTCCAAACGAATGGTGAAACCGAAGCAGAGTCTTTGAGAGGCCAGAGATCAGGAACCAGAAGGGTAGTCAGACGAAGCCAGGATCAGGAACCAGCAGGGTAGTCAGACGAAGCCAGGATCAGGAACCAGCAGGGTAGTCAGACGAAACCAGGATCAGGAACCAGAAGCAGCAGCAGTCTTAGAAGCATGTGAACACAGGAGGACCAAGCAAGGAACTGAAGCCACAGACCTCCTATATATATGAGCTAGGCATCCAGCTCCTCCCAGTGGGAAGGAGGAGCCGCAGGGTGGAAGGCTACAAGAAACCCAGAAACCAAGATGGCCGCCAGCACATGTCAAACGAAGGAGAACAGCAAGAAGGTAAGACCATGACAGATTCCCTCTATATGAGCTTGCAGCACCACCCTGTAACTACTAAGGAGTGAGCCACTACAACCCACTACTATTTTCTTAATTGTGGTAAGACTGACCACTGGATCAGTCGATGCCCTTACCCACTCAGACAACATGCCCCAAATGAAACCCAAGCTCAAGGCTCCCAAAGATATCCACAAGCTCAGATCCGAGATCTTCCCCCACCACTGCCACAGCCCCAGAATAATACCCCTCGTTTTCCTGTAGCCTGGGGGCAGCAGACATCACAATGAGGATGTCCGGGGGACTTTATCCCAGCATTCACTCTCATCACAAACCACTATAAGGAATCACCACTGATAGTGTTAACCATAGAGGGACGTCCACTCCCTTTTCTTGTAGACTCTGGTGCTACTAGTAGTACTATATGTGAGGATTATTATAGCGGTCCAAAAGAGAATGCTGAGCCCTCTGTGGGAATTAATGGGATACTGACCAGATCTTACAAAACTCCTCCTCTCTCGATCCAACATCCATACAATCACCAGTCAATGTTAACACACAGTTTTAGGATCATTCCAAATTGTCCTGTGAATTTATTAGGGAGAGATTTGTTTGTTCTGTTGAGGTTGCAGTTGGGGTAACACCTAGGGTCACGTGAGGGTAAGATAAGGGTTTAGCCACCGAGAGGTGGGGTCGCCCCTTTCGGTGCGGGTGCTCTGCCTGTAGGCAGGGGTAGACACCTTAGGGTATCAATAGGGATATTAATTCCTCCTGACCTTACCAGATCTGATTCAGCTATATGAAACATCTAACTGTAAGTGCTACACCTCTTACCTTCGTTATTGTATGACCTACTGCCCTGAAGTCCACGGTGGGTCTTGATTTTACCTTCATTCTGGCATTTGATAATATATCAATAAATTTTTTTGAAGAATTATAACTCTCTTAATAATTATCTATTAAAAGTTAAATTTTAATTGAATAGCTTATAATTTCTGTCACATATTGATGATAGCTTTTCAGACTATTATATGACACCCTGTGATTGTGTTCTATATTGTTATGGCTGGCTTCCTGACAGGACCTGTGGACACTATGCAGTTGGGGATTAGCAAGACGGGACACCTACATGTCACATCCTCAGTTATGCCCATTCATGTACCAAAGGGTAATTGTTTTCTATATGTGGAATGCCAACCACAGGATCCGCTACTTGATCAGGTTCCTCCTGAGGTTTGGGCAAATACTGACCAAGATGCTGGCCTTATCTCTTGTACACCATATAAGGCAATGCTTAAGCCCTGCGCTGCACCTGTTTATATTAAACAATACACCCTTTCCCCAGAAAAAGAAAAGGGGATTGAGTCTATGTTGATGGAATTCCTAGAGGCAGGGGTAATTGAGGAAATTATTTCCCCCTATAATACACCTATCAACCGAGTGAGAAAGGCTGACAATACCTTTAGGTTTGTCCAGGATCTTAGAGCTGTAAATGCACAGATCATACCTATAGCCCCTGTGGTTCCAGACGTACCATCTCTGCTATCAGCTATTCCTGCCCATGCAGAGTTTTTCTCTGTTATTTATTTAAAGAATGCATTTTTTTCTGTCCCAGTGGACAAGGAGACACGACCACTCTTTGCTTTCACATGTAAATTTCGCCAGTATACTTGGTGTAAAATGCTTCAGGGTTATGTAGACTCCCCAGTAGTCTACTCCTTTGTCCTCCAAGCTACACTACGCCTTTGGACTGCCCCTCATGGTTCTGTCCTTCTACAATATGTGGACGATCTCCTCATATGTAGTTCTACTCGGGAGGCTTGCCAGGCAGATTGTGTTAGTTTTTTACTGTGGTTATGCGAATGTGGTCACAAAGTTTCTAGGAAAAAATTACAATGGTGTATGGACAGTGTTGAATACTTGGGCTTTGTTCTCAGTAAAGGTGAGAGGAGAATCAGCCATGCCAGAATTACTGCCGTACTGGGTCTGCCCCGCCCACAAACCAAGAAAGACATGTTAACCTTTCTTGGCATGATTGGTTACTGCCGCCAATGGATTGCTGATTGTTCCTACTATGATAATATTCTGAGACAAGCCACTCATACTGATATGCCTGACTTCATTACATGGTCTGATGTAATGTTACAAGCTTTTAGTCATTTGAAATGTGCAATGGTTTCAAGTCCTGGTTTGGGCCTACCCGACTATGGCGTGATGTTTCACTTATTTGCCAGGGACAATTGTAAAACCATGGCGAGAGTCCTGGCGCAAGACCATGGAGGCAAATTCCGCCCTGTTGCCTTTTTCTCAAAGGTGGTTCCCGTACAGGTTCAGGGCATGCCTGCGTGTCTCAGGAGTTTGTCAGCTTGCGCTCTGGTCGCTGAGATGGCTACGCCTGTCACCCTAGGTCATCCTACCACTCTGCCTACCTCACACAATGTCAGGTCCTGTTGAAGAACATACATACTCAACATATGTCAGCACAAAGATTGAGTGGATATGAAGTTTTGTTGCCCTCTAATGCTCAACTTCATATCAAATACTCAGCCCCCACATTCGGTCCAATGGCTATACTGAATGCCCTACTAGGATACAAGGGAGAGCAGGATGATTTGCCTCCTCCCCATGTCTGTACTGAGCTTATACATGAACATACCTCACCTAGGCCTGACTTACAGTCCACATCCATTGAAGGAGCACCTGATGTTTTTGTGGATGGATCCTGTTCCCGCCCTAATGACAACACTTATCATGCAGGATACGCTGTGGTTCAACTCCCTGATGTCATTCTGGAATCCAATCCTATACCTTTTCAGTCAGCCCAAGCAGCTGAACTGATTGCCCTCACTAGAGCTTGTTGTCTTTTTGAGGGAAGAGATGTAAATATATACACAGATTCCAAATATGCCTTTGGGGTTGTCCATGATCATGGGGTAATCTGGCAGAGAAGAGGCTTTATAGCTGCAGATGGGAAGCAAATCTCACATTCCACCCTAGTACATGATCTCCTGGCCGCCATCCAATTACCATGCAAAGTTGCTATTATCCATTGCAGGGCACATACTGGTCTCCAAACGCACATGGCTAAAGGAAATACCCTGGCTGATCAGGCAGCAAAAGAAGCTGCCATTAGAAAGCCAGCGACTGTTCAAATGCCCTCCCTAGTTCCAGAAATTACCCTCGCTGACAATCTATTGCTCAGCCTCCAGGATTTGGCTACCAGTAGTGACAAGATGGAATGGCAGTCGGTAGGTGCAGTACAAGACCCTGATACGGGTCTTATCTGCAAAGAGGGGGAACCATGTATTCCAGTTGCAAGCGCCCCAATTTTAATTGCACAATATCACGGTCTTGGCCATAGGGGAGCACAGGCAACCACTGACCTCATTCGGAGAGATTTTTTTATACCACATCTTAGGTCAAAGGTACAATCTTATGTTTCACGGTGTATTATATGTCTCAGAAACAACCCAAATAATTCAAAGAAGGCCCAACACCAGCATCTGAATTACCCAACTTCGCCATTCACTCACTTACAAATTGACTTTACCCATATCCCAAAGACAGGAAGTAAGCAGGAGTATGCCCTTGTAATTGTGGATATGTTCTCTAGATGGCCGGAGGTTTTTCCCACTACCAATGAAACCACACAAACTGTGGTAAAAATCTTGTTACAAGAGATCATCCCCAGATGGGGGTGTCCTGTTCAAATTAACTCAGATAATGGCCCAGCTTTTGCGTCCAGGGTATGTAAGGAGCTTTCCAAAGCCCTTAGGATTGACTGGAAATTCCACCTCCCGTATCACCCAGAGAGTTCCGGAGTAGTAGAAAGGATGAATCGAACAATTAAAGAAAAGATATGGAAAATTACTGGAGGCACATTCACTAATTGGAAAAAGTTCTTGCCTATAGCCCTATACTATTTACAGATGCCCAACTAGGCAGTAGAACCTGTCTTGACCCAGGTACAAATTAATACTTCACTTTTATTATAATTCGCTAAAAATTAAACTGTACTGAACATGTGTGCAATTATATTCTTTAATTGAAATAGGACAAGACCAAAAAATTATAAATTAAAAACACAATGCACCTCTGCACTGTAAGTGGCATGCAGTGCACGGTGAAAGTGTGAGAGATGTGCACTATCTCCACCTTGTGTGGTTATGCACAATTTGCTACTGGTGACTACACCGAGAAATTGACACTACCACAGCACCATGTGTGGCTCAATTGCAACAAACAGTATAGTTGTAATCACTACTCCCCTACTAGTTCATAAAGTTGTCATTACAACTATACTGTTTGTTACAATTGAGCCACACATGGTGCTGTGGTAGTGTCAATTTCTCGGTGTAGTCACCAGTAGCAAATTGTGCATAACCACACAAGGTGGGAGATAGTGCACATCTCTCACACTTTCACCGTGCACTGCATGCCACTTACAGTGCAGAGGTGCATTGTGTTTTTAATTTATAATTTTTTGGTCTTGTCCTATTTCAATTAAAGAATATAATTGCACACATGTTCAGTACAGTTTAATTTTTAGCGAATTATAATAAAAGTGAAGTATTAATTTGTACCTGGGTCAAGACAGGTTCTACTGCCTAGTTGGGCATCTGTAAATAGTATAGTTAAATAACCTTACCCAGGGTTGTCCCAAATAAAAATAAAATGCCTATAGCCCTAGCAGAAATTAGGATGCAGCCTAATAAGAATACTGGCTACTCACCATTTGAGGTCCTAATGGGAAGACCCTTCCCCACCCCTTGGGGTCCAAAAGCCCCCATAATAGAACAAGGGGATCTAGAAGTAGTACAGGCAGAATATGTGAGGAAACTTTAGATCAAATTGAACAAAATGTTGCTCGTGCCTCTCCTTTCTCTCCACAGGAACCTACGCATCCTTTCCAACCAGGAGATGTGGTGATAGTCCAGCGCCTGGCAAAAGGACAAAAACAGATTGAGTTCCCGTTTGGACCACCCACCCGAGTGGTAGCAGTCACCAGAACAGCGATTCTCACAGAAGAGGCTCCAATCTGGATTCACGCTAGCAGGATAAAAAGGGTCCCAGAGGCTTCCTCTCCGGTGACAGATAAAGACAAAGAGGGTGAAGCAGGTGTGAAATCCCTGAACAAAGAGGGGAGCTCAGAAGAAGTTCTCCTGAAAAGTGCCTTGCCACGGGCTGAAGATGATGACACACAATATTCTGGGAGATTTGTTTGTCTGCTGATAATTATTAGTTTTTGTGTTTTCTTGCCAGTCGGGCTTATTACTACATGTATTTATCACCCAGAGGAGAGGAGTTTCTTCTGTGGTGCACTAAATAATCGGACAATACATAAAAGAGCTCAGGAACAAGATCCCTTTGCTTCTGGCCCCTTTTATTCTGAACAGAACAGTATAGTTAGGATGGCAAATGCCCTAAATGTTAGTTCATTGTGCCTTAAAGACTTACAGAGCCCACAGGATCTTATACAAACATGTGTTATTGCTGTGCCTACACCCGATGAATCCCTCCTTGAAGTTTGGTCAATGGCTAACAATATACAATCTTTTATTCCCTTGTATGACCTCTGTGGGGAGTACCAGAAATTAGGAGATAGCCGGGATAATATTAGGATAATTACTATCAATGTGACTGCAGCAGAGACCTGTTTCACCTTTTCCCAGGATATGACTTTATATTGTGATGGTAGAGACATAAAAAGTGGATTACCTAAGAATAGTGTATATGATTACATTGACGACACCTGTAAAAAGGATAGTAGGCTTGCTAGCTCCCTAAATAATTCCATGAGTTGTAATAAGACCATTGTGACTCCTAGTTTTATCTATAATTTAATGCTCCCTAAGGGATGGTTTTTGTCTTGTGGTAACAGCACTTACAATTACATTCCTGCTAACGTTATTGGAGGTCCCTGTGCGTTAGCCATGCTGACTCTGGCCCTTCCCAGTCAACCCTCTATCAGGAGAGCTCACAGATCGGTTACCAAGACTTTATCAGAAGACTGTGACTCTACTTTACCCCTTCTCAGCCATGCAGAATATATAAGTTTGGGTGCCTCTATATTAGGAGTGCCCGGACTGGCTATATATAATGCTCGTACTATAAATTCAATTGCATGTGCCTTGGCTAAATCTCTGAATCATACCTCTATCGCTTTATCACACATACTTTTAGATTTACAAGGCATAAGAGGAGCAGTGCTAGAAACTAAGTTTGCTATAGATTATCTGTTACTTAAACATAATACAGGATGTCAAGATTTCAAAGGAATGTGTTGCTTTAATCTATCTGACCATTCCAGATCAATCCAGTCCCATATTCAAGCGTTACATGAAATTGCTAATAATATTAAGAAGGATGTTGATTCATCCTCCTGGTGGGACTGGTTATTGAGCTGGCTGCCGGATTTGAGTTGGTTAAGAACATTATTTATCAGCTTTATAATCATAATTGCTTCCTTGATTATCATATGCTGTTGTATTCAATGTATACCTTCTCTCATTCAGATGTTTTATGCAATGTGTCCAAAACCCACAGATCCTGGACAACCATATGCTACTTACCTCTCTTTGAGAGAAAGAAGATAAGTCATATTCATGACTTAAGAGGGGATTGAAGGGTTAAATAAAGCAAGCCATATGCTATGTAGTGAGGAGTTTTATAAAGAAATGCTATTTGATCTGTACCAAGGACATCAGTCAAGTATGTTTGCAATAGCCTATATAGGGAATTGTTTGTACTCAGCAACCTTGTATATGTAAACTACACCTGTTAATGATCGTTAGAATGAATGTATATAAGACTGAGAGAACACAGATAAAATTAGAGTTATTTGTAGTGACACTAGAAGCGTGTATCTGTGTCTCTTTGAAATACACTCTCCGGACATCCGAAGGGTAAGCAGGGTGCAGAAGAAAGACCCTTTGAAGCACCAGTCAGTCATCAGTCGGTACCTGGAAGCAGTGTAGCACTGCAGTGGGGAAGCTGCAACAGGCCGGGCTGAAGCTGATATGCTTAGGGGACAAACAGCACACCGCCGCAGAGCTGTGGCAGGGGATAAGAGACCAGACTGAGCTGTGGCTCTCGCCACTCAACCTACAACCAGGCATGGTTGTGTCTGATAATGGCTGTAACTTGGTGGCGGCTTTGAAGCTCGGCAAGCTTAGACATATCCCATGCCTAGCCCACATGTTCAACCTTGTGGTTCAGCATTTTTTTTAAAACCTACCCCAATTTGCCTGAGCTACCGGTGAAGGTGCGCCGCGTGTGTGCACATTTCCTCAAGTCATCGACAGCTCAGCCGATCTGTCAGCGCTGCAGCAGCGCTTGAAATTGCCACCTCACCAGCTTTTGTGCAACGTGAGCACGCGCTGGAACTCCACATTCCACATGTTGGCCATGCTTTGTGAGCAGCAGAGGGCAGTAGTGGAAAACCAGCTGCAACATGGTCGTCGCCTTTCCAGTCAGCTTCCGCTATTCACAAGCGAGGAGTGGGCATGGATGTCTGACCTCTGTGAGGTTTTAAGAAACTTTGAGGAATCAACACTGATGGTGAGCGGAGATAACGCTATTATCAGCGTAACTATCCCAATTCTATATCTACTTAAACGCTCGCTGCTCACAATTAAGGATGACACTTTGCATGTGGAAGAGGTGGAAATGGGGAAGACATTACACAGGGTGATAGCCAGACCACCCTCAGTTCGTCTTCTCAGCACGAATTGGACGATGAAGAGGAGGTAGAGGAGGAGAAGCAGGAGATGGTTGCCTCCGCTACAAAGGGTAGTACCCATGGAAGTTTAATTCCACCTGTTCTGCGTGGGTGGACAGAGGAGGAGGAAGATGAGACAGTGAAGTCTTGCCTGTCGGTACTCTGGCACACATGGCTGACTTCATGTTAGGCTGCCTTTCCCGTGACCCGCACGTTATGCGCATTTTAGACAACACGGATTACTGGTTTCTTACCCTTCCCGACCCCCGCTACAAAGAGAACTTCTCATCTCTCTATTCTCTGGTGGAGAGGACGAGCAAAACGATGCAATACCAGAAGATCCTTGTTGAAAAATTGCTCCAAAATTTTCCATCTGACAACGCTGGCGGCAGAGTCCGTAGTTCCTTGGCCAACCGAGGAGGGGAGACAAGGGGAACACACAGCAGTTCAAACAGAGGCAGGGCAACACCCTCCAAAGCCTGGGACAGTTTCATGACACCCCACCAGCACCCTCACCCTGATGCGCGGCCTAGTGTCACAAGGAGGGAAAAATTTTGAAAGATGGTGAAGGAGTACATAGCAGACCGTGTCAGCGTCCTCAATGATCCCTCAGTGCCTTACAACTACTAGGTGTCCAAGCTGGACACGTGCCACAAACTGGCGCTCTATGTCTTGGAGGTGCTGGCCTGCCCTGCCGCCAGCGTTTTGTCTGAGTGGGTATTTAGTGCTGCTGGTGGCATTATAACAGATAAGTGTATCCGCCTGTCAACTGAAAATGCTGACAGGTTGACACTTATAAAAATGAACAAGTCCTGCATTGACCATGACTTCTCTACTCCACCAGAGGAAAGCTGATGAACATAAAGGCACTTTAAATGTGTTGTTTATAATGTACTGAATACACTGTACACATGCACCTCTTCCACAAAAAAAGGGTATATGGTTGAATCTTCCTTTTCTCATCCTCCTAGCAGGCCCTCGTATATATTATTTTTTTAAAGGGTCAGCTCACCAGTAGGCCCTCGCAAATAATGTTTTACAGGGTCAGCTCACCAGCAAGCCCTCACCTACAATGTTTTACAGGGTCAGCTCACCAGTAGGCCCTCGCATATAATTTTTTACAGGGTCAGCTCACCAGCAGGCCCTCACCTACATTGTTTTACAGGGTCAGCTCACCAGCAGGCCCTTACATATAATTTTTTACAGGGTCAGCTCACCAGCAGGCCCTCACATATACTTTTTTTAGAGGGTCAGCTCACCAGCAGGCCTTCACCTACAATGTTTGACAGGGTCAGCTCACCAGCAGGCCCTTGCAAATATTTTTTTACAGGGTCAGCTTACCAGCAGGCCCTCACATATAATTTTTTAGAGGGTCAGCTCACCAGCAGGCCCTCACCTACAACCTTTTAGAGGGTCAGCTCACCAGCAGGCCCTCGCATATAATTCTTTACAGGGTCAGCTCACCAGCAGGCCCGCACCTAAAATTTTTTACATTTACAAGGTCAGCCAGGGGCGTTGCTCGGTTAAAACATTCGGGGCCTGGGCCTCTGATGTTTTATCCCAGGCCCCGAATGTCCTGCCTGCCAGCTAGATACAACTGTATTGCCATCCTCCGGATGGCAATACAATTGAATCTAATGCACTGGAAGAGCTGAAGGACCTGTGGTGACATCACAGGTCATGTGACCAGCAAAACAGGCAGTGGTTGGGAAGGACCTGCAATGATGTAACCATCATGTGACCAGTGCAGGAGAGGACAGCAGCGAATAGGAGAAGAAGTTGTAGTGATGTCTGCTACATGAGGAGAGGTAAGTGAAGGGAGAGGCAAAGCAATGCTGGAAGTTGTGGTTATTTAACTAGGACTGTATATTAGGGCTGAAGGGAGGGGAGGGATGTTATTTACATGGAACTGTATGTTGATAGCTAGTGTTGAGCGAACTTGTGGTTTAAGTTTGGCTTTGGGTTATCGAAGAATCCCGATATGGATTTCGAATTCCATTGTGGTCCGTGGTAGCGGAATAACCCGATAACTTCGATAACCCGAATCCGAACTTTAGACGCCGAACTTAAAACACAAATTTGCTCAACACTATTGATGGCGGCTGTGGGAGGGAGTGATGTTACTTACATAAGAGTGAATGTTGGAGTGGGCTGGGGCAGGGTGATGTTATTTACATGGGACTGTATGTTGAAGTCGGCTGTGGGAGGGCATTATGTTATTTACATGTAAGTGTATGTTGAAGGTAGTTAGTGGGGGAGAATTATGTTATTGATAATTAACATGATAAGGGGGTGATGTTTACATGGGAATGCATGTTGGAGGTGGCTGGGGAGGAGGTGATGTTATTTACATGGAATTTGCCTATAGAGACATGTGCAGCTAGATCGCCGCTAGCACGTCTGCAATATACATTCCCCATAGCTCTCAGTGCTTTTATTGTGTAAAAAAAACTATTTTATATATGTAAATGAGGAAAGTAAGGTGCCCAAGGGGCTGTTAGTAACGTTTCTGGTGCCCAGCCACGCCCACTGTGAAGGAGCCCGGCACCGCCCGCATCTTCCGAATCTCCTGCTTGCTCCCCGACGTCACAAAGTTAGAGCGCCATAATCTCGCGAGTGCCGGCATAGTGTTCCTTACCTGTGCTGACATCAGCCTCAGGGAATGAACGGCACATGCGCTAGCTGTGAGATTACGGTACTCTAACTTTGTGACGTCTGAGAGCAAGGAGGAGATTCGGAGGATGTGGGCGGTACTGGGCTCCTTCACAGTGGGCGTGGCTGGGCACCAGAAACGTTTGTAACAGCCCCTTGGGCACCTCAGGGTACTTTCACACTAGCGTTATTCTTTTCCGGCATTGAGTTCCATTCTAGGGGCTCAATACAAGAAAAGTACTGATAAGTTTTATCCCATTCTGAATGGAGAGCAATCCGTTCAGGATGCATCAGGATGTCTTCAGTTCAGTCTTTTTGACTTTTCAGAACGGAGATAATACCGATTTATCTCCGTCCAAAATTCCGGAACACTTTTTCCCATTGAAATGCATTAATGCCGGATCCAGCCCCGAGTGTTCCGGCAAAACGGATCCGTTTTTGCGGTCTGCGCATGCTCAGACCGCAAAAAAAATAAATGCCAGATTCGTTTTTCCGGATGACACCAGAGAGACGGATCCAGCATTTCTATGCATTTGTCTGACAAATGCTATCAGTTTGCATACGTTTTGAAGGATCCGGCAGGCAGTTCCAACGACAGAACTGCCTACCGGTATCCTCTGCCGCAAGGGTGAAAGTACCCTTACTTGCCTCATTTACATATATATAAAATCTTTTTTTGACACAATAAAAGCACTGAGAGCTATGGGGAATGTATATTGCAGACGTGCTAGTGGCGATCTAGCAGCGCATGTCCGTAGCTCTATAGGCAAAATCCAGATGACAGGATCCCTTTAACTTGTGTAACCAGTATTTTTAAAATGTTTCTGTGGGGATTCGAACTCACAACCTTCTACATTACAGGTAAAAACCTTAACGACTGGGCTATAGAGCTCAATGCTTAGTTACTGCTAAAAAACCTCATAGAAGTTTCTTTTGTATAATATAAGATAAACCTCTACGATGTTTTTCAGCAATAACTTAGCACTGAGCTTTATAGCCCAGTGGTTAAAGGGATTCTGTTACCAAGTTTTGGGCTATAGAGCTGCGGAAATGCACGGCTAGATCGCCGCTAGCATGTCCGCAATATACCGGTCCTATAGGGCTGTGTGCTTTTATTTTCTTTAAAAAAGGATTTTAGAGATATGTAAATTAGTCTTGTATGTGTCCAAGGGGCTGTACGAACCTTCCTGGAGCCCAGCCACGCCCGTCTATGTCCTCCGAATCTCCTCCTTTCATCAACGATAGCAAGATTACGGCAATCTATCGGTGATGAAAGGAGGAGATTCGGAGGACATAGGCGGTGCTGGGCTCCTTCACAGGCGGGCGTGGCTGGGCTCCAGGAAGGTTCGTACAGCCCCTTGGACACATACAAGACTAATTTACATATCTCTAAAATCCTTTTTTAAAGAAAATAAAAGCACACAGCCCTATAGGACCGGTATATTGCGGACATGCTAGCGGCGATCTAGCCGTGCATGTCCGCAGCTTTATAGGCCAAAACTTGGTGACAGAATCCCTTTAAGGTTTTGGCCCTTAACGTAGAAGGTCGTGAGTTCAAATCCTTACAGAAACTTTTTTTAAATAGAGGCTAAATATAACTTAAATGCATAGCATGTTCCCAACAGTGAAGAATTTGATTTTATTGAGAAAAAAATGGAGCAAAACGTAAAATATGATCAAATAACACCCATATTAAACTACACCAACCATTTTAACTTGTGTAACAAGTATTTTTAAAATGTTTCTCTGGGGATTTGAACTCACAACCTTCTACATTACAGGTAAAAGCCTTAACCACTGGGCTATAGAGCTAAATGCTAAGTCACTGCTGAAAAACCTCATAGAAGTTTCTCTTGTATAATACAAGAGAAACTTCTATGAGGTTTTTCAGCAAAAACATTGCATTGAGCTCTACAACCCAGTGATTAAGGTTTTTGCCCTTAATGTAGGAGGTTGTGAGTTTAAATCCCCACAGAAACATTTTAAAAATAGAGGCTAAATGAAACTTAAATACACAAGGTGTCCCCAACAGTGAAAACCCGTATTAACCCACACCAACCTTTTTAACTTGTGTAACCAGTATTTTTTGTTGAGAAAGGTGGCAACCCTAACCCCCCCCCCCCCCCACTCAGGACCTCTATAGACCCGTTCACTGCAGCCAGCTAAGCCTCATAAGGACTCACTTCTTAAGAAAAATTTTTTTTCTTTTCATCGTGATATTCTGACCATCATAACTTTTTTATAGTTATGTCCACGGAGATGTGTGCGGGCTCATGTTTTGACGATCTGTCATTTTAGACAATACCATTTGGGTTGTGTATGACTAGATCACTTTTTATTCAATTTTCTTGGGAGATAAAGTGATGAAAAAACTCGAAACAGCATTTAAATAATTTTTTTTCTGTTATGCCATTCACCATATATGCTAACTTTTTTAAAATATTATAATAGTATGGGCGGTTTCGCATGCGACGATGCCTAAAATTCAATTTTTTTTTGTTGTTTCTTTTTATTTTAGGGAATGGGGGAAATTCTGCCTGCCGGATCAGGCAAAACGTATGCCAACTGATGGCATTAGTAAGACTGATCAGGATCCTTATCAGTCTAAGGGTACTTTCACACTTGCGGCAGGACGGATCCGACAGGCTGTTCACCATGTCGGATCCGTCCTGCGGCTATTTCGCCGTGCCGCCGGACCGCCGCTCCGTCCCCATTATAAAAAGCCTGACATGCAGTAATTTTAGTCCGGCGGCCTTTCGCCGTGCACCGCCGTTCTGCGCCGGAGGTCCGCCCCCGTCCCCATTATAGTCAATGGGGACTGAGCGGCGGTCCGGCGGCACGGCGAAATAGCGGCAGGACGGATCCAACATGGTGAACAGCCTGTCGGATCTGTCCTGCCGCAAGTGTGAAAGTAGCCTTAAAAATGCCTGATCAGTCGAAAAAAATGCATTTAAATGCCGGATCCGTCTTTCCGGTGTCATCCGGCAAAACGGATCCAGCATTTATTTTTTTCACCTTTTTTTCAGTCTGCGCACGCGCAGACCGGAAGGACGGATCCGACATTCCGGCAAGTCTTCAGTTTTTTTCGCCGGAGATAAAACCGTAGCATGCTGCGGTTTTCACTTTTGCCTGATCAGTCAAAACGACTGAACTGAAGACATCCTGATGCACCCTGAACGGATTACTCTCCATTCAGAATGCATGGGGATAAAACTGATCAGTTCTTTTCCGGTATAGAGCCCCTGTAACGGAACTCTATGCCGGAAAAGAAAAACGCTAGTGTGAAAGTACCCTTACACAGACACGTTAGATTTCTCAGTTTTTCCATCAACCTCCCCATCCTGGTGTCCCCACAGTTTCATCCTGCTACCACCCCCAATACTGTGCCCCCAAAGCCCCAGGTACTATATGTAACATCCCAGAGTTATGTTACGAAACTCTTTTACCCTGCTACAACCTGTTAAGTGTATTTGTACGGTCATCTAATGTGATTTTATCTAATATCCTCACAAATGTGCATTAAAATCCTTGTTAAATATACTTTGCTGTAATTTTCATGTTCACCAGCAGGTGGCAGCAATGTGTTACCAGAGACTTAGTTCAGTTTAGTGTTTCTAGACTGTAATAGTTCTTTCCAGTTTAGCTCCCCCCTCTTTGAGGAGGTGTGGAATGTTACCACATCCTGCCTCATGGGTGGAGAAGGAAGTTCAGTTTGTGTGCCAGCCACCCCGGCTAGGGGAAGGCTGTGCTGGTAGGAGCTCCCAGTTCTAGGTATCCAAGCCAAGATCTTGTCTCGGCTGAGACAAAAGATTATCATTCCCAATCTGAGCCATTCAGCCTCAGCTGGTAGAAAGCAAGCAGCTACCTCCAGTATTCCAGGAAGAAGCATACCCTGTGAACACAACTGTGAGTACCGATCAGCTTCTGATCGGCGGGGGTCCGACACCCGGGACCCCTGCCGATCAGCTGTTTGAGAAGGCAGCGGCGCTACAGTACCGCTGCGGCCTTTCCGCTGTTTACCGCTGGCCCCGTGACGTCACGACTAGTATCACTGGCCTGGGCGCAGCTAAGCTCTGTTCCAGTGAACAGAGCTTAGCCCCGCACACGCTAGTTCATACTAGTCGTGACGTCACTGGGACAGCGGTAAACAGCGGGAAGGCAGCGGCATTGCTGGAGCGTTGCTGCCTTCTCAAACAGCTGATCGGCTGGGGTCCCGGGTGTCGGACCCCCGCTGATCAGAAGCTGATGATCTATCCAGAGAATAGATCATCAGTTTAAACAAAGTGCAGAACCCCTTTAAATACTGACCAACGATTCTGCCCTTTGATCAGTGCTCGTTTGCATTGGCCTTTTACACAGGTGGATGCAAACGATCACTGTATACTGAGCAATCCTGCCTCCTGCATACTTCTCTATACTGTTGGCAGCGTGCCGCCCTGTTTACACGGTACGACACACTGCCGACACCATAGAGAAGTCTGCAGGGTCCAGATTTTACAGCATACGGTCAGTTATTGGTTACTTACTCAGGGCCCACCATAACTTCCCCATTTTCCCCCATCCAAGTACTATCCCAATAAAACACCACACACTTTGCTTGGATTAAATCGGCCACAGCAATAACATTAAATCGACCAATAACAATAACATTAAAATTAACATTAACCCCTGACGAGGGAGATCGTAGAAGTCCCAAAATGTTACCATCCACAAGAAGCCAACCTGGCAACTCCATCTTGCCTCCAGCCGTAAGCACCAGCTCGGAGACACCAACTGATGGACGCCTTCTCCAATTAACCAAGTACCTGAAACTATGAGAGTCCAGCCCCACCATTGAGGCCCTCCCATTTCCACTACCGTCATATACCACCAGCTTCTATGATCTCCCACCGCCACGACTGCCGCGACATGTAACACTGTCCCATATATTGCACAACCCCAAACCTTAGGGCGGGAGGGAGGGAGTTTGCTTCCAACAAAATGGCGCCGGCTGACTGCCGGTCACCTCTATTTAACCCCTAACTCCTCCTACCTAATCACCCTAACCACACCTCCCCACCCCAGTTTAACTAACTCCAACCCCAGGCCCTTCCTACCAAAACCCATCATGACGGCCTTACCTGGCATCCTAGTCCGGCCTCTCTGTACATGCACAAAGTCAGCAACTGTTTGTCAATTGATTGAAGGGCCTCTTACACAGCCCGATTAGCGGTGACCAGCATTCATATGAACACTTGTTGCCCAATAATCCCTCCTTTTAATTGGGCCCTAAGGGTACATTGACACTAACAGATTATCTGATGGATTTTATGACCAATTATTGTTCAAATAGCCGTTATCACACAGATCTTTTGTTACACACAGGAATTATTGGTCTAATTGGACAGAAATTGGTGACATAATCTGATGGTGTAAATGCACTTTTCAGACCATTCCTTATCTACTTGTCCATGATCCACAATGATAGTCTTCAATCTGAAATAGGGCAGAATGCAATTTATGGTAATGGGATACTGGTGACAAGGGGGTTACTTGATGGCCTCGGATCTTTTACTCAAAAGCACTTGTTTTATTTTTAACAGGCATGCGCTGAAGCGGATGTCAACGTGACGAGAGAGAAGGACGAAGAGCCTGTTTGTACAGAGGGTTACCAAATGTTATTACATGTTATACCGTATTTTTCGCCCCATAAGACGCACTTTTTCCTCCCCAAAAATGGGAGGAAAATGCCCCTGCGTCTTATGGGGCGAATGCTGGCAGTTTTACATCGCTGGATGCGATGTACGGAGCGGTGGCTGGGGGAGGGACTGGGAGGAGGAGCTGGGGGCCGGCAATAGCGGCGGGGCGGTGCGGTCACTGTACTATAGCCCCGCCCCACCGCTCCGGTATTCTAATATAAAATGTATTATTGAATTAAAAGTTATTAAACATGCCCCCCTCACTCCTAATAGTACAGTATATCCTAATTGCTTCTCTATAATGCCGGCAGGCAGGCCGGGCGGGCGGCAGCGTAACTCCCTGATGTCACGTGCCTGCACCGCCTCCTTTATGAATGAGGCGGCGCAGGCAAGTGACGTCATTATACAGAAGCAATTAGGATATACGGTACTATTAGGAGTGAGGGGGGCATGTTTAATAACTTTTAATTCAATAATACATTTTATATTTGTATACTGGGGGGCGGGGCGGCGTCGGCGGAAGGGGGCCACACGGAATCTGTGGATGGCACAGTTAAGGGGTGGGGGTCTGTGGATGGCACTGTTATGGGCTGGGGGGGGTCTGTGGATGGCACTGTTATGGGGTGGGGGGTCTGTGGATGGCACATATATAACACTGCCATCCACAGATCCCCCCCCCTGTAACAGTGCCATCCACAGATCCCCCCTGTAACAGTGCCATCCACAGATCCCCCCCTGTAACAGTGCCAGCCACAGATCCCCCTCCTGTAACAGTGCCATCCACAGATCCCCCCCCCTGTAACAGTGCCATCCACAGATCCCCCCCCTGTAACAGTGTCCGTCATCCACAGATCCCCCCATAAGTGTCCGCCATCCACAGATCCCCCCATAAGTGTCCGTCATCCACAGATCCCCCCATAAGTGTCCGTCATCCACAGATCCCCCCATAAGTGTCCGTCATCCACAGATCCCCCATAACAGTGTCCGTCATCCACAGATCCCCCCATAACAGTGACCGTCATCCACAGATCCCCCTATAACAGTGTCCGTCATCCACAGATCCCTCTATAACAGTGTCCGTCATCCACAGATCCCCCCATAACAGTGTCCGTCATCCACTGATCCCCCCCATAACAGTGTCCGTCATCCACAGATCCCCCCCACATAACAGTGTCCGTCATCCACAGATTCCCTCCATAACAGTGTCCGTCATCCACAGATCCCCCCATAACAGTGTCCGTCATCCACAGACCACCATTAGTTCCAAACCCACCAAAAGCACACCTTCAGGTGCGGCACCTGAGGGGTTAATTGTGCTGATCACAGCCCCCTGTAATAGATCGGGTGCTGCCAGGCAGCAGGGGGCAGTCATGTACACAGTTCGTAGTATATTCTAACTTGAAGCGTCCCCATCACCATGGGAACGCCTCTGTGTTAGAATATACTGTCGGATCTGAGTTTCACGATCTAACTCAAACCCGATGGTATATTCTAACATAGAGGCGTTCCGATGGTGATGGGGACGCTTCAAGTTAAAATATACCATCGGATTGGAGAAAACTCCGATCCTATGGTATATTAACTCCTGACTTTACATTGAAAGTCAATGGGGGACGGATCCGTTTGCAATTGCACCATATTGTGTCAAAGTCAAACGGATCCGTCCACATTGACTTGCATTGTAAGTCAGGACAGATCCGTTTGGCTCCGCACGGCCAGGCGGACACCAAAACAACTTTTTTTTCATGTCCGCGGATCCTCCAAAAATCAAGGAAGACCCACGGACGAAAAAACGGTCACGGATCACGGACCAACGGAACCCCATTTTGCGGACCGTGAAAAAATACTGTCGTGTGCATGAGGCCTTATTAGAACATGCACTTTCCTTATAAATATCAGGAAGGGAGCACACGCCACCCCACGGGCAGACACTGTGCATGTGTATCCCAGCATGGAGGAGCAGTGAACAGACAGCATGTATGGAAGTTAACAGGGATACTGTGTCTGCTGGGAGAAGTAGTACGCTGGCTGGCACAGACTGCTAGCATTACATAAATATATCTGTCTTAGATAAATTCATTTTACAAATCCATGTTTAGGATACACATTCTGCCTAATTCGTTTGCATTGGACGCCTAGAAAAAGTAAATTTAAAAGGTGTTTTCCTGTTTATACAAGTGTGCGGCATACTATGGAGTCACTCTACCATAGACTTCTTTGGGAGAGCAATCTATCCCAAAGAAGTCTATTGAAGAGCAGCTGCAGTACACAGCCATGCCACAGCATCGTAGATGGGGTCTAGTCTAAGAATACTACAAGGTTGACCACATTTCAACGGTATGTCCTGAAGATACTCGGGTTATTTTTAAAATATTTGTTAGAAGAAACAAACGCAGAGTTCATAAAGTCTATCATAGATGGATATATGTGCTGCTAATGTATCAGAGGAATCCCAGCCTAACCTCCCATAAAACAATGAAACAGGAAAAGGTCCTTCTGAAGTCCAGGATATAGTCACTTCTATGTAATCTGGCTGTATCCAATCACTCAGAAGGACCTCTCCTACATGTCTCCTTCTCAGTTTGTAATAGATAGAAAAGGTTCTCCTGGAGTCCGGGAAATAGTCATTTCTATATGAGCTGGCTAAATCCCATCACTCAGAGGGACCTCTCCTACATGACACCTTCTCAGTATTTAATAGATAGAAAAAGTCCTTCTGGAGTCCGGGAAATAGTCATTTCTATATGAGCCGGCTCAATCCCATGACTCAGGGGGACCTCTCCTACATGACACCTTCTCAGTATGTAATAGATATAAAAGGTCCTTCTAGAGTCTGGGAAATAGTCATTTCTATATGAGCTGGCTAAATCCCATCACTCAGAGGGACCTCTCCTACATGACACCTTCTCAGTATGTAATAGATAGAAAAGGTCCTTCTGGAGTCTGGGAAATAGTCATTTCTATATGAGCCGGCTAAATACCATGACTCAGAGTGACCTCTCCTACATGACACCTTCTCAGTATGTGATAGATAGAAAAGGTCATCCTGGAGTCCGGAAAATAGTCATTTCTATATGAGCTGGCTAAATCCCATGACTCAGAGGGACCTCTCCTACATGACACCTTCTCAGTATGTAATAGATATAAAAGGTCCTTCTGGAGTCTGGGAAATAGTCCTTTCTATATGAGCCGGCTAAATCCCATGACTCAGAGGGACCTCTCCTACATGACACCTTCTCAGTATGTAATAGATAGAAAAGGTCCTTCTGGAGTCTGGGAAATTGTCATTTCTATATGAGCCGGCTAAATCCCATGACTCAGAGTGACGTCTTCTACATGACATCTTCTCATTATGTAATAGATAGAAAAAGTTGTCCTGGATTCCGGGAAATAGTCATTTCTATATGAGCTGGCTAAATCCCATGACTCAGAGGGACCTCTCCTACATGACACCTTCTCAGTATGTAATAGATAGAAAAGGGCCTCCTGGAGTCCGGGAAATAGTCATTTCTATATGAGCCAGCTAAATCCCATGACTCAGAGTGACGTCTCCTACATGACATCTTCTCATTATGTAATAGATAGAAAAAGTTGTCCTGGATTCCGGGAAATAGTCATTTCTATATAAGCTGGCTAAATCCCATGACTCAGAGGGACCTCTCCTACATGTCACCCTCTCAGTAAGTAATAGATAGAAAAGGTCTTTCTGGAGTCTGAGAAATAGTCATTTCTATATGAGCCGGCTCAATCCCATGACTCAGAGGGACCTCTTCTACATGACACCTTCTCAGTATGTAATAGATATAAAAGGTCCTTCTGGAGTCTGGGAAATAGGAAATAACTTTAAAGACTTTATTATCCACCGTTCACCTGTCTTACTTTAGTCAATGCTACAAAGTGAAACAAATACAAATAATAATAATGTCACCAAAGCTTTACCAGAATGGTTCTTGTGGAGAGAATGGGATTTAGCTAATTCACTGTGACGCTAAATACTATGATAGATCAGATCCAGGACAATAGGAGAATAAATGGTCCCTGAAAATAATAGGAAATAGACGGCTGTTATAGAGCTGGCCATTCTCCATTATTAGTGAGGGCCAGGTCCTTCTGAGTCATGGGAAATAGCCAATTCACTGTGACCTGGCTGAATACTGTATCTATGCAGGACCTCACCACTAGGGGGCAAAAAGGTCCTTACCAGTTATGGGAAATAGACAGCTACTGCAGAGTCGGCTAAATCCCATTACTGGGGAGGACCTCACCACTAGGGGGCAAAAAGGTCCTTACCAGTTATGGGATGTAAAGGAAGAATATTAATCACCAATATTTATACAAATATCAATAATTTATATTCATAAATGGGAGGAGTCGTCTATGGATGACTCCGCCTATTTATACCTTTATATAACAATACAATATTTTCACTATGCTTTACGCTAATTACTAAGCTAGCTGCATGCGCCTTACTAGACTAACTATCGCCAATAACTACACTAACAATACAACACTAAATATACAGCACTAAACTACACTACACAGTTCCCAAGTTCCACCCACAAACTAGCTATACCATACACACACAAATATTAACAGCCCACCCACCTGGTTCTATATACTATCCCTATGGGGTACAACGAGGGTTAACGGTGGTCTTACAGGGGTGTAAGTAAACCACAAATACGAAGACGGTAATGGGGTAAGGTACCGTGAAAGGTGAATCGGGGCAAGGGTAAATCAGGGGCACAGGATCAGGGAATCAGGGACAAGGGTGGACCAGTGGCACAGGATCAGGGGTGTGGACAAGGATACCAATAAGGCAAGGGTTTGGGGGACCAGGGTGTGGATACACAAACAAGGACACTAATGTAGGGGTTAATCAGGGGCCGACAAGGGACCAGGGGTGATAGGGTTAACCAGGGGAGAGATATAGCAGTAGGGGATATAGGGTTAACAAGGGGATAAATATAGCAGTAGGGGATATAGGGTTAACAAGGGGAGAAATATAGCAGTAGGGGATATAGGGTTAACAAGGGGAGAAATCGTTGGTGGAATAGCGGTAGGGGATCAGGGGATATATAAAGTGATACTTAGTTGCTTGTTCGTCCAGGGGGTCGTCTCCTTAAGTGGGGGGGGGGGGGGGGGGGGGGCGGCACGGCTCTTCTACCTAGTGCTGGGTCCGCCGGATATTTATCTCCGGCGGCCTGCACTGCCGCACCGCCCACAGGGTGGCGCGTGCGCACCACCATTGGAGACACGTGGGCCGGCGCAGTGAGATGATGTCACTGCGCCGACCCGTGCGTCTCCTGAACGAGCGCATCGGGGACGCGCTACATGCCAACAGGCGGGAGAAGCCTTTGATCTCCCGCCTGTAGCACTCTGCATTCCGGCCAGCGAGATGTTAATTTCGCTGCCGGAATGCGCATAATAGAAGGAGGGGAGGCTTCTCCCCTACTTCTATCATGTAAAATTATCTCCAGCGACGCTGGAGACAATTATAACAAAGGGCTCAGATTCTGTGGAATCCGAGTCCTTTGTAGTTATCAGGATGACCGGACCTTAGTCCGGTCCTTCTGATGCAATCAACCAGATTGCATCTGTGTGAATGCTTGGGGGACATTCACACCGATGCACCTGGTTTCAGGTATAGGGAGGGGGGGGATATACTATCTATGAGGACACATATGAATATATATATATATAAGTCATAGAAGGGGGCACAGCTAAAGGGGGCACAGATTATACATATATATATATATATAAACACACTAAGGGGAGCAAGGGACCTTTAAAGGAGGCACATATTTCCCACAGGGGCCACCATGAACCCCTGTGGGCCACCATGGGCAGACGTGCGCAGATGTTGAGCACATCTGCGCACATTATCCCATGATATGGTGATCACTGTATGCACATATACCATACACACATGCACTTGTCTGCATGCATGCATGGGTATATATGCATACGCCTCAACCCTTCCTCAACATGGGAAATAGACAGCTGCTGCAGAGACGGCTAAATCCCATGACTGGGGAGGACCAGGTCCCTCCCAGTCATGGGATTTAGTCACAACTGAAGTAAAACTGGTTCTAAGGCTGGTTTCACACGGGCGTTGCAGGAAAAGGTGCGGGTGCGTTGCGGGAACATGCGCGATTTTTCAGCGCAAGTGCAATACATTGTAAGGTGTTTTGCACGCGCGTGAGAAAAATCTGCATGTTTGGTACCCAAACCCGAACTTCTTCACAGACGTTTGGGTTTGGGATCGGGGTTTTGTAGATTGTATTATTTTCCCTTATAACATGGTTATAAGGGAAAATAATAGCATTCTTAATACAGAATGCATAGTACAATAGCGCTGGAGGGGTTAAAATAAATAAATAAATAATTTAACTCACCTTAATCCACTTGCTCGCGCAGCCCGGCTTTTACCATGGTGATGGATCATGTGATGGACCATGTGATGACCGGAGTGACGTCACCACAGGTCCTTTTCCTGTACACAGCAAAGAAGAAGACAGAAGAGAAGCCGGGCTGCGCGAGCAAGGGGATTAAGGTGAGTTAAATTATTTATTTATTTATTTTAACCCCTCCAGCGCTATTGTACAATGCATTCTGTATTAAGAATGCTATTATTTTCCCTTATAACCATGTTATAAGGGAAAATAATAATGATCGGGTCTCCATCCCGATCATCTCCTAGCAACCGTGCGTGAAAATCGCACTGCATCTGCACTTGCTTGCAGATGCTTGCGATTTTCACGCAGCCCCATTCACTTCTATTGGGCCTGCGTTGTGCGATAAACGCACAATATAGAGCATGCTGCGATTTATACGCAACGCATAAGTGATGCGTGAAAATCACCGCTCATGTGCACAGCCCCATAGAAATTAATGGGTCCGGATTCAATGTGGGTGCAATGCGTTCACCTCACGCATTGCACCCGCGTGGAAAACTCGCCCATGTGAAAGGGGCCTAACAGTTTTTTTCCTCCCTTGCTGCAGGATGTGGGAACCTCCACTTCTCTTTAGCAGGGGGGCAGAACAGAACAGGATCGTTCCACTCTGAACGGCCATAACATTAAAACTATCTCTACCAATGATGCTGCCACCTGCTGGTGAACCTGTAACATTACAAGGAAATTTACATTTAACATGGTTTTATGCACATTTGTGAAGACATAATGTAAAATCACATCAGATGACAATATAACGGCTCCTAAAGGGCAGTAGCTGAGTAGAGGAGAGCAGTAATACAACTCTGGGGTGTTACATATTTATTGCTTCTGGCACCCCTCAGAGAGCAGGCACCCGGGGCGGACCACCCCCCCCCCCCGCCCCACTCTTGGCACGCCACTGAGGGGCACATGTAAGCATTACTACTGTGAGGGGCATAATGTGGGCATAACTACTGTGAGGGGGGTTATATGTGGGCATAACTACTGTGAAGGGGGCACATGTGGGCATAACTACTGTGAGGGGCACAATGTGGACATTGTGCTGGCATAAAGGGGGAATAATTACTATGCAGGGGCATTTAGGGGACTGGGTGGGGCTGGGTGTGTGTAGTTATGTTTTGGGTGGCGTTAGAGTTGTGGCCTAGTATGAAAAAATATTGCACATATTGTTCCTCTTTGTGTTTTTCAAAAGTTGGGAGATATGCAGCAGCGAGTCTATTGTTTGAGTGATTCCGCGCCTTCTGTGGAGGGGTTTTATCCCATAGACTTTAATGGGGTTCTTTAAAGAAACAGAAAATCCACACACAAATCTGCACCAAAACTGTGATAAATAGTGTAGATTTATGTTTGTTTTTCGTCCAGCTTTAGTGCCATGCTCAACAAATAGGAGTGTCAATGGTGTGGCGGGACTTCGGGCCCTGACAAATTTACCTTTTATGCCTGGAAAGAGATGTAAACGTTGGTAAAAAAACTACTTCATCCAGGGGCTGGTCTAGTTTCTCTGCCAGGCGCATGGACTTAGTCAAATAAAAAGTCCCTTTTTCTAAATGTTGTTGCATGGCTGGTTCTCGACAGTTGGATGTGATGGTGTCGGAGCGGAGGACTGTTGGGGTCGTGCCAGGCCCGGACAAATTTACTAGTTTTACGTCTGGAAACAGGCATAAGGATCTGGCTACACAGCAACAAGTGTCGCACAACAAGAAACTTGCGCAACATTTCATGTAATGCATTTTAACGGTGCCGGTATGTGACATGCTTTGACGCAACAGTCACAAAAGTTCCATCCCATTTACATTTTTCTTAAACCGCTGTGTCGCAGTCGCAACATGAACCATGTCGCATTGCGACACCCATTAAAATACATTATATCAAATATTGGGCGACACATTTCCATGTAGCCATACCCTTCTGTGTCACTGTGACCCGAAATATAGTCAAAAACCCTTTACCCTACCTACCTACACAACTAGGCCATGTGACCAATGTACGGTGATGTCACATGGCCTAGGAAGAGGCTGTGGCACTCTCGGAGCATCTACCTCTTCTAACATCTGATCGCTGGGGGTCCCGATTGTTGAGGATAGGATAGGTCATCAATATAAGTTACCGGGTGACCCCTTTAATAGAATTATCAGTGGAGGACAATTATCAAGACCAGTCTAGATTCCTTATGTAGAGGTGCACACTAGGGATGAGCGAACCCGAACTGTATAGTTCGGGTTCGTACCGAATTTTGGGGTGTCCGTGACACGGACCCGAACCCGAACATTTTCGTAAAAGTCCGGGTTCAGGTTCGGTGTTCGGCGCTTTCTTGGCGCTTTTTGAAAGGCTGCAAAGCAGCCAATCAACAAGCGTCATACTACTTGCCCCAAGAGGCCATCACAGCCTTGCCTACTATTGGCATGGCTGTGATTGGCCAGTGCAGCATGTGACCCAGCCTCTATATAAGCTTGGGTCACGTAGCGCTGCACGTCACTCTGCTGATTCAAGCATAGGGAGAGGTTGCAGCTGCGACGTTAGGGCGAGATTAGGCAGTGATTAACTCCTCCAAAAGACTTCATTCTGTGATCGATCTCCAGCTGTGGATCATTGAAGTGCTGATATTGAATTGCTCACTTTTTTTAGGCTGCCCAGAGCGTTTTTATATCACTTTTTTCTGGGGTGATCGGCGGCTATTTTGTGGCTTCTGGTGCGCCAGCACAAGCTACCACCAAGTGCATTTAACCATCAATAGTGTGGTTATTTTTTGCTATATCCTACATCAGGTGCAGGCTGAGCCTGTGTCAGCCAAGGGCATTTAACCATCAACAGTGTGGTTATTTTTTGGCCATATACTACATCAGGTGCAGGCTGAGCCTGTGTCACCCAAGTGCATTTAACCATCAACAGTGTGGTTATTTTTTGGCCATATACTACATCAGGTGCAGGCTGAGCCTGTGTCACCCAAGTGCATTTAACCATCAATAGTGTGGTTATTTTTTGCTATATCCTACATCAGGTGCAGGCTGAGCCTGTGTCACCCAAGTGCATTTAACCATCAACAGTGTGGTTATTTTTTGGCCATATACTACATCAGGTGCAGGCTGAGCCTGTGTCACCCAAGTGCATTTAACTATCAACAGTGTGGTTATTTTTTGGCCATATACTACATCAGGTGCAGGCTGAGCCTGTGTCACCCAAGTGCATTTAACCATCAATAGTGTGGTAATTTTTTGGCCAAATACTACATCAGGGGCAAGTTTCGCCTGTTACCCAGCGCCTAAAAAATAGACCTGACATTTATATTCCTCCAAATCAGTACTGTTTTAGCTGGTCAAATTATTTGTAGTGACCGTAAAAGCACAGTTTTTGTTCTGGGTTGAAAAACTATTCCCAAATTTGCCATTTTCAAAATTAGTAGTTTCTGCTATATCAGGCCTACTTTAAATCTATCCCAAAAAGGGTAAATTAGATTCAAGGTGCTGATAGGGTCATTCTGAAAAACTTAACACACACGCTACAGTGCAGATACAAGTCTAATTCTGTGATTAAAGGTATATCTGTCACACAGCGCGTAAAAAATAGGACTCACATTTATATTCAACCAAATCTGTACTGTTTTAGCTGGTCAAATTATTTGGAGTGACCGTAAAAGCACAGTTTTTGTTCTGGGTTGAAAAACTATTCCCAAATTTGCCATTCTCAAAATTAGTAGTTTCTGCTATATCAGGCCTACTTTAAATCTATCCCAAAAAGGATATCTTAGATTCAAGGTGCTGATAGGGTCATTCTGAAAAACTTAACACACACGCTACAGTGCAGATACAAGTCTAATTCTGTGATTAAAGGTATATCTGTCACACAGCGCGTAAAAAATAGGCCTCACATTTATATTCAACCAAATCTGTACTGTTTTAGCTGGTCAAATTATTTGTAGTGACCGTAAAAGCACAGTTTTTGTTCTGGGTTGAAAAACTATTCCCAAATTTGCCATTCTCAAAATTAGTAGTTTCTGCTATATCAGGCCTACTTTAAATCTATCCCAAAAAGGATATCTTAGATTCAAGGTGCTGATAGTGTCATTCTGAAAAACTTAACACACACACTACAGTGCAGATACAAGTCTAATTCTGTGATTAAAGGTATATCTGTCACACAGCGCGTAAAAAATAGGCCTCACATTTATATTCAACCAAATCTGTAGTGTTTTAGCTGGTCAAATTATTTGTAGTGACCGTAAAAGCACAGTTTTTGTTCTGGGTTGAAAAACTATTCCCAAATTTGCCATTCTCAAAATTAGTAGTTTCTGCTATATCAGGCCTACTTTAAATCTATCCCAAAAGAGATATCTTAGATTGAAGGTGCTGATAGTGTCATTCTGAAAAACTTAACACACACGCTACAGTGCAGATACAAGTCTAATTCTGTGTTTAAAGGTATATCTGTCACACAGCGCGTAAAAAATAGGCCTGACATTTATATTCAACCAAATCTGTACTGTTTTAGCTGGTCAAATTATTTGTAGTGACCGTAAAAGCACAGTTTTTGTTCTAGGTTGAAAAACTATTCCCAGATTTGCCATTCTCAAAATTAGTAGTTTCTGCTATATCAGGCCTACTTTAAATCTATCCCAAAAAGGATATCTTAGATTCAAGGTGCTGATAGTGTCATTCTAAAAAACTTAACACACACGCTACAGTGCAGATACAAGTCTAATTCTGTGATTAAAGGTATATCTGTCACACAGCGCGTAAAAAATAGGCCTGACATTTCTATTCAACCAAATCTGTACTGTTTTAGCTGGTCAAATTATTTGGAGTGACCGTAAAAGCACAGTTTTTGTTCTGGGTTGAAAAACTATTCCCAAATTTGCCATTCTCAAAATTAGTAGTTTCTGCTATATCAGGCCTACTTTAAATCTATCCCAAAAAGGATATCTTAGATTGAAGGTGCTGATAGTGTCATTCTGAAAAACTTAACACACACGCTACAGTGCAGATACAAGTCTAATTCTGTGATTAAAGGTATATCTGTCACACAGCGCCTAAAAAATAGGCCTCACATTTATATTCAACCAAATCTGTACTGTTTTAGCTGGTCAAATTATTTGTAGTGACCGTAAAAAAAAAAGTTTTTGTTCTGGGTTGAAAAACTATTCCCAAATTTGCCATTCTCAAAATTAGTAGTTTCTGCTATATCAGGCCTACTTTAAATCTATCCCAAAAAGGATATCTTAGATTCAAGGTGCTGATAGTGTCATTCTGAAAAACTTAACACACACGCTACAGTGCAGATACAAGTCTAATTCTGTGATTAAAGGTATATCTGTCACACAGCGCCTAAAAAATAGGCCTCACATTTATATTCAACCAAATCTGTACTGTTTTAGCTGGTCAAATTATTTGTAGTGACCGTAAAAGCACAGTTTTTGTTCTGGGTTGAAAAACTATTCCCAAATTTGCCATTCTCAAAATTAGTAGTTTCTGCTATATCAGGCCTACTTTAAATCTATCCCAAAACGGATATCTTAGATTCAAGGTGCTGATAGTGTCATTCTGAAAAACTTAACACACACGCTACAGTGCAGATACAAGTCTAATTCTGTGTTTAAAGGTATATCTGTCACACAGCGCGTAAAAAATAGGCCTGACATTTATATTCAACCAAATCTGTACTGTTTTAGCTGGTCAAATTATTTGTAGTGACCATAAAAGCACAGTTTTTGTTCTAGGTTGAAAAACTATTCCCAAATTTGCCATTCTCAAAATTAGTAGTTTCTGCTATATCAGGCCTACTTTAAATCTATCCCAAAAAGGATATCTTAGATTCAAGGTGCTGATAGTGTCATTCTGAAAAACTTGACACACACGCTACAGTGCAGATACAAGTCTAATTCTGTGATTAAAGGTATATCTGTCACACAGCGCGTAAAAAATAGGCCTCACATTTATATTCAACCAAATCTGTACTGTTTTAGCTGGTCAAATTATTTGTAGTGACCGTAAAAGCACAGTTTTTGTTCTGGGTTGAAAAACTATTCCCAAATTTGCCATTCTCAAAATTAGTAGTTTCTGCTATATCAGGCCTACTTTAAATCTATCCCAAAAAGGATATCTTAGATTCAAGGTGCTGATAGTGTCATTCTGAAAAACTTAACACACACGCTACAGTGCAGATACAAGTCTAATTCTGTGATTAAAGGTATATCTGTCACACAGCGCGTAAAAAATAGGCCTCACATTTCTATTCAACCAAATCTGTACTGTTTTAGCTGGTCAAATTATTTGTAGTGACCGTAAAAGCACAGTTTTTGTTCTGGGTTGAAAAACTATTCCCAAATTTGCCATTCTCAAAATTAGTAGTTTCTGCTATATCAGGCCTACTTTAAATCTATCCCAAAAAGGATATCTTAGATTGAAGGTGCTGATAGTGTCATTCTGAAAAACTTAACACACACGCTACAGTGCAGATACAAGTCTAATTCTGTAATTAAAGGTATATCTGTCACACAGCGCGTAAAAAATAGGCCTCACATTTCTTTTCAACCAAATCTGTACTGTTTTAGCTGGTCAAATTATTTGTAGTGACCGTAAAAGCACAGTTTTTGTTCTGGGTTAAAAAACTATTCCCAAATTTGCCATTCTCAAAATTAGTAGTTTCTGCTATATCAGGCCTACTTTAAATCTATCCCAAAAAGGATATCTTAGATTGAAGGTGCTGATAGTGTCATTCTGAAAAACTTAACACACACGCTACAGTGCAGATACAAGTCTAATTCTGTGTTTAAAGGTATATCTGTCACACAGCGCGTAAAAAATAGGCCTGACATTTATATTCAACCAAATCTGTACTGTTTTAGCTGGTCAAATTATTTGTAGTGACCATAAAAGCACAGTTTTTGTTCTAGGTTGAAAAACTATTCCCAAATTTGCCATTCTCAAAATTAGTAGTTTCTGCTATATCAGGCCTACTTTAAATCTATCCCAAAAAGGATATCTTAGATTCAAGGTGCTGATAGTGTCATTCTGAAAAACTTGACACACACGCTACAGTGCAGATACAAGTCTAATTCTGTGATTAAAGGTATATCTGTCACACAGCGCGTAAAAAATAGGCCTCACATTTATATTCAACCAAATCTGTACTGTTTTAGCTGGTCAAATTATTTGTAGTGACCGTAAAAGCACAGTTTTTGTTCTGGGTTGAAAAACTATTCCCAAATTTGCCATTCTCAAAATTAGTAGTTTCTGCTATATCAGGCCTACTTTAAATCTATCCCAAAAAGGATATCTTAGATTGAAGGTGCTGATAGTGTCATTCTGAAAAACTTAACACACACGCTACAGTGCAGATACAAGTCTAATTCTGTGATTAAAGGTATATCTGTCACACAGCGCGTAAAAAATAGGCCTGACATTTCTATTCAACCAAATCTGTACTGTTTTAGCTGGTCAAATTATTTGTAGTGACAGTAAAAGCACAGTTTTTGTTCTGGGTTGAAAAACTATTCCCAAATTTGCCATTCTCAAAATTAGTAGTTTCTGCTATATCAGGCCTACTTTAAATCTATCCCAAAAAGGATATCTTAGATTGAAGGTGCTGATAGTGTCATTCTGAAAAACTTAACACACACGCTACAGTGCAGATACAAGTCTAATTCTGTAATTAAAGGTATATCTGTCACACAGCGAGTAAAAAATAGGCCTGACATTTCTATTCAACCAAATCTGTACTGTTTTAGCTGGTCAAATTATTTGTAGTGACCGTAAAAGCACAGTTTTTGTTCTGGGTTGAAAAACTATTCCCAAATTTGCCATTCTCAAAATTAGTAGTTTCTGCTATATCAGGCCTACTTTAAATCTATCCCAAAAAGGATATCTTAGATTGAAGGTGCTGATAGTGTCATTCTGAAAAACTTAACACACACGCTACAGTGCAGATACAAGTCTAATTCTGTAATTAAAGGTATATCTGTCACACAGCGCGTAAAAAATAGGCCTCACATTTATATTCAACCAAATCTGTACTGTTTTAGCTGGTCAAATTATTTGTAGTGACCGTAAAAGCACAGTTTTTGTTCTGGGTTGAAAAACTATTCCCAAATTTGCCATTCTCAAAATTAGTAGTTTCTGCTATATCAGGCCTACTTTAAATCTATCCCAAAAAGGATATCTTAGATTCAAGGTGCTGATAGTGTCATTCTGAAAAACTTAACACACACGCTACAGTGCAGATACAAGTCTAATTCTGTGATTAAAGGTATATCTGTCACACAGCGCGTAAAAAATAGGCCTCACATTTCTATTCAACCAAATCTGTACTGTTTTAGCTGGTCAAATTATTTGTAGTGACCGTAAAAGCACAGTTTTTGTTCTGGGTTGAAAAACTATTCCCAAATTTGCCATTCTCAAAATTAGTAGTTTCTGCTATATCAGGCCTACTTTAAATCTATCCCAAAAAGGATATCTTAGATTGAAGGTGCTGATAGTGTCATTCTGAAAAACTTAACACACACGCTACAGTGCAGATACAAGTCTAATTCTGTGATTAAAGGTATATCTGTCACACAGCGCCTAAAAAATAGGCCTCACATTTATATTCAACCAAATCTGTACTGTTTTAGCTGGTCAAATTATTTGTAGTGACCGTAAAAAAAAAAAGTTTTTGTTCTGGGTTGAAAAACTATTCCCAAATTTGCCATTCTCAAAATTAGTAGTTTCTGCTATATCAGGCCTACTTTAAATCTATCCCAAAAAGGATATCTTAGATTCAAGGTGCTGATAGTGTCATTCTGAAAAACTTAACACACACGCTACAGTGCAGATACAAGTCTAATTCTGTGATTAAAGGTATATCTGTCACACAGCGCCTAAAAAATAGGCCTCACATTTATATTCAACCAAATCTGTACTGTTTTAGCTGGTCAAATTATTTGTAGTGACCGTAAAAGCACAGTTTTTGTTCTGGGTTGAAAAACTATTCCCAAATTTGCCATTCTCAAAATTAGTAGTTTCTGCTATATCAGGCCTACTTTAAATCTATCCCAAAACGGATATCTTAGATTCAAGGTGCTGATAGTGTCATTCTGAAAAACTTAACACACACGCTACAGTGCAGATACAAGTCTAATTCTGTGTTTAAAGGTATATCTGTCACACAGCGCGTAAAAAATAGGCCTGACATTTATATTCAACCAAATCTGTACTGTTTTAGCTGGTCAAATTATTTGTAGTGACCATAAAAGCACAGTTTTTGTTCTAGGTTGAAAAACTATTCCCAAATTTGCCATTCTCAAAATTAGTAGTTTCTGCTATATCAGGCCTACTTTAAATCTATCCCAAAAAGGATATCTTAGATTCAAGGTGCTGATAGTGTCATTCTGAAAAACTTGACACACACGCTACAGTGCAGATACAAGTCTAATTCTGTGATTAAAGGTATATCTGTCACACAGCGCGTAAAAAATAGGCCTCACATTTATATTCAACCAAATCTGTACTGTTTTAGCTGGTCAAATTATTTGTAGTGACCGTAAAAGCACAGTTTTTGTTCTGGGTTGAAAAACTATTCCCAAATTTGCCATTCTCAAAATTAGTAGTTTCTGCTATATCAGGCCTACTTTAAATCTATCCCAAAAAGGATATCTTAGATTCAAGGTGCTGATAGTGTCATTCTGAAAAACTTAACACACACGCTACAGTGCAGATACAAGTCTAATTCTGTGATTAAAGGTATATCTGTCACACAGCGCGTAAAAAATAGGCCTGACATTTCTATTCAACCAAATCTGTACTGTTTTAGCTGGTCAAATTATTTGTAGTGACCGTAAAAGCACAGTTTTTGTTCTGGGTTGAAAAACTATTCCCAAATTTGCCATTCTCAAAATTAGTAGTTTCTGCTATATCAGGCCTACTTTAAATCTATCCCAAAAAGGATATCTTAGATTGAAGGTGCTGATAGTGTCATTCTGAAAAACTTAACACACACGCTACAGTGCAGATACAAGTCTAATTCTGTAATTAAAGGTATATCTGTCACACAGCGCGTAAAAAATAGGCCTCACATTTCTTTTCAACCAAATCTGTACTGTTTTAGCTGGTCAAATTATTTGTAGTGACCGTAAAAGCACAGTTTTTGTTCTGGGTTAAAAAACTATTCCCAAATTTGCCATTCTCAAAATTAGTAGTTTCTGCTATATCAGGCCTACTTTAAATCTATCCCAAAAAGGATATCTTAGATTGAAGGTGCTGATAGTGTCATTCTGAAAAACTTAACACACACGCTACAGTGCAGATACAAGTCTAATTCTGTGTTTAAAGGTATATCTGTCACACAGCGCGTAAAAAATAGGCCTGACATTTATATTCAACCAAATCTGTACTGTTTTAGCTGGTCAAATTATTTGTAGTGACCATAAAAGCACAGTTTTTGTTCTAGGTTGAAAAACTATTCCCAAATTTGCCATTCTCAAAATTAGTAGTTTCTGCTATATCAGGCCTACTTTAAACCTATCCCAAAAAGGATATCTTAGATTCAAGGTGCTGATAGTGTCATTCTGAAAAACTTGACACACACGCTACAGTGCAGATACAAGTCTAATTCTGTGATTAAAGGTATATCTGTCACACAGCGCGTAAAAAATAGGCCTCACATTTATATTCAACCAAATCTGTACTGTTTTAGCTGGTCAAATTATTTGTAGTGACCGTAAAAGCACAGTTTTTGTTCTGGGTTGAAAAACTATTCCCAAATTTGCCATTCTCAAAATTAGTAGTTTCTGCTATATCAGGCCTACTTTAAATCTATCCCAAAAAGGATATCTTAGATTGAAGGTGCTGATAGTGTCATTCTGAAAAACTTAACACACACGCTACAGTGCAGATACAAGTCTAATTCTGTGATTAAAGGTATATCTGTCACACAGCGCGTAAAAAATAGGCCTGACATTTCTATTCAACCAAATCTGTACTGTTTTAGCTGGTCAAATTATTTGTAGTGACAGTAAAAGCACAGTTTTTGTTCTGGGTTGAAAAACTATTCCCAAATTTGCCATTCTCAAAATTAGTAGTTTCTGCTATATCAGGCCTACTTTAAATCTATCCCAAAAAGGATATCTTAGATTGAAGGTGCTGATAGTGTCATTCTGAAAAACTTAACACACACGCTACAGTGCAGATACAAGTCTAATTCTGTAATTAAAGGTATATCTGTCACACAGCGCGTAAAAAATAGGCCTGACATTTCTATTCAACCAAATCTGTACTGTTTTAGCTGGTCAAATTATTTGTAGTGACCGTAAAAGCACAGTTTTTGTTCTGGGTTGAAAAACTATTCCCAAATTTGCCATTCTCAAAATTAGTAGTTTCTGCTATATCAGGCCTACTTTAAATCTATCCCAAAAAGGATATCTTAGATTGAAGGTGCTGATAGTGTCATTCTGAAAAACTTAACACACACGCTACAGTGCAGATACAAGTCTAATTCTGTAATTAAAGGTATATCTGTCACACAGCGCGTAAAAAATAGGCCTCACATTTATATTCAACCAAATCTGTACTGTTTTAGCTGGTCAAATTATTTGTAGTGACCGTAAAAGCACAGTTTTTGTTCTGGGTTGAAAAACTATTCCCAAATTTGCCATTCTCAAAATTAGTAGTTTCTGCTATATCAGGCCTACTTTAAATCTATCCCAAAAAGGATATCTTAGATTCAAGGTGCTGATAGTGTCATTCTGAAAAACTTAACACACACGCTACAGTGCAGATACAAGTCTAATTCTGTGATTAAAGGTATATCTGTCACACAGCGCGTAAAAAATAGGCCTCACATTTATATTCAACCAAATCTGTACTGTTTTAGCTGGTCAAATTATTTGTAGTGACCGTAAAAGCACAGTTTTTGTTCTGGGTTGAAAAACTATTCCCAAATTTGCCATTCTCAAAATTAGTAGTTTCTGCTATATCAGGCCTACTTTAAATCTATCCCAAAACGGATATCTTAGATTGAAGGTGCTGATAGTGTCATTCTGAAAAACTTAACACACACGCTACAGTGCAGATACAAGTCTAATTCTGTGATTAAAGGTATATCTGTCACACAGCGCATAAAAAATAGGCCTCACATTTATATTCAACCAAATCTGTCATTACTTGTGTGCCTGTATTAGTGTAATACTGTACCTAAATAGATAGCCAGACAGTGTTAGGTGTCTGTAAAAAAAGGCCGGAATTTTAATTCAATACATTGGCCCGAATAATATTTTTCTTATTGTGGTGAACGGTAACAATGAGGAAAACAACTAGTAAGGGACGCGGACGTGGACATGGTCGTGGTGGTGTTAGTGGACCCTCTGGTGCTGGGAGAGGACGTGGCCGTTCTGCCACAGCCACACGTCCTAGTGTAACAACTACCTCAGGTCCCAGTAGCCGCCAGAATTTACAGGGATATTTGGTGGGGCCCAATGCCGTTCTAAGGATGGTAAGGCCTGAGCAGGTACAGGCATTAGTCAATTGGGTGGCCGACAGTGCATCCAGCACGTTCACATTATCTCCCACCCAGTCTTCTGCAGAAAGCGCACAGATGGCGCATGAAAACCAAGCCCATCAGTCTGTCGCATCACCCCCATGCATATCAGGGAAACTGTCTGAGCCTCAAGTTATGCAGCAGTCTCTTATGCTGTTTGAAGACTCTGATGCCAGGGTTTCCCAAGGGCATCCACCTAGCTCTTCCCCAGGGGTGGAAGAGATAGAATGCTCTAACGCACAACCACTTATGTTTCCTGATGATCAGGACATGGGAATACCACCTCAGCACGTCTCTGATGATGACGAAACACAGGTGCCAACTGCTGCGTCTTTCTGCAGTGTGCAGACTGAACAGGAGGTCAGGGATCAAGACTGGGTGGAAGACGATGCAGGGGACGATGAGGTCCTAGACCCCACATGGAATGAAGGTCGTGCCACTGACTTTCACAGTTCGGAGGAAGAGGCAGTGGTGAGACCGAGCCAACAGCGTAGCAAAAGACAAAGAGGGAGCAGTGGGCAAAATCAGAACACCCGCCGCCAAGAGACTCCGCCTGCTACTGACCGCCGCCATCTGGGACCGAGCACCCCAAAGGCAGCTTCAAGGAGTTCCCTGGCACGGCACTTCTTTAAACAATGTGCTGACGACAAGACCCGAGTGGTTTGCACGCTGTGCCATCAGAGCCTGAAGCGAGGCATTAACGTTCTGAACCTTAGCACAACCTGCATGACCAGGCACCTGCATGCAAAGCATGAACTGCAGTGGAGTAAACACCTTAAAAACAAAGAAGTCACTCAGGCTCCCCCTGCTACCTCTTCTGCTGCTGCCTCGGCCTCTTCTGCTGCTGCCGCCGCCTCGGCCTCTTCCTCCGCCTCTGGAGGAACGTTGGCACCTGCCGCCCAGCAAACATGGGATGTACCACCAACACCACCACCTGCGTCACCAAGCATCTCAACCATGTCACACGGCAGCGTTCAGCTCTCCATCTCACAAACATTTAAGAGAAAGCGTAAATTCCCACCTAGCCACCCTCGATCCCTGGCCCTGAATGCCAGCATTTCTAAACTACTGGCCTATGAAATGCTGTCATTTAGGCTGGTGGACACAGACAGCTTCAAACAGCTCATGTCGCTTGCTGTCCCACAGTATGTTGTTCCCAGCCGGCACTACTTCTCCAAGAGAGCCGTGCCTTCCCTGCACAAACAAGTGTCCGATAAAATCAAGTGTGCACTGCGCAACGCCATCTGTGGCAAGGTCCACCTAACCACAGATACGTGGACCAGTAAGCACGGCCAGGGACGCTATATCTCCCTAACTGCACACTGGGTAAATGTAGTGGCGGCTGGGCCACAAGGCGGAGAGCTGTTTGGCGCACGTCCTTCCGCCGCCAAGGATCGCAGGGCAACATTCTTTGCCTCCAGTCTCCTCCTCCTCCTACTCAGCTTCCTCCTCCTCTTCTTCCACCTGCTCATCCAGTCAGCCACACACCTTCACCACCAACTTCAGCACAGCCCGGGGTAAACGTCAGCAGGCCGTTCTGAAACTCATATGTTTGGGGGACAGGCCCCACACCGCACAGGAGTTGTGGCGGGGTATAGAACAACAGACCGACGAGTGGTTGCTGCCGGTGAGCCTCAAGCCCGGCCTGGTGGTGTGCGATAATGGGCGAAATCTCGTTGCAGCTCTGGGACTAGCCGGTTTGACGCACATCCCTTGCCTGGCGCATGTGCTGAATTTGGTGGTGCAGAAGTTTATTCGCAACTACCCCGACATGTCAGAGCTGCTGCATAAAGTGCGGGCCGTCTGTTCGCGCTTCCGGCGTTCACACCCTGCTGCTGCACGCCTGTCTGCGCTACAGCGTAACTTCGGCCTTCCCGCTCACCGCCTCATATGTGATGTGCCCACCAGGTGGAACTCCACCTTGCACATGCTGGACAGACTGTGCGAGCAGCAGCAGGCCATAGTGGAGTTTCAGCTGCAGCACGCACGGGTCAGCCGCACTGCGGAACAGCATCACTTCACCACCAATGACTGGGCCTCCATGCGAGACCTGTGTGCCCTGTTGCGCTGTTTCGAGTACTCCACCAACATGGCCAGTGGCGATGACGCCGTTATCAGCGTTACAATACCACTTCTATGTCTCCTTGAGAAAACACTTAGGGCGATGATGGAAGAGGAGGTGGCCCAGTCTCTTCGAAGTGACTCAGAGGGAGGTTTTTTGCAACACCAGAGGCCAGGTACAAATGTGGCCAGACAGGGCCCACTACTGGAGGACAAGGAGGACGAGGATGAGGAGGAGGTGGAGGCGGATGAGGATGAAGCATGTTCACAGCGGGGTGGCACCCAAAGCAGCTCGGGCCCATCACTGGTGCGTGGCTGGGGGGAAACACAGGACGATGACGATACGCCTCCCACAGAGGACAGCTTGTCCTTACCTCTGGGCAGCCTGGCACACATGAGCGACTACATGCTGCAGTGCCTGCGCAACGACAGCAGAGTTGCCCACATTTTAACGTGTGCGGACTACTGGGTTGCCACCCTGCTGGATCCCCGGTACAAAGACAATGTGCCCACCTTACTTCCTACACTGGAGCGTGATAGGAAGATGCGCGAGCACAAGCGCACGTTGGTAGACGCGCTACTGAGAGCATTCCCAAATGTCACAGGGGAACCAGTGGAAGCCCAAGGCGAAGGCAGAGGAGGAGCAAGAGGTCGCCAACACAGCTGTGTCACGGCCAGCTCCTCTGAGGGCAGGGTTAGCATGGCAGAGATGTGGAAAAGTTTTGTCACCACGCCACAGCTAACTGCACCACCACCTGATACGGAACGTGTTAGCAGGAGGCAACATTTCACTAACATGGTGGAACAGTACCTGTGCACACCCCTCCACGTACTGACTGATGGTTCGGCCCCATTCAACTTCTGGGTCTCCAAATTGTCCACGTGCCCAGAGCTAGCCTTTTATGCCTTGGAGGTGCTGGCCTGCCCGGCGGCCAGCGTTTTGTCTGAACGTGTATTCAGCACGGCAGGGGGCGTCATTACAGACAAACGCAGCCGCCTGTCTACAGCCAATGTGGACAAGCTGACGTTCATAAAAATGAACCAGGCATGGATCCCACAGGACCTGTCCATCCCTTGTGCAGATTAGACATTAACTACCTCCCCTTAACAATATATTATTGTACTCCAGGGCACTTCCTCATTCAATCCTATTTTTATTTTCATTTTACCATTATATTGCGGGGCAACCCAAAGTTGAATAAACCTCTCCTCTGTCTGGGTGCCGGGGCCTAAATGTGTGACAGTGGCCTGTTCCAGTGGTGGGTGACGTGAAGCCTGATTCTCTGCTATGACATGAAGACTGATTCTGTGCTGACATGAAGCCAGATTCTCTGTTACGTGACCTCTCTCCTCTGCCTGGGTGCCTGGGCCTAAATATGTGACAGTGGCCTGTTCCAGTGGTGGGTGACGTGAAGCCTGATTCTCTGCTATGACATGAAGACTGATTCTGTGCTGACATGAAGCCAGATTCTCTGTTACGGGACCTCTCTCCTCTGTCTGGGTGCCTGGGCCTAAATATGTGACAGTGGCCTGTTCCAGTGGTGGGTGACGTGAAGCCTGATTCTCTGCCATGACATGAAGACTGATTCTCTGCTGACATGAAGCCTGAATCTCTGTTATGGGACCTCTCTCCTCTGCCTGGGTGCCTGGGCCTAAATATGTGACAGTGGCCTGTTCCAGTGGTGGGTTACGTGAAGCCTGATTCTCTGCTATGACATGAAGACTGATTCTCTGCTGACATGAAGCCTGAATCTCTGTTATGGGACCTCTCTCCTCTGCCTGGGTGCCTGGGCCTAAATATGTGACAGTGGCCTGTTCCAGTGGTGGGTGACGTGAAGCCTGATTCTCTGCTATGACATGAAGACTGATTCTCTGCTGACATGAAGCCTGAATCTCTGTTATGGGACCTCTCTCATCTGCCTAGGTGCCTGGGCCTAAATATGTGACAGTGGCCTGTTCCAGTGGTGGGTGACGTGAAGCCTGATTCTCTGCTATGACATGAAGACTGATTCTCTGCTGACATGAAGCCTGAATCTCTGTTACGGGACCTCTCTCCTCTGCCTGGGTGCCTGGGCCTAAATATGTGACAGTGGCCTGTTCCAGTGGTGGGTGACGTGAAGCCTGATTCTCTGCTATGACATGAAGACTGATTCTGTGCTGACATGAAGCCAGATTCTCTGTTACGGGACCTCTCTCCTCTGTCTGGGTGCCTGGGCCTAAATATGTGACAGTGGCCTGTTCCAGTGGTGGGTGACGTGAAGCCTGATTCTCTGCTATGACATGAAGACTGATTCTCTGCTGACATGAAGCCTGAATCTCTGTTATGGGACCTCTCTCCTCTGCCTGGGTGCCTGGGCCTAAATATGTGACAGTGGCCTGTTCCAGTGGTGGGTGACGTGAAGCCTGATTCTCTGCTATGACATGAAGACTGATTCTGTGCTGACATGAAGCCAGATTCTCTGTTACGGGACCTCTCTCCTCTGTCTGGGTGCCTGGGCCTAAATATGTGACAGTGGCCTGTTCCAGTGGTGGGTGACGTGAAGCCTGATTCTCTGCTATGACATGAAGACTGATTCTCTGCTGACATGAAGCCAGATTCTCTGTTATGGGACCTCTCTCCTCTGCTTGGGTGCCTGGGCCTAAATATGTGACAGTGGCCTGTTCCAGTGGTGGGTGACGTGAAGCCTGATTCTCTACTATGACATGAAGACTGATTCTCTGCTGACATGAAGCCTGAATCTCTGTTATGGGACCTCTCTCCTCTGCCTGGGTGCCTGGGCCTAAATATGTGACAGTGGCCTGTTCCAGTGGTGGGTGACGTGAAGCCTGATTCTCTGCTATGACATGCAGACTGATTCTGTGCTGACATGAAGCCAGATTCTCTGTTACGGGACCTCTCTCCTCTGCCTGGGTGCCTGGGCCTAAATATCTGACAATGGACTGTTCCAGTGTTGGGTGACATAAAGCCTGATTCTCTGCTATGACATGCAGACTGATTCTCTGCTGACATGTAGCCAGATTCTCTGTTACGGGACCTCTCTCCTCTGCCTGGGTGCAGGGGCCTAAATATATGACAATGGACTGTTACAGTGGTGGGTGATGTGAAGCCAGATTCTCTGCTATGGCATGAAGACTGATTCTCTGCTGACGTGAAGCCAGATTCTCTGCTATGGGACCTCTCTCCAATTGATATTGGTTTATTTTTATATATTTTATTTTTATTTTAATTCATTTCCCTATCCACATTTCTTTGCAGGGGATTTACCTACATGTTGCTGCCTTTTGCAGCCCTCTAGCTAATTCCTGGGCTGTTTTACAGCCTTTTTAGTGCCGAAAAGTTCGGGTCCCCATTGACTTCAATGGGGTTCGGGTTCGGGACAGGTTCGGATCCCGAACCCGAACATTTCCGGGAAGTTCGGCCGAACTTCTCGAACCCGAACATCCAGGTGTTCGCTCAACTCTAGTGCACACCTCTCATATATTTGGCGCGTATTCCACCCATGCGACACACATTTCTACGGCAGCCTCCTAGCAGCCGTATATTTAAGTATTTATTTTGCCAGTAAACTAGCATTTAAAAAGTCGCAAAAAAGGGGGTCATATGACATTTATACACCAAAACAAGCATAAAAAGGTCATAAATGACCCCCCGTATGTTCAGAGGGAGGATTTTTTCCGCAACAAAATCCACCAGGTGTCCCATGGCAGAAACTGCTGCGCTGTGCTTCGGGTTCTGCCTTGGGTTTTCATGCGGATGCGCACTAGGTTTATAATGAAACTAAACCACGCACAAGCTCCCGCTACAGCTTTGTGTGGCGTCAGCGTGGTAACCACTCGAAAAATGGACTGTACATTCTGGCTGGGATCTTGAAAACCACATCGGCCACATAAACTGTGGCGAGGATTCCCATTAAAGACAATGGAGTGTGAATTCAGTGCAGATTTGGACTGGTTTTCTGCACCTAATCCACACAGAAACCTGTGCCTAAAATCCTCCATCTAAGCATACCCAAGACTTTCTCCAAAACTCAGTGGGACACATTTACTAAGGCTGTTTTTTTACGCCAATCTTAGTTCCCCCTTGCGCGGCCATTCGATTAGTCTAATTTATGACGAGGCATGCGCCTCATCATAAATTAGGTGCATCTGTGGCAATCCTTGCGCCTGGCATAAAAATTACTCCAGCCCCTGGTTGGCATAGCTTTTAACTAACTTTTACGCTTGTTTCCAGGCATAAATGTTAGTAAATTTGCTGGGGCTGGAGTCCTGGCCCTGGCACAGCCCCCACCCTTGTCACACCCAACTGGCGGACGTAGCATAAAACCGGCCATGTGATTAAATATTGTTGCACGGTCAGTTAAAAAAGGGGACTTGTGACTATTTTACGCCTAAAATAGTCACAAGTCCATTAGTAAATGTGCCCTAGTGGGGTACATTTACTAAGACCGGGTTTTTACATCAGTCTTAGTTTTCTCCTCATCAGAAATTTGGCGCATCTATGGCAGTCCTTGTCCATCTTATACTCTGATGTCTATCATCAAGAGTTCACCTGTACATTGGTCATACTCAGAGGCGATTATAAAACACTGCAATCTACTGGAATCAAAGAGCAGAAAATCACTGTGGAGCCTAGGCAAGCTATAGTGCAGTGTTGGAAGTCCTATGTGAAGCCACAGCTACATCTGACTATGAAGGGGTTAAGCTGCATACTGATTGATGGTAGAATTCCTTGGAGAACCTCAATGATACACCCTGCACCTGAAGTCTTTCATCTCTTACCCTATCACACAGCTGCTCTGGCCTCACACAAGCTATAAAACTCTGGGCTATGGCAGACTGTGGTATTGGTAGCAGCTGCCAGAATGGGCTTGGGCAAAGCAGGAATGAGGCTGGTCTTAGCCCTTTTGGCTTATGGATTGGGGTCTTTAGTATGTGTGGCACAGGACTATTGGGATGATCCTTCCCATCTGCAGTGTGGATCTGACACTATGGAGATTTCTCTACCTTCTTTGTTGGAGGATGCAGCTTTTGCCTTGAGTATCATTGGTAGGTCCTATGTAGTAAGTAGTCTAAGATGTATGTAATACCTTCTCATGGTGCTGTCTTCTGTGGAAAATGTGGTGGTACTTTTTATTGCTTAGGCCTTTTGCCCATGAATGTAAGGGCTCTGTGTCCATGGTGTGGACCGCATACTGCGGTTCCACAATACTCGGGTCACCAGCTGTGTGCATTCTGCATCATGGATGTGGACCCATTCACTTAAATGCGTCTGCAAACCTGGATATGCCTTGCGGAATGGGAGCACTACGGAGTGCTTCTGTGGTGGTTTGTGCTTTTGTTCCACAAAAGGATAGAACTTATATCTTTGTGGAACAGATGGATTGCAGACCCCATTCAAGTAAATGGGTAAGTAATCTGCATGTGGGTGCCCATGCATTGTAGTCCAGTGTGGGCATGGAGCCCTTATGTTTGTGGGCGAGAGGCATTATTATGTATCTGTCTGTACAAGGTGACCCTATGTTTCTGTATTTAGGAGTAGCAGCTTCAAAATGAACAGTGCTCAGTTTACCAGAGAGGCATCTGGGGGTGAATATCTGCTAGTACTGTCTAAATATCTGCGCATGCCAGTGTTTTGTTGGTGCCCCTGGGTTTATTTCCCAGCAGCAAAGTTAGATTCAGATTATATGCCATTAGAAAAGGGCAGGGCAAGTGTGGCATGTTGGGGGTGAGCAAACTTGTGTACAAGGTTTCAGTTATCTAAAGATTCTGCTACAACTAACCAAAAGTTATGGTCAGTGGTAGAGGAATCCATAATGGATTTCTTGGAACCCAAACCTTGTACACTGAACTTGAGAACACAAGTTTGCTCATCCCTACTGTTAGTGTACTGCCACACATGGTGGGTTTGCAAATATTCCACTTTGGAAACTGGAAATTCATAGTAGAAACCGGCAACATATCGACACCGGGGTTGGATTGGCCCACCAGAGTACCAAAGGATCCTCCAGTGGGCCTAAGATCTGACAATAATGGGCCCTTAATTCTCTATATAGAGTGGGCTCTCAATCATTTCCTCTGGTGGGGCCAAGGGACTTCACTCCAACTCTGCTCGACATGTGTGGACTTAACATTGATACTGCCTGGGTTTTCTTGTTGAAAAGGTCTTGAGCTAGTGATTGAGACTAGAATCTCTAAATGTCAGCTCAGGGTTGACCTTCTAAAGTCAGTCCTCACTGAGACACCAGACCCCCATAAACCTACCCAGTAATTATTTCTTTTGTCACAGGCCCGAACATGAGTAGACCACTGGCATTGCCCTGCTATACAGTTGAGCTGTGCACTGGCCACTAGGTGGCTGTGCTCATGTAAGGGTCAGCCCCTTAGAATATTGTTTTTTGCACAGATATCTGCAATATTGTGCTACATAGACTGATGACTTATTTCAGCCACTGTAAGGCCGCTGTTGCTTTGAGTAAGAGGAAGCTGAACGGTTTCTGGGATACACAAGAGGTAGGAGGAGCCAGAAGTTCCTGGGGTTTGAGGGCTGGGTGTGTGCGAACTGGGAGTTGTAATGATGGCTGCTATGTTAGGAGCCAAGTAAAGGCTAGTGATGGGACACTGAGCCTGACTCATGGAGTCCTGAGAAGCTGGCTGTGTTTGAGACAGGCCAAGATAGCCTCTTAACTAAAGTACTGCAGTGTGTTCCAGAGGAGTGGGACCGTGTGTCAGACCAGTACAAGGTCTTGCCATTCCTGTCATTGACCAATTGTGCCTCTGGTGTGGTGGTACTGTTTAGGTTTTCCAGCAGTTTCATTTTGCTCCTTAATAATAAAGCTGGTTTTTGCTTCAGTCTGCTGTACTGTACTTGAATCCTGCCTTGCGGTCTCTTCCTCCCCTGACCACTACACTTGCATCAAAACACACCTGCCATCTGGAAGCTGGGTGTTCTGATAATGGTGGTAAAGGGAGTTTTTCATAACTAGAATGTAAAAAAACTGTATCTCTCTCTCATATATGCATTTATAGATCTCAGGAGCCTGAATTGCAAACTGTTAAAATAATGCGGCATGCTAAGGATTTGATGGTCCTTTCCATGCATCAAGTCACCCCCTTTTATGCCATACTTGCACTTGGGAGTGGTGGGGTCTGGAATATTGTCCCTGAAAAATCTATGCATGGAAATGGTTTCTCACTCCAGGTTAAGAATGCCGCAGGATGCACCTAATTTATGATGCAGTGTGTTCCTTGTCATAAGTTGGGCACATCCCCTGCCAGTATATCGGAGTGAGACCTGCGTGGAACTATAATGGAAACTCTACTCAATGGGATTTATCAGTGCAGTTCATTCATGTGGTAAGTATTTGGCTTGCACTCCACTTTCAGGAATGGGAGGCTTTCTGCAGATGTCAACTATGCCTAAACTGTCCTTTAAATTTTCTCTACTGGAATACAAATGTGCTTCAAAGTAAGGGGAGTCTACACATGGTGGCCATTATGGGTTTTAATCACACCAGTATGTAGGGTCATGGCAGGTCAACAAGGTTGTCAAATTGTTGGCTTTGCAGGCAAATGGGTGTTCTACCTGTACAATGGTTCAACTCCTAATAGTTCAAAACTGTGCCAAGCTGAGGTAAAACTTAAAGCTGGAGTGTTTTTTCTTCATTGTGGCTGTTGTGTGGACTCAACAACTTGTGTACAGTAAAAATGTCATACTGAATTTTAAGAGCAAGTTGTATGTATGAACTGACTGTAATTCTAGACAAGAATGGAAAACCTCACTATCTTCACAATGACTCCACTTGTGGGACTTGGATTGGACAGAAACCTGATGGCTCACTGGTGGTTGGCTCTACTTTCAATGGGTGTTATGTTCGTGAGGAGGTAAGTTGTGGAGAATCTAACTCTGCAAGGTCTGAACTGCTCATAACGGTTTAAGGGTAGATTTATATTGGTGTTTCTTGCAGTGAGAACAGTAGCTCAGAACAGTAGTTGAAGGCCCTTAGGATGGAAGTGTTTTTGCTACTGTTTTTAGGGGGCTTTTTTGTACTAAGGGGAAAGCTGCAGGAAAATTTACACTTGTATAGATTTTTTATTTTTTTTTCCCCCTCTCAGAATGGAAGCTATGTGGTAACGATAACTCTGGAAGAAATTCTTCGTGATGAGAAGTCCCAGTATCACAAGAGAGATCTTGCATGCCCGATTCTTCCAGGTAAAGATTTGTATATAAAAAAAGCTTGGTAGACTGTTTAATTGGTTGGTCAGATTATCTTCTGTCCACAGAATATGTAAGTGTCCAATTGACTTTGGCTGGTGTTTCCCCCACCACTATTCGAATGGAGAAGACACACTGCCACTCTACTCTTGGGCTGCTGGAGACAGTCTAGTGACAATGATTAGCTATCGCCTGCAGCCCCATGGACAAAGTGGCAGTCTCATGCTTGGATTTAAGATGACATGCTGCCTGCAGCTACAATTTGAGTTTTTAGACTGGGGTAAAGATTAACTTGGTCATGCTTTTCAGTCAAAGTACTGTGCAGAATAACATTTAAATTCACTTTAAAGTTGATCCAATACTCTGCAGGAAAGTAGCAGCCCTTAACAATCCCTATGATGGTCCATAGTTCTAGCAGTTCAGTTTGAGCTGAATTTTCCAGATTAACCACTTGTTCAAATGGTGTAATTTAACCAGTTTATTAACTTGTTACCCCCATAGAACCTAAATCTAGTCCCATAAATTCAGTGAAACCTAGTTAATCTGGGCATCCTAGGGCCTGTGGACATCTAACTTGCTGTCACTATACAGCAGTGAGGATGAGAACTTCTCCAAGTGTGTGACTGAGTTCTCTAAAAATCTGCCCCATGCTTTACTTGTGCTGTGGGTTTCACACTCTGCAATATATTCCATGGCAAAATTCCACCTCCAGCTGTACTGGAATTCCAGAGGTTTAATGTGCAGAACGATTGCCTGTAAACAAATGCTGGCAAAAGGTAGTCATGAACATCCTGATGTTGTGAAACATGGCCACTCTAGCCAGCTGATGGCAGATTGTCATCTGGATAGACATTGGCAGTGTTTATTGTCCAGCTACTTGCTAGCCAGGAGCAGTTCTATGAAGGATCTCAAGACCTTTGCCCAGTGTCATTGGAAGTGTGCAGCAAGTTTGGACTACTGTGGCTGCGCTGGCGTATGATCATTCAAAGGCTAGGCTATTCAGCCATTAACCTAATTCTGTCATGTATAGTAAAGTCAAAGGTTTTCCACTTTGTCCATAAATTGTCTGACTTTTGTGATCAGCTGTCCAGAAATTCTGGTTGGCAACCCTGTCCCCACCCCATAAATTTTCCATGGAGAGTTAAACAAAAGGGTGTATAAAGTTTGTGCCAAAATTTGGAACTTGCTTTATTCTCAGGCTATTCAACCTGGGCATGGTTTAGTATGCTAGTAACATTGACTTAATTTCATGCAAGGTTTTGGAATTGTTAGTGAGGCAGTTAACACAGTTGGTCTATAATTTTTAAAGATGCTCTACGTTTAACTTCACAACTGGTTCATCTTGGAGAACATTCCACCAACTTGGTGTCAATGCAAGACTGTCTTTAGAAAGTCCCAACATCATACTTATGTTTTTGCACCTCCACAAGTAGGCTTAAAAGGTTTTCACTGTTCAGTAGGTGTGGGTCCCACATCTCAGATGCAAACCTATAGGCCACACACTTATATAATTCTCCACTCAAATCTATGGGAGCAGCATAAGTGGCTTGGGAAGCTAATTTAAAAATTCTATGGGTTGTCTGGTTTCAGGAGGAAACTGGACTAGAGGGGGATCTGCCTGCAGTAGTGTTGCTTACTAGACAGATATCATGTTGCACTACTAGTGCTGATCCAGGACTTGTTAACCTGGCTGCTCAAATGGACATGTGACCACTATAATCGATTACTGGCCTTGGGGTACTTTCACACTAGTTATTCTTTTCCGGTATGGAGTTCTGTCCTAGGGGCTTAATACGGAAAAGAACTGATCAGTTTTATCCTAATGCATCTCTGAATGGAGAGCAATCTGTTCAGTAGGCTTCAGGATGTCTTCAGTTCAGTCACTTATGGTATTTGGCCGGAGAAAATACCACAGCATGCTGTGGTATTTTCTCCGTCCAAAATTCCAGAATACTTGCTGGATCCAGCATTTTCCATTGAAGTGCATTAATGCCTGATCCAGCACCAAGGGTTCAAAACCCCGTTTTCTGGTCTGCACATGCGCAAACCTTTAAAAAATGTGAAAAATAAATACTGTCAGTTTTTCCAGATGACACCAGAGATGGATCCAGTATTGCAATGCATTTGTGAGACAGATCAGTCAACAAATGTAATCTGTTTGCATACGGATTTCCGGATCCGGTGACAGAACTGCCTGCCGGAATCCAACTACGCAAGTGTGAAAATACCCAGTGCACATAGGCCAGTGACTGGCTGTAGCAGTTGGGTGATGTCACTACTGCAGGTGGGTAAAAAGATCCCAGCAGAGAACTGGACTAGACAGTTTCCCAGTTTTCTACTGAAACTGGACAACCCCTTAATGTCAGTCACAGGACATGGACTTCAAACGAGTTGAGTTAGTGCTCCTGTTTCATGGATCTGTTGGAGACCTAAATTGTATTGACAATGTTTCCTTATCTATAGTTATGGATGCTCCTAGTCCAAGTGACTGTGCTTCAGTTCTGCAAGCTGACCGCCTGCCGTGTGCTAATGACTCTGTATCTCAAGAACTTTGTGAAGGACTTGGATGCTGCTTTTCTCAAAATGCACTTCTACTGCGCTGCTACTATGGAAAGAAATGTGAGTCTTCGCATTAATGTAATTCTATTCAACCCCCACCACCCGGGCTGTAGCAGTTAGCATATCACTGTCAGTTTACATAAATAAAAAAATAATGGCTGCACACAAGCAGTAAAGCTGAGAAATGGGGATCATTCTGTCAGTTTACAGTTGGAATATATTGGCAGAAATTAATCATGACATCACGTTTCATGAGATTGAGGGACTCCACTTTCTGACAATCAAAATGCTCATCTGCAGGTCCAATTCAGCATAACTTGTATTCATGCTAGGATTTACCCCATTGTCTGATAGAACGGAGCCCTGAAAGTGATGGAGGGTGCATGTGCAGCCACCCTACATTTATTTTATGTGGCCACTGAAAATGGCTTAGCACGGGCTTGGCTATTTCCATCAGGCCCATAGAAGTGAATGGAAGCAGTGACCAGTCATGTGTGGTGCGCTTCCATTCACTTCTATGGGGAGTGCTTGGTGGTGGCTAGACTAGTCCTCCAGCCACCACATTGCGTGGCTCTGCTTAGATGGGTGTGGCCCCCACCCCTATAACACAATGGGGGCATCTGATGGCGATATGCCCCATTGTCTGAGATGAGACAACCCCTTTAATTGGGGCAGCAAGGTAATCTACTGCAGTGAAAAAGGGGGTCAGTCAGCACATCCCAATGCACAGGTGCACGCTGCCATGGCTAGAAACGCAAAGAAAGAAAACCCAATGCAACAGCACTCTGCAAACACCCATAACATACAACAATTCCATAGTAATAGAAAATATTCTGGTGCTAATGCTATGCTCTTCCGAATTTGAGATTCTTGGCAAATTTTGTACAATTTTTGCATGTCTGCTGGCATCAAGGCGATATCTATAAGATGGGAACCTAACATTGAATACTACCTGCTATAGTGCCATACTGGCCACCATAACATACCGAAGTACCTCAGTTAGAAAGGTCATCAGTATAAAGGTTGAAAGACCCATCAGGGTAGGTCATTAGGATCTGCTCAGAGGGGGTCCAACACCTGGGACCCCTGCCAATTAGCAGTTTTGAGAAGGCACCAGCACTCCTGTGGGCACTGCTGCCTTCTCACAACTCCATACATTGTATAGCAGCTGTGCTTGGTATTACACTTGGGCCCCATTTACTTGAATGCGGCTGAGCTACTCCTAGGCCATGTCCACAATTAATGTGGCATCACTGGCCTAGGAAAAGCCACAAGATGTCTGCAGTGCTTACTGGAGGGCTGCTAACTTCTGAAACAGCTGATCGGTGGGTGTTCCAGGTGTTGTACACCTACTGATTACATACTTGCCTATTCTGAGGATGGGTCAGTATAAGTCAGGATAAACCCTTGCATGGAATCTTGAAACTTTGTTGCATGTAGAGTGGATGCCTTAACAGTCTGCCTCTTCTGTGTAGTGACGGCCTACTGCTCTGCTGACAATAACATGGTGGTTGCGATTTCAAAAGACATAACCATACCATCCTTAATCCTGGACTCTGTAAAAGTACTTGGTGTGGATTCAAACTCGTGCCCAAGCCTGATGGTGGCAACAACTGCATCATTTATTGGGTTCCAGTTCCCATTGTCCTGTGGGAGTGCAAACGAGGTGAGCAAAACGTCCAATCATGCTGAACCTGCCTGAAATACTGCTCAATGTCTATTGACTACAGAAAATGGCAAGGGGAACTGGCCCAATCTAGTCCAGATCAGGCATGTCTTTTTATCTGTGCATATTTTAGGTGTTCTGAATATTTATATATATATATATATATATATATATATATATATATATATAAATTTTTTTTTAAACTTATCTTTGGATAGATTATCAGCATCTGATCGGCGGGGGTCCGACACCTGGGAACCCTGCTGATCAGCTCTTTGAGAAGGCAGTAGTGCTGTGGCCTTCTCGCTGTTTACTGCCGGTCCAGTGACGTCACAACTAGTATCAATGGCCTTGGCAGGGCTAAGCTCCATTTAAGTGAACAGATCTTAGCCCCACCCAGGCCATTGATACTAGTCACGATGTCATTGGGCCTGCGGTAAACGGCAAGAAGGCAGCAGCACTACTGCCTTCTAAAACAGCTGATCTATCCAGAGGATAGATCATCAGTTTAATAACCTGCTTAACCCCTTAAACACTTTTTTTTTTTTCAAAGAGGTTGTCCACTTCTAATATCCACATTTACACTGCCAGACTTTCTTTGAAGCACTGAACACTTTCATCAGCCACTGTTGTGGTACAGCCATTAGACATAATCTGCATGTGTTGCATGCAAACTTGGCTTGGATTTCATCCTATGCACTACAAAGGGGCAAAGATCAGCAGAATAAACTGCTGTAGGTTAAAAGGGGTTTTCAGAGTAATAATGGCCTAATCTCAGGATGGGCCTTTATTACCTGATGGGTAGGAGTCTAAATCCCTGCACCCCTGTTAAGCTATTTGAGGCCATTGAGTACCAAGGCCTCTTGGGCCATGTGACTAACATCACTGGCCCATGTACAGCTGCCAGTTTGGCCTTATTTGAGTGAATTGATGAATATGGTGTGAAGGTGCTTAACGCACCAAAGCTTCTTCAAAGATCTGTGGGAGTTGGACCCACACTGATCAGATATTGATAACTGAAGGGTAAAATCTTCCCAAAAAACCCCTTTAAAACCTGCAGCTCAGTGGTCAGCGCTGGTGCCTTACAGCACTGGGGTCCTTGATTTGAATGAAAGGACAACATCTGCATGGAGTTTGTTTGTATGTTCTCCCCGTATTTGCGTGGGTTTCCTCTGGGTACTCCTGTTTCCTCCCACACACCAAAGACATACTGATAGGGAACTTAGACTGAGCTCCATTGGGGACAGCGTAATGTCTATAAAGTGCCGCAGAATATAGTAGCGCTATATAAGTGCATTAAATAAACCATGTTCACAGCATGCGGATACCACTATTTAAAATCTTATTCTCTCTGCTTCTGCTGTAAAATGCCTTGTATCTGTCAGTGTGGACACTTTCATTTAGGCTGTCGGGTGTAAGTTATGAAGAGAAATGCTAAATAACAGTAAATCTCACCTATGTTAACTATTTAACAGGCGGTTGATGCATCCATAGTCTATGAGTACACTTTTGTGGCAACCAACAGAGTAATCACCTGGCAGTCGGCATCGGTCACTAGAGACAGTACTATGAGGTAAGGTCAAGGTTTTTTTTTTTTTTTTGACCCTACAAGTACCATGGTTGGATTACAAAATGCTTCTCTTCCTACAGAGTGACTGTAAGCTGTAGCTTTTCACGGACTCGCATTGTCCCACTGCAGGTAGAGGTCTTCACCCTTCCACCTCCTCTCCCTGTATCTACCATGGGACCTCTAACCTTGGAGATGAGAATAGCTCAAGGTAATTAACAAGCTACTTGGAAACAATTTGTGACCTGCATAGGAAGGGTTGGGCATGGCAAAGCTGTTACAGGCCTAACTTAAATGGCTTACCTTACGCAACCACTTTAAATTGGCTCATCTTAAGAACTGTCTAAAGGTGTTTGATGTAGATAAGATCATACATAATACATTCCTGATAACAGATATTGGGGGGAAACCTGAACATACTGTCGGTGGGACCCATGGTGAAAAAAGTTGTAAGCAGGGACAACAAATGTGGGCCAGTCAGCAACACAATGGTGCACCACAAAGTGCCATTCCAGCAGAACCAAATGGTGCAGCTACCTAAAATTGCTACCTTACCACAGTATTTATCTGTCTTGCCATGCTGAGGGTAGGTGACAGTTAAATTCAAGAGGGCAGCTTCTGGGTGCCAACCCCCAAGCTGTAACTTCAAAATCACAAATGGTAAGAAATCTGAACTGACTGCCATCCATCTGATGGGAACATAACTTAGTCTGGCATGCAGCTAGTGTATAAGGGCTTATGTAGTTGTACTTGACAAAATGTTCTATTGACTAATATGCCAAACAGATTCCCTTATTCTTGGATGTGAAACTGTATGGTCATGCAAAAGCTGATGTTAGGATATGTCTTGCAGATGTGCAGTATAGCTCATTCTATGCAGATGAAGATTATCCTATTTTAAGAGTGTTAAGAGATCCTGTGCATGTTGAAGTTCACATCCTGCAGAGGACTGATCCAAGCCTAGTTCTGATTTTGAACAACTGCTGGGCCACCAGTTCTCCTGAGCCTACTAGCTTTCCCCAATGGCCTATCTTGTCCAGCAGGTGAGGACTGGATAAACGATCAAACATTCTCTTGCTTAGGGCTGTAATGATACAAGTACTTATGTTGTTTCAGCTGCCCTTTTGCTGGAGACAACTATCTTACGGAGCTGGTTCCTGTTACTTCCTCACAAGGAATAACTTTCCCAACATACTACAGTCGTTTCATTGTAAGCACCTTCACCTTTGTGGATTCGAACACCCAAACTGCTCTTGGAGGATCGGTAAGCTGCTTGGATAAGTGTTTTTATGGAAGTGTGTGGAGGACTTGTTGCCAAATCAATAGGTGTCACCTGTAATTTAAAGAAATATTGACCTTCCCAGATCTAGTAAGCCATAATTCCAATATGGATACTACCCACTGTACATCTAATCCATGTTGTAGATGCTCCTCACAGAATCTTTGTAGAATACACACAGTACTTGAGTCCTGATTTATGCCTTCACTCCAGAATTGTGGCATCAGTTGCCAAATGGGGCTATTGTGACTTCCTGGGCTCGCTTGTGTAAAAATTTAGACCTTGCATTTTTATACCACTTTAAGATGAGGAAACTATTTGTATCTCCCTTTGTTCCTGTGTGGCTTCAAGCCACAGGAAGTATAAGCCAGCCAGCTATCTCTTAGAACCTGAACTTCCTTGCCTGCACAGATCCTGGGGCCCTCTGTTCTACTATATCCTTGCCTCACAGGGGAGGTATGTCGGCTAACTTTTACAATCTTGGAACTGGAGTCCAGATGGTCAAAAAAAATCTACGTTCCTGCCCACGTCATAGCCCTGTGCCATGGGCTGGGGAGAGGGGAGCATTTTGACTGGTCCCAATTTCCCAGCATGGGGTGCTCAGGACTCCCTGCTCTCCGCACAGTACCAGGTATCTTCCCTACAGACAGACAGGGCCGCTGATAGGCCAGTACAGCTGGCCCAGTTGTACCGGGCCCGGCTGGCAGGGGGGCCCGGGCTGCGACTCCCGAGCCATTTTAATTTTTTTGCTGTCAGTGGGCTGGCTCCAGTAACAGCAGGCAGTGTGGGGGCGGCGCTCACTCACTGACGTCACACGCCTGCTCCTCCCACTAGGCGGCGCAGGCGCGTGACGTCAGTGAGTGAGCGCTGCCGCCCGCACTTGTACTGGAGGTGGAGGGAGGAGGCAGGAGCTGAATGTAAGGTAGTATTTTAGTAAAGAGATGAGCGCTGTGCCTGTGCTAAAATTAAAGTTACTGTCTGCAGCCTGCACGGCTGCACCGATTTATTAATGTATACTACTGTGGGTGGCGGGGGGGGATCTATATGGATGACGTCATGACGGCACTGTTATAGGGAGGGCGGGGGATCCGTGGATGGCACTGTTATGGGGGGGGTCTGTCATGTGGATGACACTTATGGGGGGGTCTGTGGATGACACTGTTATGGGGGGGGATCTGTGGATGACACTGTTATGGGGGGGGATCTGTGGATGACACTGTTATGGGGGGGATCTGTGGATGACACTGTTATGGGGGGGGATCTGTGGATGGACACTGTTATGGGGGGGGATCTGTGGATGACACTGTTATGGGGGGGATCTGTGGATGACTGTTATGGGGGGGATCTGTGGATGGCACTGTTATGGAGGGTATCTGAATGGCACTGTTATGGAGGGGTATCTGTGGATGACACATAGCATAAGATGCTATATACGGTATGTGCCATCCACAGATCCCCTCCATAACAGTGCCATCCACAGATCCCCTCCATAACAGTGCCATCCACAGATCCCCTCCATAACAGTGCCATCCACAGATCCCCTCCATAACAGTGCCATCCACAGATCCCCTCCATAACAGTGCCATCCACAGATCCCCTCCATAACAGTGCCATCCACAGATCCCCTCCATAACAGTGCCATCCACAGATCCCCTCCATAACAGTGCCATCCACAGATCCCCTCCATAACAGTGCCATCCACAGATCCCCTCCATAAAAGTGCCATTCACAGATCCCCTCCATAACAGCGCCATTCACAGACGACCCCCCCAGCGCCATAAATATCACTTGTAGACAAATCTGCATGTTGTTTCAAGGCGGCATCTGGGGAGGGGCCAAGGGCGGAGCCAGGGGTGTGGCTGAAGGAGGGATCAGGGGGTGGAGCTGAAGGGGGCCCCGTCATGTATGCTGTACGGGGCCCCATGATTTCTATCAGCGGCCCTGCAGACAGACATAAGCTTCCCTGCATAGCACTGTACTCTGGCCAGCTCAATATTGGGCTACTATAATTTTAGCTGATTAACCACCCTTGGTATTTAAATTGATTCCAAACAGCACATTGAACTAGTGTGTGAATAACACAAATACCAGAAGCTGTTTGTTACAATTACATAAACTACAGGTGACTTGCATTGACTTGTGTTCCTATAGGTATTCTTTCACTGCAGTGCTTCAGTATGTGTCCCATCTGCCTCGGAGACATGCTCTGTGACCTGTCAAAGGAAAAGTAGGTGACCCAGTAAATTGTCTTTACTCCTCTCTCAGTTGAGGGTTTTCCATTCTGCTAACATTTAACTGATTGCTTGTTACACTACTTGTAGGCACCAATTTGATCAACTTTTTGTCTTGCAGAGAGAATGGTGGAATTGCAGCAGACAGACAACACTCTTACAGTGACTTCTCATGGTCCTGTGATATTTTATTCTGAAGAGATCAAAACAAATAACCTAGTCGACAAGGACGAAGGTAGTGTGCTAGTGACATCACTGAATGTGGTTGTGCATGGTACAATAGTTGAGGCCTTCAAACTGGGCTGAAGTTCAAATTGGCAAAGATCATACGGGTAGTATCAAAAGTATGTTACTTCAGCATTTTGAACGCACTCCTACAGGACTTTGCTCAATACTGGCTGTAATTGAAAATGAACCTGGCATACAAATGTTCTAGCTTGGACTAACTTGTTTTTTTTTTTTTTTTTTCCCCTTTAAAACAGGTTTTGGCTCTGGACTTGCCCTTGCTTGGTTTCCAGGCATAGTGGCTACCGTCTTCATCTTGGTGGTGTCTCTTCTGGGTATCTACTTGTATAGGAAACAAAAAAAATATGCACTGTCCACAGTAAATGATTTAATAAAGTAGATTTTTCAAGTAACATTTATTGTGTTCAATATAACAATATTGCTGATGAAGAACTTGTGGGATTTTGAGTTGCTCATCTAACTAGTAACTGCTCTAGGTTGCTGGTCTTCCTATACAGCATAGTTCCTTGTGTTCTCTACACTAAACTGTCTCTCAGACATCACCATTGCAACTGAACAAGCTAGTACCAGGGGCGTAACTAGAACTGACTGGGCCCCACAGCAAATTTTTTACAGGGCCCCCCTCCCTTAGGGTCCATTCAGACGTCCGCAAGGGTTTTGCGGTCCACAAAATGCGGATCCGCAAAACACGGATACCAGCCGTGTGCGTTCCGCATTTTGATAGTTCCCTATGATAGAAATGCCTATTCTTGTCCGCAATTGCAGACAGGAATAGGACATGTTCCATCTAATTTTGCGGGGGCCGCGGAATGGAACTACGGATGCGGACAGCACGCGGTGTGCTGTCCGCATCTTTTGCGGCCCTATTGAAATGAATGGGTTTGCACCTGTCCTGCAAAATTGTGGAACGGATGCGGACCCAGAACAACGGACGTGTGAATGGACCCTTACTTAAAATAAAACCTTTGAAAAAACCTATTTGTCTTTGTATTGCCATTTTTTGACAGCTAAAACATTTTTTTAGATTTCTGCCTAAAGAGCTGAAGCTTTTTTCAGGTGGATGAATTGTAGTTTTTATTGGTACCCTTTTTGAATGAAAATTATTTATATTTTTGTAATAGTGAAGACATTTTTGGACATGGCAATGCTTTTTTATTATGTTTATTTACCTATATTTAAAACACTGTGAAAGGGGGTGATTGGAACTTTCATCCCAACCTCTGCCCACTCCTTCCTCTGCCAGCCTCCTGTACTATAGCATGCGGTACGTGGCAGCCTCCCCTCTCTGCCTCCGCTGCTCTGCCATGTACTAGTACTTATTATGACACACATATGCATGCACCCGATGCCAGTCCAGAACCATCCTGGCATCACATTTGTGTATATGTAACTTAAAAGTGCCATAATATGCATTAGTAGATGGCGCAACAGCAAGCAGAGAGGGGAGGCTGCCACGTACCGCATGCTATAGTACAGGAGGCTGGCAGAGGAAGCGTGGGCAGAGGTTGTGATCTGGCTACCTGGCAGCTACATGCTGAAGTCTTCAGCATGCAGCTGCCAGGTGGCCATCCCAGCCTCTGACAGCCTCCTGTACTATAACAGAAGCAGATGAATGCATTTTATTATATAGGAGGCTGGTGGGACTGGGGTGGCAGCTACATGCTGCAGCCTGCCATGGCTGCACACTCAGAACTTTGCCTGCTGGCTGCTGCTGTACCTGGCCTTACCTCCTCTCCTCTCCCAGTCTGTGAACTTGACAGACTGGGAGAGGAGGAAAGGGTTAACTACTTTGACTCTGCCCTGCCCTCCTCTTTCCTCATGCCCAGAGAGGCCCCAGAACCACTGTGTACTAGTGCAGCAGCAGCAGGCAAGGGCAAGGGGAGGGGGGGGGGGGGAAAGGGGGGCCCAGGCACATACCTGAAAAAATGAGTGCTGTGCATGCTTGTTGTGCCTCCCTTCGCCCTCTGCCATGATGCGCTGCTTCTCCCAGCCTCCCCGCCCATTGAGGAGGACTTAATTTGGTGGGCGGACTGCCGGAAGAGATTCATTTGCATAGCGCGCTGCCGACTTGTTCTCTGGCAGGTGTCACGCTATGCAGGCTGAAGAGGCAGCTCAGCAGATAATCAGCGATTTAAGTCGGGCCCTGTGCTAATGAATGGATGGGAGGGGTGGACGGGCCCGGCCCCCTATGTGACCGCACCAATGTAAAGGGGAAGGGATTTGGTGGGGTTGTTTTCGGGGGTGGGGCCGGCCTGAAAATGTAAAATTATGTACACACAGTAAGTGTGTGTGACACTGCTCCCGGGCCCCTTGTCAGCCCGGGCCCCGAAGCAGCCGCTTCCCCCTGCTTCCCTGGTAGTTACGCCACTGGTTGGTACCACTTCTGATGCATTTTATCTTGAGGTAGGAGTGGATCCTAAGGGAGCTTGTACATGCTGCAGGCATATTCACATTAAAGGATTCTGTCACCAGGTTTCACCCCCTCCAGATAACCATATTTTTATGTTCATGGAGCTTTCACAATTGCTAATGTGGTCTTATAAATGTAATCTGTAGGCTCATTTTGCTCAAAACGCTATTACTAACCTGTCAATCAACAGAATAAGGTGCCCAAGGGGATGTAAATGGATCCAAGCTGCCACCCGCACACCGCCGCCGTTCGTGCCCAGCTCCGCCTTTCCTGACCTCAGCGCCGCCTCATAATCCCTGTGTGATGCCTCCGGCTCTCCCTCCCCCTCCTTCTGCTCTAACATCTCGCGCCGTGCGCACAGGGCTCTACCTGATGCGCCCGTGTGGACTTCTCCATTCGGCTTCATAGAGCGAAGTGCGCATGTGCCGGCACTTCGCTCAACCTCTCAATGACCTGAACACTGGCAGAACCCTGTGCGCACGTGTAAGATGTTAGAGCAGAAGGAGGGGGCAGGGAGGGAGAGCCGGAGGCGTCACACAGGATTATGAGGCGGCGCTGAGGTCGGGAAAGACGGCGCTGGGCACGAACGGCGGCGGGTGCAGGCGGCAGCTTGGATCCATTTACATCCCCTTGGGCACCATATTCTGTTGATTGACAGGTTAGTAATAGTGTTTTTTGAGCAAAATGAGCCTACAGATTACATTTATAAGACCACATTAGGCAATTGTGAAAGCTCCATGAACATAACCATATTTTATCTGGAGGGGGTGAAACCTGGTGACAGAATCCCTTTAACTGCATGTGAATAAGGACAGCCACACTGCACATGTACTTGCCATGGTTTTAAGTTGCATAGCAGTAGTAAACCTCAGCTTGGTCACATGTAGGGTATTGATATGTGGCTTACTATAGCCATAATGTAGGCACCCAGCAGATTCCTCTATTTGAACAGAATTATTGGCTCTTGTAACTCAGCTGTAATGCATTAAACTTCATGGAAAGTTTTGATTCTGCAATGGTTTTAAACTGACCGACAATTATCTTCACCAAAGAACTATATGCAAAGTTTCCCTTCCTAACTAGGAAAGCTCACTTCATTTTTTTTTTTTTTTTTTTTTCTCTACACTTAAACAAAAAACCCTCACTTAAGTATTTGGCTTTTGCTAAAACCCTACTTATGGCACAACCTGCAGCATATTCTAGACTTGAAGTAGATTTTTTCTAAACATGCAGTGTGGCAGGCGCAGCATTATGAAGTGCCTTTTGCACTGTGGCATTAGAAGAATTTTGATATCTGACTTTTAGTCTAACCAGATTGTTACTCCGTAATTGCCAGAAAAGAACTGATCAGGCATATCCCAATGCATTCTGTATGGATAGAAAGCCGTTCAGTTTGTATCAGTATGCCTTTCGTTCAGTCACTGTCAGGTGTTTTGGCCGGACATAATACCGCAGCATGCTGCAATATTATGTCCGTCAAATTCCTGATCAGTTGCCAAAATGCCCGGATCTGGCATTAATTCCTATTGACTTGCATTAGTGCTGGATCCGGCATTGCAAAACTGAAGGACAGATCTGTCCATCCGCCTGACAAGCGGAGAGACGGATCAGTTCTTGCAATGCATTTGTAGACCGATCCGGCAGCTCAGATGATGGAACTGACTGCCAGATCACACTAACGCTAGTGTGAAAGTACTCCTAAGAATGAGCTGAAAATGCATCATCGGGTGCTATATAGCACCCGATGACATGTTCCGGCCAGCCACTCACTGTAATGCCAGCAGCCAACATGGCTATGGCATTAGTGAGGGAAGTGCATACATGCACGTTCATTGGCTGCATAGCAGCCAAGAAACATGCAGGGTGGAGACTTGAGCATTGCGCTCGGGCACATGCGGTATTCGTCCGAATACCGGCCATGTGCCGAGCATCGAGATGCTCGAGCCGAACTGGTTATTCGACCGAGCATGCTCGATCACTAGTCAAGTCCAGAGTCGTGTGCATTTGGCCTTAAACTGTTGCTGGGCAGGAGTCTTGACCAATCACAGCCAGCCTCACACACAGCCTGTGTGGGGAAATTCCCCTAGCAGGAGCTGCTAGAATCATTACACAAGAGGAGAGGAGCTGAACAGACATTCACTCCACTAAGATCTGTGTTTTATGGAAGCAGAGGCCAAAATAGGTAGTTTATTAACAGTGGGAACAGTTATATAACTGTTTTATAGTGATTAGTGTTGAGCGCGCATGCTTTGCCGAACTGCTGTTTGGCTCGAGCATTGCTATGCTCAGAACATAGCGGTACTTTGGCCGAGTACCGCATGTGCTTGAGCGCAATGCTTGAGTCTCCTCCCCGCATGTTTTTGCGGGCAGGAGACTCAAGCATGGCGCTCAAGCACAAACGTGCAGGTAAGACTCCCCTCACTGTAATGCCAGCAGCCAACATATCACCTGGTGCTATAGCACCCAATGACGGCATGTTCGACTCATTTGTAGTCAGGGAGAGCTGTGCTTCGGAAGGGACAGAGTGTAGGAAGTCTGATCACAATAAATTCAGTAAGAAAACATTTCAGAGTCCCTTTAAGGACCATTTTCTGTGTGGTGGCAGGCTGGCAGTATTTTATAGCTACAGTACAAATTTTTATTTCAAGTACTATTAATACTTTTTCTATAGAGGGTGTCTTCAGTGACTAGAGACATCTGTCCAATACCCTCTGTGTGTCAGGGCCAGAGATAGGAAAATATAAGTGAAATCTATTTTCCTTTTTCCATATACTGTGGTCTGACATCCGTGCCACATCTTGTGTGTCAATTGTGGCATATAACATTTAATATGAAGAAGGCGAGCAGTAAGGGACGGGGGAAGTGGCCGTGATGATAGTTCACGCAGAGGCCGTGACCCTGGGTGTGTTGAAACTGTGCCTGCTGCCAGAGCACAAGAAAAACAATCTACGATACCTACCTTCATGTCCCAGTTTGCAGGGCGTCGCAGGACCACCACTCTTGAAGTCAGACCAGGTGGTCGGTTGGATTGCAGCAGATAATGTGGCAGGCGCAGCAATATGAAGTGCCTTTTGCTCTGTGACACTAGAAGAATTTTGATATCTCTGACTTTAGTGTAACCAGACTGTATATTACTCTGTAATTCCCTCTAGTGCCGTTCTATGGAAACAGTAGGTTTAAAGAGCACACCAAAAGCTTGAAATAACTTTTATTTAGCTTCAACTTTAATTCATATAACACTGCTGCCTCTGCAGCAGATAGTCCATGAATAAAGTATCACAAAATGGTGGGGATGCATTGACATGGTGGTTCAACTGTTCAATCTTGTCGTCTAACATAACATGGTGGATATATTTCTCTCTTCAGTATCTGTACTCTCACTTAGTTATTTAAGCACTTTATGATCTCTCCTGAGAGGTATATCTGAGGGTTTAAACTAATAGTTCACTTGTTGAATTATGGTTGCAGTTAGCACTAACTATTTGCAAATTGGTTATGATCTGTATGGAATTTGGATTGCAGTATGGAATTGTAAGTAAACACACATCTGGTTCAGTATATGGTTCTAATCACTATTAACAGTAGGAAGATTATATAACTGTTGAATACCTATGTTGGCCTCTCTGCTTCCATAAAACACAGCTCTTAGTGAGTTGATGTCTGTTCACCTCCTCTGGGGTGTAATGATTCTAGCAGCTCCTGCTAGGGGAATTCTCCACACAGGCTCTTAAACTGGCTGTGATTAGTTAAGACTCCTGCCCAGCAACAACAGTTTAACTCTATGCTTTCTGTTTCTGCTGTGTCATTGAGATTACCTTTCATTTATATAATGAATATTAAAGGCATATATAGTGTTCACAGAAGCAGAAAATATAATAACAGTTTTATGACTTCCAAACATGAAATTCACAGTAAATAACGCTGCTTTGTCTTTAACACACAAACTATAGGAACTGTTTTAAGGTTATTGGCAGGTTTAGCTATATAAGCTATGTTAGCAACTAGGACAGGTCTTAACTGGCCAGCTACATGCTGTCTGTTGGGGAAAACTATAATCCAATGGGGGAACCGTAGATTAAACATGTGGGTTTGTAAAATGGTTAAGTCAACGGTACTAATGTATGACTCGTTAAGTGAGGTATTATGTCACTTAAAGGGTAACTTGTTTTCATAAAAAAAAATCTATTAGCATGTTGCTGCACATTATACATAAAGCAATCTTGAGTTTCTTCACATACCACTTTTTTCTTGAGGTTCTCCCTTGGCTACAGCAGTTTAAAACATTTACAATATGAGGACGGTCTCAAGATGACTCCTCTGCCAGCTGAGGCCAAAACTGCTTTCCCCTCACATACACTTTCTGCAGCCAATCAAATTGTATTGCTGAGACACGCCTCCTCACTCTGGAACCTAATGCAGGCATGCAGTGTGAAGGACCATGCTTCTATTTATGCTAAAGAAAGAGACAAGCCCTAGCAACGGTCTTTTTAAGGGAGCAGTGGAAAAGGGACAGGAGACATTAATGAAAGCTGTTATTATGAGGTAATTACAATGACAATCATTGACAGACTAACTCCGGTATACATGCCTAGCTCTAATAAGACTAGCAAATAAAACTAGCTACCCTTTAAGCCTCAGTCACACGTCAGATTTCCTTCAGCTTTTTTTTTTTTTTTTTTTTTAAAAGGCCAAAACCAGGTGTTGCTCTAAACACAACAGGTACAAATCTTTCCCTTATGGTCTATGGAGCTCCAATCCCAGGTTTGGCTCAAAATCACTGACCTGTGAATGAGGCATTGTGGGTTTCTTTCTGGCATACATAAAAATAACCTTGCACCCTCCATACCATATTCACATTTTGTAAGAAAATGGGTAGGAGGCTTGTTTTAATGTGAATTTGACAATTTTTGGGAGTAAATGGGCTTAACAGGCTTGGTGACAAAGATGTCAATTAAGTGTGATTAAATAAGGTAAAACAGACAATCGCATACAGAATAACCCATGGTAATAAGTTTCAACCTCATCCTACCCTCCTCCCAAGGATGTTTAGTGTGCAGCACACATGTCTCTGAGACCACCATTAAGAAATTTGGCTCTCGGCACAATGGGGGGTTGGATTGGTGGTTTATCTATCATTACACAGAACATAGGTAATATAAAAGGTGACAATCTGTACTTGTGTGGAAATAATAAACACAAGGGTTGACAGAGTTAAGCTGTAGGAGTTGAACCTGAAGCTTAAACCATCTCCAATAGCTTTCAGCTTCTAGTACATGGTTGCTAAAGGTTAACAGATGTGTACTCTTAATCTTTGCATCTTATGTCAGGACTTGAGACTAGTGATGATTGAGCATGCTTGGCCGAACACCAGTTAGGCTCGAGCATCTCAATGCTTGGCACATGGCGGTATTCGGCCGAATACCGCATGTGCTCAAGCGCAATGCTCAAGTCTACGACCTGCATGTTTCTTGGCTGCTATGCAACCAATAAATGTGCATGTAAGTACTGCCCTCACTGTAATGCTGTAGCCATGTTGGCTGCTGACATTACAGTGATTAGCTGGCCAGAACGCGTCATTGGGTGCTATATAGCACCCGACGATGCATGTTTGGCTCATTCTTAGTCAGGGAGAGCTGTGCTGAGGAAGGGACAGACAGGGAGTTATTTAAGATTTCTTACCACCAAAACTTTTCAGAGACCCGAAAGTCCTTTTAAGGACTATTGTGTGTGTGTGTGGCAGCAATATCTATTTTTAGCGCATCCTGTGCTAAATAGCGTATAATAGTTAGGCCGTGGCAGACAGCGACATTAGCTGCGCAACATCTCCAATGTAAAGTGTGCGCATCCAAAAATATCTGTGATATCCAGTGTCCACTTCAGACAGGGACATTACCAGTGTAACGTGTGCACTTCAAAAATGTATCTGTGACCTACAATGTACTTTATTGCGTAGATGCTGCGGACAGTGACATTACCGGTGGTACCTCTCCTGTATAACATTTCCTCATCCCAAATACCTGTGACATTCCCTGTAATTTTTCATTAGCCGCTGGTGACAGAATTTACAGCGGCTATCTCCTGTGTGACGTTTCCACATCCCCAATACCATTTAAAAATTTTTTTGCGCATACACTTCCAAATCCTATGCTACTGTATGTGTGACAGACTTTCAATCATATATAAAATTTAATATGAAGAAGGCGAGCAGTAAGGGACGGGCAGTAGCCGTGATGCTGATGGTGCACGCAGAGGCAGTGGTTAAACTGTGCCTACTGCCGCAGCACAAGAAAAACAATAATCCACGATACCTAGCTTCCTATCCCAGTTTGCAGGGTGCGGCAGGACACCACTCTTGAAGTCAAACCAGTGCGACCAGGTGGTCGGTTGGATTGCAGTAGATAATGCTTTCAGTCGGTTAAGCACCACCCTGTCTTCCACCAAGTCCAGTCTCAGTAGCCAAGAGTCTGGTCAACACAATGCTCACCCTGATCCTCCTTCCTCCACCTTGGAGAGTCTTGGCAAACAAGTGATCCCACACTTGGATATTCCAAGGAGCTCTTTTCAGCGCCATTCCTTGATTTGGCCCTCTCGCCAACCACGCTAGAAGAGGGACAGATCTTGTGCCCTTATACCCAAACTCTTCAGCATCCACAATCACAAGAAGATGAGGGTGGGGAACGACAATTACTGTTTAATGAGATGGATGATGATCAGACACAGTTGCCAATAACTTAAAACAATTACTGTCTCAAAAGGTTGATGAAGAGGATGACACACAGTTGTCAATCACTGAGGTTGTGGTTAGGTCAAAAAGTCAGCAGGATGAGCAGAGTGAGGAAGAGGAGGCAGTGGACGATGAAGTCACTGACCCAACCTGGGAAGGTGGAAAGCCGAGTGAGGACAGCAGTACAGAGGGGGAGGGATCTACTGCACCACAACAGGCTGGAAGAGGCAGTGGGGTGGCAAAAGGGGAGAAGGCGGGCCACACCAAACAGGTCCACAACTGTTCCACGGAGCACCCCCTTGCGGAAATCCCCTTGCCAAGGAGTAGGTGTTTCGCAGTATGGCGCTTTTTTTGAGGAAAGTGTGGACGCCAAAAGAATAGTAGTTTGAAACCTGTGTCATACCAAAATGAGCTGGGCATGTACACTAGCAACTCACCACCAACAGCATGATCCGCCACATGGCATCCAAGCACCATAATAAGTGGAACAAATTCCTGGGTCCACAACATGTGTCTGCGGGTCACACAACTGCCTCCTCTTCCTCTGTGTTACGTGCTGGCCAATCCCGCCCTGTACTTGACCACATCCACTTCGGTGTCCTAGTGCAGCGTCCAAATGTCCTTACACCAGGCATTTGAACACCAGCGCAAATACCCAGCAGTCGCAACACACCCACGCACAGGCCATAGCACTAAATAAGCAGCATTCTAAAGTTACTTGCCCTGGAAATGTTGCCATTTAGGCTTGTGGACACGGAGGCCTTCTGCAGCCTGATGTCGGCGACTGTCCGCATTACACAGTCCCAAGCCGCCATTATTTTTCAAGGTGTTCCATACCTCACACGTGCCCTGACCAATGCAGTTACTGGGAAGGTCCACTTAACCACGGACACATGAACAAGTGCATTCGGGCCAGGGGACGCTACATTTCCCTGATGGCAGACTGGGTAAATGTTGTGGAGGGCCGGGAGCGAGTCATACCCTGGGATGGCACAGGTGTTACTGACGCCTAAGGATTGTGGGCCCTAATTCCATCAGGGTTTCCGCCACCACCTACGTTAGTGGCTCCAACCCCACTTCTCCTCCTCCACTTTCACCTCCGAATATTCACCAGCAGCACTGAAGGGTTAAATAAAGCAAGCCATATGCTATGTAGTGAGGATTTTTATAAAGAAATGCTATTTGATCTGTACCAAGGACATCAGTCCAGTATGTTTGCAATAGCCTATATAGGGAAGTGTTTGTACTCAGCCAACCATTTGTGATATGTAAACCCCACCTGTTAATGATTGTTAGATGAATGTATATAAGACGGAGATGAATACAGATAAAAATTAGTTATTTGTAGTGACTCTAGAAGCGTGATCTGTGTCTCTTTGAAATTATTCTCCGGACGACCAAAGGGAAAGCAGGGTGCAGAAGAATGACCCTTTCAGCTGGGGGCTCGGAGTCTGGGATAAGAACATACAGGAATTCGTAAGTATGGAAAATCCCTGCCTTCAGGATTGGGAGGGATTTCGATGTCTTTCCGAAAATTGCACTTTTTCTATTTGATCCACTTCAGATACACTGAAAGGAATAGTATCTATCTTAAGGCAAGATAGAATAGGGGCCAAGTCTAAAAGAAAATTTTCTTTTGGTTAGATAATAACCAAACTACCTTTCGGTAAGGATTAATCTATCTTTTGGCAAGGTAGACTTTTATATAGACTAACGGCAGATAGAGCAATCCTTTTGGGAAGGATTTAGAAAACAGGAATTCTTTTGGCAAGAATTCAAATATTGTCCGCACCCTGGTCTCTCTTGTCACCCCATGTCTACCGCTTCTTATCTGTCGCTTTCTTGTGCTCTCTGTTATGTTATGATGTTATGAAACATTAAGTAATTTTTTTTTTATGCTGAAGGTAAGCAGCCAATGATATTGTAAAAAAAATATACTAACTTTATTGTTTGTGTCCTGGAGAACCGTAAGACGCCCCACCACTCTGGCGAAGGGAAACCCGCTAACCGAGAAACTGGTGAAAGCAAGTGACGGTTTTTAAGGGATAATACTAATAGGCAGTTGAGAAGGAAGTTGACCACAGACATAAGTCCTCTACCCAGGTGACAGGACTTGTCAGAGCCTTCATGGTTCAATACAGCCAGTCCTGGAAAGAGTTCTGCACTGCTTCCGTCTCAATTAAATTATAAAAAATGGGTGCAAAGCAAGGAAAAGTCTCTCCACCCCCTCCTCATGTGGGAGAAACATGCAAGGATTATGTAGCCCGGGTCTGTGGGACTAATCATTATTTAGTTACTCCCTGGGTGGATAATATGGCAGGATGGACAGAGGGGATGAAGAGTATAAATCCGTTCCCTTGGGAAGGGGCTAATGACACCTTCCATATGGACATGGTAAAAGGGTTATGTTTGGGTGACATTGAAGCTTACCCATATTATGGTCCAGACCCTCAGTGGGACATGCAGTATATGAAGTTGGGAGGGGAAAATGGGCTTACTTATGCACCATATTGGTATGACAGATCTGCAGCGTACTCAAGTTGTGTGTAGAAATGTGTTCCTGGGTGTAGTAGTGCAATAAACACTAACCTGAGACGGCTGACTCTCTGCATAGGCAGGTGATGGTAGGAAAATGTTCGTGACGCCAGTGCCAATTAAACGGTGGCACGCCGTTTGCTGATAGCAGGAATAACTGAGGAACCACGTGATGTTAAAACAAAACTCCAACTTTAGTAGTTTCCATATAGAGACATTAACGGAAGCACAGTTCCTTTGCATACAGTTGATTTTTCAATACGGTCGATGCAGGCAATACAGATTAAGCAAGGTGACTTCAGAGTGTGAAACACAGGACTTGCAGTACAGGAGCTTGCACTCTATTCCTGACTGATCCTGGGACATAGAAAATCTTCTCCAAGGCCCAATACCTTAACTCTGGCGTATATCCTTGGTTCTCTCTTTATAAAGTACCTCCTCTGTTATCTTGAGTACCTCTTGCTTTTCTGAGCTTTGCCTCTGTCTCCCTCTCAGCTTCCTCAGGCTCTTTAACTGAGGTATTCCTGTTTCGGCATATGGGAATTCAGGAGGGGAACCTTCTCCTTGAATCTGGAACCCGGTTACAGGGACTGCAATACCCTCTCCTGGTCCACAGGCTTCAGGCCTGGACTTGTCTCTGACATGGTCTAGTCTCCAACCACAACTCTAGACTCAACTTTAGGCTCAACTTTAGACTCAACTGCCCTTCCTTTCCCTGTCTGGGCCTTATATAAACTAGGGCTCCCTAGCTCCCTCTAGTGACTAAGAGCTGGAATGACACCCCTAGCAGGCCTGTACATGCAAGTTTCACAGTAACAGGGAAATACATAGCATTACATTACATGACAATTTATAAAGATGACATATACCAACTTCCCCATAATTAAGGAGGGACGACAGCACACCAAGTGACACTTTTGTAGTGACGGGAATTACAGTCCCCGTACACTACAGATCAAATAAAAAGGTTAAGAAACAGAAGGCAGAGAACCAGGAGGGACATAAAAAGAAGCATGAGTTAGAAAAAGAATTGACAAGGGGTTCACTTCAGAAGCCCCCTCCTCCCTATTTAGCAAATATCCCAAAGATATATCCATCCCTCTCAAAAGATGATTTAGATCTACTGGCAGCGTATACTGCTACTAACATCCAACCACCTACAGCTCCCCAGCTCCCGCAGCCGCCTCCGCAGTTGCCCCAACTTATGCCTGATCAAAGTGGTCAGGATCCAGCGGCTGGTGCTGTCGTTGATGGGGATGTCATATCTCCCATGCGCCTTAGATCACAAAAGTATTTTCCCAAACCTGAACATATACCTCTTCCTGACAGTAACCCCGAGGAACAGTTCCCTTTTATGACTGTAGGGGATATCTTGTTAAAGAAACCTCTTGATGTAGATGATATTAATAAGATTGTCAAGCACTGCCCTAAACCATCTTCATCTTCATCTGTGACATTTCATTATTTGAAGAGAGCTTGTAAAGGGAGATGTCTGACACAGGAGGATATGCGCCTTATAATAGATGGGATAGTAGGGCACAATTCCCCCTGGGATTGGAGCAAGGTTCCCTCTATAAGCACTATAGAGCCCCCGAATACCCCGGCTGGAAATTATAAATTAAACACTGAGGCGGGCATAGACACAATGTGGGAGAAATTAAGTGGGAAATGGAGAGGTGTTTTCAGACTATGGTCCTCGCTGCCGACTGTGTAGCCTGTAAACAAAAATCAGGAGAGTCTGTTAATAGACTTTTGGAAGAGGTTTAATGAAGTTTGGACTCTGGAGGCAGGAATGAGTATTCAGGATAATATGCATTCTAATGCTCATTCAGACTTTCCTTACCAATCTACAGGCCACATCTCCAGCTTACTGTTAAACGATGATCTCCGAATGGCTAGTTCTTAATAAGGATCAATTCCAAAATAAGTTAATGGAAAAAGATGCGGCTGGTTGTTATGAAATGGTGAGACCTAAAGAGGCCCATTTCCAAACTCAGGATTGGAATTGGCCCCTGAATCAGCCCAATAAGGAAGAGGCAGTAGAAGGGTAGAGGGCAATACTCTGGGAAAGGGGGGTATAATAGAAATCGGTCCTGCAGTTTGCTTTACCACCACTGATAGTGTTACCATAGAGGGACGTTCACTCCCTTTGCTTGTAGGACTCTGGGGCTACTAGTAGTACAATATGTGAGATTATTATAGCGGTCCAAAAGAGAATGCTGAGCCCTCTGTGGAATTAATGGGATACTGACCAGATCTTACAAAACTCCTCCTCTCTCGATCCAACAACCATACAATCACCAGTCAATGTTTCAGACACAGTTTTAGGATCATTCCAAATTGTCCTGTGAATTTATTAGGGAGAGATTGTTGGTTCTGTTGAGGTTGCAGTTGGGGATTAGCAAGACGGGACACCTACATGTCACAGCCTCCAGTTATTGCCCATTCATGTACCAAAGGTAATAGTTTTCTATATGTGGAATGCCAACCACAAGGATCCGTCTGTCTATTGATCAGTTCCTCCTGAGGTTGGGCAAATACTGACCAAGATGTAGGCCTTATCTCTTATACACCATATAGGCAATGCTCTAAGCCGGCAGCTCTGCACCTGTTTATATAAACAATTACACCCTTTCCCCAGAAATAGAAAAGGGGATTGAGTCTATGTTGATGGAATTCCTAGAGGCAGGGGTAATTGAGGAAATTATTTCACCCTATAATACACCTATCAACCTAGTGAGAAAGGCTGACAATACCTTTAGGTTTGTCCAGGATCTTAGAGCGGTAAATGCACAGATCATACCCATAGCCCCTGTGGTTCAAGACGTACCATCTCTGCTATCAGCTATTCCTGCCCATGCAGAGTTTTTCTCTGTTATTTATTTAAAGAATGCATTTTTTTCTGTCCCAGTGGACAAGGAGACACGACCACTCTTTGCTTTCACATGTAAATTTCGCCAGTATACTTGGTGTAGAATGCCTCAGGGTTATGTAGACTCCCCAGTAGTCCAGTAGACTACTCCATTGTCCTCCAAGCTACACTGTGCCCTTGGACTTCCCCTCATGGTTCTGTCCTTCTACAATATGTGGACGATCTCCTCATATGTAGTTCTACTCGGGAGGCTTGCCAGGCAGATTGTGTTAGTTTATTACTGTGGTTATGCGAATGTGGTCACAAAGTTTCTAGGAAAAAATTACAATGGTGTATGGACAGTGTTGAATACTTGGGCTTTGTTCTCAGTAAAGGTGAGAGGAGAATCAGCCATGCAAGAATTACTGCCGTACTGGGTCTGCCCCGCCCACAAACCAAGAAAGACATGTTAACCTTTCTTGACATGATTGGTTACTGCCGCCAATGGATTGCTGATTGTTCCTACTATAATAATATTCTGAGACAAGCCACTCATACTGATATGCCTGACTTCATTACATGGTCTGATGAAATGTTACAAGCTTTTAGTCATTTGAAATGTGCAATGGTTTCAAGTCCTCGTTTGGGCCTACCCGACTATGGCGTGATGTTTCACTTATTTGCCAGGAACAATTGTAAAACCATGGCGGGAGTCCTGGCGCAAGACCATGGAGGCAAATTCCGCCCTGTTGCCTTTTTCTCAAAGGTGGTTCCCGTACAGGTTCAGGGCATGCCTGCGTGTCTCAGGAGTTTGGCAGCTTGCGCTATGGTCGCTGAGATGGCTACGCCTGTCACCCTAGGTCATCCTACCACTCTGCATACCTCACACAATGTTCAGGCCCTGTTGAAGAACATACATACTCAACATATGTCAGCACAAAGACTGAGTGGATATGAAGTTTTGTTGCTCTCTAATCCTCAACTGAATATCAAATACTCAGCCCCCACATTCGGTCCAATGGCTATACTAAATGCCCTACTAGGATACAAGGGAGAGCAGGATGATTTGCCTCCTCCCCATGTCTGTACTGAGCTTATACATGAACATACCTCACCTAGGCCTGACTTACAGTCCACATCCATTGAAGGAGCACCTGATGTTTTTGTGGATGGATCCTGTTCCCACCCTAATGACAACACTTATTATGCAGGATACGCTGTGGTTCAACTCCCTGGTGTCATTCTGGAATCCAATCCTATACCTTTTCAGTCAGCCCAAGCAGCTGAACTGATTGCCCTCACTAGAGCTTGTTGTCTTTTTGAGGGAAGAGATGTAAATATATACACAGATTCCAAATATGCCTTTGGGGTTGTCCATGATCATGGGGTAATCTGGCAGAGAAGAGGCTTCATAACTGCAGATGGGAAGCAAATCTCACATTCCACCCTAGTACATGATCTCCTGGCCGCCATCCAATTACCACGCAAAGTTGCTATTATCCATTGCAGGGCACATACTGGTCTCCAAACGCACATGGCTAAATGAAAATACCCTGGATGATCAGGCAGCAAAAGAAGCTGCCATTAGAAAGCCAGCGACTGTTCAAATGGCCTCCCTAGTTCCAGAAATTACCCTCGCTGACAATCTATTGCTCAGCCTCCAGGATTTGGCTACCAGTAGTGACAAGGTGGAATGGCAGTCGGTAGGTGCAGTACAAGACCCTGATATGGGTCTTATCTGCAAAGAGGGGAAACCATGTATTCCAGTTGCAAGCGCCCCAATTTTAATTGCACAATATCACGGTCTTGGCCATAGGGGAGCACAGGCAACCACTGACCTCATTCGGAGAGATTTTTTTATACCACATCTTAGGTCAAAGGTACAATCTTATGTTTCACGGTGTATTATATGTCTCAGAAACAACCCAAATAATTCAAAGAAGGCCCAACACCAGCATCTGAATTACCCAACTTCGCCATTCACTCACTTACAAATTGACTTTACCCATATCCCAAAGACAGAAAGTAAGCAGGAGTATGCCCTTGTAATTGTGGATATGTTCTCTAGATGGCCGGAGGTTTTTCCCACTACCAATGAAACCACACAAACTGTGGTAAAAATCTTGTTACAAGAGATCATCCCCAGATGGGGGTGTCCTGTTCAAATTAACTCAGATAATGTCCCAGCTTTTGCGTCCAGGGTATGTAAGGAGCTTTCCAAAGCCCTTAGGATTGACTGGAAATTCCACCTCCCGTATCACCCGGAGAGTTCCGGAGTAGTAGAAAGGATGAATCGAACAATTAAAGAAAAGATAAGGAAAATTACTGGAGGCACATTCACTAATTGGAAAAAGTTCTTGCCTATAGCCCTAGCAGAAATTAGGATGCAGCTTAATAGGAATACTGGCTACTCACCATTTGAGGTCCTAATGGGAAGACCCTTCCCCACCCCTTCCCCATCTAGAAGTTGTACAGGCAGAATATGTGAGGAAACTTGTAGAAACTTTAGATCAAATTGAACAAAATGTTGCTCGTGCCTCTCCTTTCTCTCCACAGGAACCTATGCATCCTTTCCAACCAGGAGATGTGGTGATAGTCCAGCGCCTGGCAAAAGGACGAAAACAGATTGAGTTCCCGTTTGGACCACCCACTCGAGTGGTAGCAGTCACCAAAACAGCGATTCTCACAGAAGTGGCTCCAATCTGGATTCACGCTAGCAGGATAAAAAGGGTCCCAGAGGCTTCCTCTCCGGTGACGGATAAAGACAAAGAGGGTGAAGCAGGTGTGAAATCCCTGAACAAAGAGGGGAGCTCAGAAGAAGTTCTCCTGAAAAGTGCCTTGCCACGGGCTGAAGATGATGACACCACAATATTCTGGGAGATTTGTTTGTCTGCTGATAATTATAAGTCTTTGTGTTTTCTTGCCAGTCGGGCTTATTACTACATGTATTTATCACCCAGAGGAGAGGAGTTTCTTCTGTGGTGCACTAAATAATCGGACAATACATAAAAGAGCTCAGGAACAAGATCCCTTTGCTTCTGGCCCCTTTTATTCTGAACAAAACAGTATAGTTAGGATGGCAAATGCCCTAAATGTTAGTTTATTGTGCCTTAAAGACCTACAGAGCCCACAGGATCTTATACAAACATGTGTTATTGCTGTGCCTACACCCGATGAATCCCTCCTTGAAGTTTGGTCAATGGCTAACAATACACAATCTTTTATTCCCTTGTATGACCTCTGTGGGGAGTGCCAGAAATTAGGAGATAGCCGGGATAATATTAGGATAATTACTATCAATGTGACTGCAGCAGAGTAGGGATGAGCGAACCCGAACTGTATAGCTCGGGTTCGTACCGAATTTTGGGGTGTCCGTGACACGGACCCGAACCCGAACATTTTCGTAAAAGTCCGGGTTCGGGTTCGGTGTTCGGCGCTTTCTTGGCGCTTTTTGAAAGGCTGCAAAGCAGCCAATCAACAAGCGTCATACTACTTGCCCCAAGAGGCCATCACAGCCTTGCCTACTATTGGCATGGCTGTGATTGGCCAGTGCAGCATGTGACCCAGCCTCTATATAAGCTTGGGTCACGTAGCGCTGCACGTCACTCTGCTGATTCAAGCATAGGGAGAGGTTGCAGCTGCGACGTTAGGGCGAGATTAGGCAGATAAACTCCTCCAAAAGACTTCATTCAGTGATCGATCTACAGCTGTTGATCATTGAACTGCTTCTATTCAATTGCTCAGTGTTTTTAGGCTGCCCAGAGCGTTTTTCAGTCACTTTTTTCTGGGGTGATCGGCGGCCATTTTGTGGCTTGTGGTGCGCCAGCACAAGCTACCACCAAGTGCATTTAACCATCAATATTGTGGTTATTTTTTGCTATATCCTACATCAGTGTCAAGCTTTCATCAAGTGCATTTAACCATCAATAGTGTGGTTAATTTTTGGCCATATACTACATCAGGGGCAAGTTGAGCCTGTCACCCAGCGCCTAAAAAATAGGCCTGACATTTATATTCATCCAAATCTGTACTGTTTTAGCTGGTCCAGTTATTTTTAGTGACCGTCAAAGCACAGTTTTTGTTCTGGGTTGAAAAACAATTCCCAAATTTGCAATTCTCAAAATTAGTGGTTTCTGCTGTATCAGGCCTACTTTAAATCTATCCCTAAAAGGGTATATTAGATTCAAGGTGCTGATAGGGTCATTCTGAAAAACTTAACACACACGCTACAGTGCAGATACAAGTCTAATTCTGTGATTAAACGTATACCTGTCACACAGCGCCTAAAAAATAGGCCTGACATTTATATTCATCCAAATCTGTACTGTTTTAGCTGGTCCAGTTATTTTTAGTGACCGTCAAAGCACAGTTTTTGTTCTGGGTTGAAAAACAATTCCCAAATTTGCAATTCTCAAAATTAGTGGTTTCTGCTGTATCAGGCCTACTTTAAATCTATCCCTAAAAGGGTATATTAGATTCAAGGTGCTGATAGGGTCATTCTGAAAAACTTAACACACACGCTACAGTGCAGATACAAGTCTAATTCTGTGATTAAACGTATACCTGTCACACAGCGCCTAAAAAATAGGCCTGACATTTCTATTCATCCAAATCTGTACTGTTTTAGCTGGTCCAGTTATTTTTAGTGACCGTAAAAGCACAGTTTTTGTTCTGGGTTGAAAAACAATTCCCAAATTTGCAATTCTCAAAATTAGTGGTTTCTGCTGTATCAGACCTACTTTAAATCTATCCCTAAAAGGGTATATTAGATTCAAGGTGCTGATAGGGTCATTCTGAAAAACGTAACACACACGCTACCGTGCAGATACAAGTCTAATTCTGTAATTAAACCTATACCTGTCACACAGCGCCTAAAAAATAGGCCTCACATTTATATTCATCCAAATCAGTACTGTTTTAGCTGGTCAAGTTATTTTTAGTGACCGTAAAAGCACAGTTTTCGTTCTGGGTTGAAAAACAATTCCCAAATTTGCAATTCTCAAAATTAGTGGTTTCTGCTGTATCAGGCCTACTTTAAATCTATCCCTAAAAGGGTATATTAGATTCAAGGTGCTGATAGGGTCATTCTGAAAAACTTAACACACACGCTACCGTGCAGATACAAGTCTAATTCTGTGATTAAACGTATACCTGTCACACAGCGCCTAAAAAATAGGCCTCACATTTATATTCAGCTAAATCTGTCATTACTGGTATGCCTGTATTAGTGTAATACGGTACCTAAATAGATAGCCAGATAGTGTTAGGTGTCTGTAAAAAAAGGCCTGAATTTTAATTCAATACATTGGCCCGAATAATATTTTTCTTATTGTGGTGAACGGTAACAATGAGGAAAACATCTAGTAAGGGACGCGGACGTGGACATGGTCGTGGTGGTGTTAGTGGACCCTCTGGTGCTGGGAGAGGACGTGGCCGTTCTGCCACAGCCACACGTCCTAGTGTACCAACTACCTCAGGTCCCAGTAGCCGCCAGAATTTACAGCCATATTTGGTGGGGCCCAATGCCGTTCTAAGGATGGTAAGGCCTGAGCAGGTACAGGCATTAGTCAATTGGGTGGCCGACAGTGCATCCAGCACGTTCACATTATCTCCCACCCAGTCTTCTGCAGAAAGCGCACAGATGGCGCATGAAAACCAAGCCCATCAGTCTGTCACATCACCCCCATGCATATCAGGGAAACTGTCTGAGCCTCAAGTTATGCAGCAGTCTCTTATGCTGTTTGAAGACTCTGCTGCCAGGGTTTCCCAAGGGCATCCACCTAGCCCTTCCCCAGGGGTGGAAGAGATAGAATGCACAAACGCACAACCACTTATGTTTCCTGATGATGAGGACATGGGAATACCACCTCAGCACGTCTCTGATGATGACGAAACACAGGTGCCAACTGCTGCGTCTTTCTGCAGTGTGCAGACTGAACAGGAGGTCAGTGATCAAGACTGGGTGGAAGACGATGCAGGGGACAATGAGGTCCTAGACCCCACATGGAATGAAGGTCGTGCCACTGACTTTCACAGTTCGGTGGAAAAGGCAGTGGTGAGACCGAGCCAACAGCGTAGCAAAAGACAAAGAGGGAGCAGTGGGCAAAAGCAGAACACCCGCCGCCAAGAGACTCCGCCTGATAGTGACCGCCGCCATCTGCGACCGAGCACCCCAGAGACAGCTTCAAGGAGTTCCCTGGCATGGCACTTCTTCAAACAATGTGCTGACGACAAGACCCGAGTGGTTTGCACGCTGTGCCATCAGAGCCTGAAGCGAGGCTGTCATTTAGGCTGGTGGACACAGACAGCTTCAAACAGCTCATGTCGCTTGCTGTCCCACAGTATGTTGTTCCCAGCCGGCACTACTTCTCCAAGAGAGCCGTGCCTTCCCTGCACAACCAAGTATCCGATAAAATCAAGTGTGCACTGCGCAACGCCATCTGTGGCAAGGTCCACCTAACCACAGATACGTGGACCAGTAAGCACGGCCAGGGACGCTATATCTCCCTAACTGCACACTGGGTAAATGTAGTGGCGGCTGGGCCCCAGGCGGAGAGCTGTTTGGCACACGTCCTTCTGCCATCAAGGATCGCTGGGCAACATTCTTTGCCTCCTGTCTCCTCCTCCTCCTACTCAGCTTCCTCCTTCTCTTCTTCCACCTGCTCATCCAGTCAGCCACACACCTTCACCACCAACTTCAGCACAGCCCGGGGTAAACGTCAGCAGGCCATTCTGAAACTCATATGTTTGGGGACAGGCCCCACACCGCACAGGAGTTGTGGCGGGGTATAGAACAACAGACCGACGAGTGGTTGCTGCCGGTGAGCCTCAAGCCCGGCCTGGTGGTGTGCGATAATGGGCGAAATCTCGTTGCAGCTCTGGGACTAGCCGGTTTGACGCACATCCCTTGCCTGGCGCATGTGCTGAATTTGGTGGTGCAGAAGTTCATTCACAACTACCCCGACATGTCAGAGCTGCTGCATAAAGTGCGGGCCGTCTGTGCGCGCTTCCGGCGTTCACATCCTGCCGCTGCTCGCCTGTCTGCGCTACAGCGTAACTTCGGCCTTCCCGCTCACCGCCTCATATGCGACGTGCCCACCAGGTGGAACTCCACCTTGCACATGCTGGACAGACTGTGCGAGCAGCAGCAGGCCATAGTGGAGTTTCAGCTGCAGCACGCACGGGTCAGTCGCACTGCGGAACAGCACCACTTCACCACCAATGACTGGGCCTCCATGCGAGACCTGTGTGCCCTGTTGCGCTGTTTCGAGTACTCCACCAACATGGCCAGTGGCGATGACGCCCTTATCAGCGTTACAATACCACTTCTATGTCTCCTTGAGAAAACACTTAGGGTGATGATGGAAGAGGAGGTGGCCCTGGAAGAGGAGGAGTCGGAAGGAGGCCCAGGAGGTGATGATGGAAGAGGGGTCATTTTTAGCACTTTCAGGGCAGTCTCTTAGAAGTGACTCAGAGGGAGTTTTTTTGCAACAGCAGAGGCCAGGTACAAATGTGGCCAGACAGGGCCCACTACTGGAGGACGAGGAGGACGAGGATGAGGAGGAGGTGGAGGAGGATGAGGATGAAGCATGTTCACAGCGGGGTGACACCCAATGCAGCTCGGGCCCATCACTGGTGCGTGGCTGGGGGGAAACGCAGGATGATGACGATACGCCTCCCACAGAGGACAGCTTGTCCTTACCTCTGGGCAGTCTGGCACACATGAGCGACTACATGCTGCAGTGCCTGCGCAACGACAGCAGAGTTGCCCACATTTTAACGTGTGCGGACTACTGGGTTGCCACCCTGCTGGATCCCCGGTACAAAGACAATGTGCCCACCTTACTTCCTGCACTGGAGCGTGATAGGAAGATGCGCGAGTACAAGCGCACGTTGGTAGACGCGCTACTGAGAGCATTCCCAAATGTCACAGGGGAACAAGTGGAAGCCCAAGGCGAAGGCAGAGGAGGAGCAAGAGGTCCCAAACGCAGCTGTGTCACGGCCAGCTCCTCTGAGGGCAGGGTTAGCATGGCAGATATGTGGAAAAGTTTTGTCACCACGCCACAGCTAACTGCACCACCACCTGATACGGAACGTGTTAGCAGGAGGCAACATTTCACTAACATGGTGGAACAGTACGTGTGCACACCCCTCCACGTACTGACTGATGGTTCGGCCCCATTCAACTTCTGGGTCTCCAAATTGTCCACGTGGCCAGAGCTAGCCTTTTATGCCTTGGAGGTGCTGGCCTGCCCGGCGGCCAGCGTTTTGTCTGAACGTGTATTCAGCATGGCAGGGGGCGTCATTAGAGACAAACGCAGCCGCCTGTCTACAGCCAATGTGGACAAGCTGACGTTCATAAAAATGAACCAGGCATGGATCCCACAGGACTTGTCCATCCCTTGTGCAGATTAGACATTAACTACCTCCCCTTAACAATATATTATTGTACTCCAGGGCACTTCCTCATTCAATCCTATTTTTATTTTCATTTTACCATTATATTGCGGGGCAACCCAAAGTTGAATGAACCTCTCCTCTGTCTGGGTGCCGGGGCCTAAAAATATCTGACAGTGGCCTGTTCCAGTGGTGGGTGACATGAAGCCTGATTCTCTGCTATGACATGAAGACTGATTCTCTGCTGAGTCGCTGACATGAAGCCTGAATCTCTGTTATGGGACCTCTCTCCTCTGTCTGGGTGCTGTTGTGCCTTTTCATAGGTAAATGCATTGATATCCAATTCATTATTGTCAAGATGGATGTTCATTGCCTTTAAGAGCCATGCTCGACTATAGTTGCAATTTTGTATGTCTTGAGTAGGCCAAATTAAGGTCACACAAAGGTTTCTACTTCAGTGTTATTTTTCTGGTGAATGTACCAGTCTGAGAAGAGGCCTCCTTGTCTACTTTTAAATTTATGACGGGAGAAAAAGATAAGCTCTATGCAGCTGGTGATAATTACCTATACAATTAGGCATTTATTAATGAAGCAAAATATATAATATTCGTGTGTATTCATTTAATGAGCCTTAGTTAGTCCTTAGCATAAGACAATCAGTAGGACATATATACACTGCGTGCAGAATTATTAGGCAAATGAGTATTTTGACCACATCATCCTCTTTATGCATGTTGTCTTACTCCAAGCTGTATAGGCTCGAAAGCCTACTACCAATTAAGCATATTAGGTGATGTGCATCTCTGTAATGAGAAGGGGTGTGGTCTAATGACATCAACACCCTATATCAGGTGTGCGTAATTATTAGGCAACTTCCTTTCCTTTGGCAAAATGGGTCAAAAGAAGGACTTGACAGGCTCAGAAAAGTCAAAAATAGTGAGATATCTTGCAGAGGGATGCAGCACTCTTAAAATGGCAAAGCTTCTGAAGCGTGATCATCGAACAATCAAGCGTTTCATTCAAAATAGTCAACAGGGTCACAAGAAGCGTGTGGAAAAACCAAGGCGCAAAATAACTGCCCATGAATTGAGAAAAGTCAAGCGTGCAGCTGCCAAGATGCCACTTGCCACCAGTTTGGCCATATTTCAGAGCTGCAACATCACTGGAGTGCCCAAAAGCACAGGGTGTGCAATACTCAGAGACATGGCCAAGGTAAGAAAGGCTGAAAGACGACCACCACTTAACAAGACACACAAGCTGAAACGTCAAGACTGGGCCAAGAAATATCTCAAGACTGATTTTTCTAAGGTTTTATGGACTGATGAAATGAGAGTGAGTCTTGATGGGCCAGATGGATGGGCCCGTGGCTGGATTGGTAAAGGGCAGAGAGCTCCAGTCCGACTCAGACGCCAGCAAGGTGGAGGTGGAGTACTGGTTTGGGCTGGTATCATCAAAGATGAGCTTGTGGGGCCTTTTCGGGTTGAGGATGGAGTCAAGCTCAACTCCCAGTCCTACTGCCAGTTTCTGGAAGACACCTTCTTCAAGCAGTGGTACAGGAAGAAGTCTGCATCCTTCAAGAAAAACATGATTTTCATGCAGGACAATGCTCCATCACACGCGTCAAAGTACTCCACAGCGTGGCTGGCAAGAAAGGGTATAAAAGAAGAAAATTTAATGACATGGCCTCCTTGTTCACCTGATCTGAACCCCATTGAGAACCTGTGGTCCATCATCAAATGTGAGATTTACAAGGAGGGAAAACAGTACACCTCTCTGAACAGTGTCTGGGAGGCTGTGGTTGCTGCTGCACGCAATGTTGATGGTGAACAGATCAAAACACTGACAGAATTCATGGATGGCAGGCTTTTGAGTGTCCTTGCAAAGAAAGGTGGCTATATTGGTCACTGATTTGTCTTTGTTTTGTTTTTGAATGTCAGAAATGTATATTTGTGAATGTTGAGATGTTATATTGGTTTCACTGGTAAAAATAAATAATTGAAATGGGTATATATTTGTTTTTTGTTAAGTTGCCTAATAATTATGCACAGTAATAGTCACCTGCACACACAGATATCCCCCTAAAATAGCTAAAACTAAAAACAAACTAAAAACTACTTCC